>NW_024426996.1:54391982-54571477 GCF_017311325.1 Ursus maritimus
AGAAGCACGTACACCTAACTCATAGATCTTCATTCCACTACTGCTCTAATAAAAAGAACCAGGGATCCTTTGAGAAATGTCTAATTTTGAAGCAGCAGAACAAAATGAGCCTTGAATATCTTGGGGAAATGTAAGAAAGAGTAAGAAACTGTCAAATAATTTTTTTTTTTTTTTAATTATATGTCTAACGAACACAGTGCCAACTGAAAGAGCTCCAAATCGCCAAAGCTGGAACAATTTGAGCAACAAAATAAAGTACTGGGCTATAATCTAGAGTACAAAATAAATATCTATGAGTTCATTCTGCTATAAATAGATGACTGACTGAATCAATAACACGGGGGAGAAGAGACAAATCTCCTATACGGAAGAATTCCAAATAATTTATGTTGACATCTCACCTTTAAGAAAGAAGGAAGATAACTCACCACTCCTTAAGTATGATTTCACATAGTGTCTTTCTTCGAAGACTACAGTCTGGAAATGAAATAAAGGCTAATTTTACAATGGGAAACCAGACAAACTATCTCAGTCATTTGGTCAAGGTCAAAATCAACAGTGTTGATAGCATATATGTGTATTGATAACCGAGAAAACTTCAAATTCAATACAGAAGCATTTTTACAGAATACCTGATGAGTATTAAGGTATTAAAGCCAGGTAATATGCAATTGGAATAAGTCTTATTGACACATATTTAGGGATTCTTCTACCTGCTGCTTCTCAGTATGATACCAGAATCTTTACTCTTAAAATTAGTTCTTTCTCACTGCATTAGTTATCATAAAAATGTATTTATGCATTGTTTATGCATAAAATTTACCACAACAGTAGTAGATTGAGAATAACCCACACATTTAGTATCTCACTTTTTTCTGGGGACCCTGAATCTGGGCATGGCTTAACTGGGCTTTCGGCTTCCAGAATTTCTCAAGAGACTGAAATCAAGGTGTTGGTTATAACTGCGTCTCATCTCAGGACTCAGCTGTTGTAGGACCTGCTTCAATTTATGTAGTAATTAGAGCGCAATTTAGTCCCTTGAGGCTGTGGGACAAAGGCATATTTCAATTTGACCAGAGCTACAGCTAGAGGCTGTCCTCGAGAAGTTCCTTTACCTTGTTGAAAATCATAAAAGTAAGGTCGATTTGCTGCACAGAAATGGGCATGATGTAGTGAGAAGAGATAATTTTAAAAACAGTTCTTTGAATGGTGAACTCAATTAAGCACATAGGTAAAAATATAACAAGAGGTTGAAATGCAAAAATAAAGATAGAAAATTATTTCTATCTTAATGAAATTTTCATCCTGGCAGAGGAAAGTATTTACTACTTGCAAAAGCTCTGGGATGAGAAATGAGAGCAGGGATTCAGGGTATAGACTTCCAGTGAGAGAGCGATTTGATCCTAAAATTAAAACCTGGTGTTTCTTGGTTCTGAAGAAGAAGGACATTCAGGTTTTAACAAATATTGGTTAGATAGAAAATATTTATAGACATGGTAAGCCCATAATATGTATGCAAAATCTTAGAAGGAGGATCCCTGTCCCTGGAGTTACATTCTAGTAAAAGAAAGAGGATGGATAAAGAAATATGTATACTACATATACATATATATGCTCTATATTATGTATATATATATAGCATATAGGTGTATATTCTATATACATATATGTATACATGTGTATGTATATATGTATACATATGTATACATGTATGTATATATATGTATACATATAATTTTATTTATATGTATACATATATATACACATATAATTTTAAGACAGTGGTGAGAGCTATGAATAAAATGAATGTTAAAGGGCAGAGAGTTCTTTAGGAGAGGCAGGTACTTTTTACTCTAATAGGGAGGTAAAGAGAATATATCTCCGAGTAGGGACATTTAGGCTAAAACTTATGATAAGAAGAAAATACTAGAAATCTTGATTAAGCTGATGGTTTCATGGGGTCTAAATCGTCAAAACTTTTCAAATTATATACTTTAAATGAATTATTTACTGCATGTCAATTATATCTCAGCTAAAAAGGTTTTAAAAAAGTTTGATCTGCAAAGTTTCTGAGGCATATTCAAAGGTATTTGTCTCAGGAGAAGGCAAGCTGAATGTTGTCATATGGTATGGTCTTGGGATGGTGAGGAAGGCACCTTCCGGGCTGGCAGAGACCAGTGGTGGTCCCTGGGTCTGTGAGGCTCATAGGCTGTTAGAAGCTCCATCCTAATAGCATCACCTTAAATTTGTTTCTGTGTGTGTTCATGTTTCCCTTGGGTCACTCCTGGCTTTGGTTAAAATACTGTTCAATGTAGAAACCCACCCGTCGTTACTGAGCAATTAATGGCAGTTCTGTCCACAATTGGGTCTAAGAAATTAGGGATTAAGCAACTGAAGAGAAACTATCCCTATGGAAATCAGAGAGTATGTTTCAGAGAAGTGAGAAGTAGCCTCTGGGAGAGAAATAGCAGTGGTTGTGGAGTCAGGCAGCTGGCTGAGTCAACAAACCTATGGAGCCCAGATTTGAGTAAATACACAGAATGAAAATTTGCCACTTTTTGAGCATCTGCAGCCTATAGTAGCTCAAAGAGTTCTCTATCAAAAAGGCCTACATCTATTATATAGTTGGAAGAAGTAATATCTCGGTACTGGGTTTTCCTTGCTGCATTTAAAATGCAAGCACAGTATTTTTAGATTAGATAGTATGTTTTCTTTGGGTGGCTTCCAGAATCCCATGGAGATCTTGGCAAATGGTAAAGTCTCAGTGAGTCTGCAGTTTCATGCAAAAGTTAAGACACAGGTATTTAATTAATTAGTTAAATCTATATTTTATTCTGTGTGTATGTAGATAACCACCACACACAATATATGCAGATTCAAGCTAGGAACTGATCTGCGGGAAAACATTACAAAAAGTAAACCAACTTCATCCCTGACATTTAATACAGAAGTGGCAATCAGTGATAAATAACCAACTGAGACAATTTCAGACATAAGTGGTAGCAGAGATGTAAAGCGGGGATTGGTCTACAGAGGAAATCACTGGAAGAGGCAGAAATGTGATCAGGAAAAAGCCTCTCGAAAATTCTATGCGCTTGAGCTAGGATCTGAATGACTCTATAAAGTCGATACAGTCAGTTCCAAGAGCATTAATTCCACACAAGCGAGCAGCAGCATATGCCAAGGCCTGAGCCAATACTTGAGCTCGTATATTTGAGGAATAGAAGGAAGCTGGCGTGACCTGAGTATTGTAATGGAGCCGGTGGTAGAAAATGAGGTTCTAGACACAGGCCATAGCAAATTTATGTAGGACCATGATGATGTGCTAGGATTCTCCAGAATTTGGAAAGCATTCTAGTAACATGGAAAACACTGAAAGGTTTCAAGCTGGGGAATAATTTGAACTTCAAACTAATGTGCTTTGTCTTAGACACTAGCTAATAAGCCCAGAACCTATTCATTATATTCACATGCTGGACTAATGGGCTGAAGAGGTGTTTATTTATTTATTTATTTATTTATTTTTAAAGATTTTATTTATTTATTCGAGCCTAAGAGATGAGAGACAGCCAGCAAGAGAGGAAACACAAGCAGAGTGGGAGAGGAAGAAGCAGGCTCATGGCGGAGGAGCCTGATGTGGGGCTGGATCCCACAACGCCAGGAGATCACGCCCTGAGCCGAGGCAAGCAGCTTAACCGCTGTACCACCCAGGCACCCCCTGAAGGAGGTGTTTAAATCAAGTTTCAAGAAAAGAACAGAACAAAAAAGTGTCTTCTTACTTGAAACTGAATTGGTAATTCATGGCTAAAGGGAGATGGCACAGTGTTTAGAAAAAGCATACTGCACTAATATAACAAAATAAAAATTATAAAAAAAAAAAAAAGCATACTGTGTCCTTCTGGAAAGCACGGCTCATGGAGCCCTTACTTTTCTCCATGTATATACAGGTTCTGAAGAAGTACTGAGAGATTGTAATATTAAGTGGGCTTAATCAATTGAATTGCACTGCCTGAATTGGGACATCAACGAAGTTTTGTCCTTAGGCAATTTTCCCCTCATCTCTGCCTATTTACAGCCAACTTCTGTGTTCTCAACCATCCTGTTTTTCTTTCTGTTCTATTTCTACGATATGTAATTCTCTAACCCTGGACCTCTGGCTTCTAATCTGTGACTTCTGCTTCGAAAGTGTCCATTCTTTCTCCAGTTTGTCCTTCTTGAAGATTATGTCTTTTTCCTAGCCTCAGGATTTCTTTGCAAAGATGGCACTTTGAGGCCAAACAGACTCAAATCAAACTCCGCCTGGCTTGGCCCAGCCCTGTTCCTGGATACCGGCATCAGAAATGACAAGATAGGACAAATTTGTACCAAAACATGCAAAAGAAACTACTGCTAGTTTAGAGTTTGCAATTTCAGTGCATCCGATTTGCAGCAACGGAACAATGATATTAAGTAGGAGTTAGAGTAAACTTTCTGGGTTGTACAAAACTCTTTGCACTGGAGAATTTTGCTGAATTTCTTTGAATTTGTCAAATTGTTTCAAAAGAAATGAGACATTGCTAGGTAGTATTTTGGTGCATGACTATCCTAGCTTTTAATGATACATACAGTGAGACTTTTGGTCTTTGGTACCAGGCATTTTCTTAGGAGGGTTCCCCTTCAGACGAGTTTGTATTCTCTGAGAAATATGTTATGCCAAATCACAAATACAAGGAGGTAGACTTTTATTCCAAAGAACAATTACTAATAACAAAATATTTTTGCAGAAAGAAATACCATATATCATGATCAGAGAGGAAATGACATGGTGATATTTTGATTATGCACATTTTGGCAGAAATAATTAGCAGACCACTCCATTTTATTAAGTGAATCAGACATTTTTAATTGTTGCATCATAGCACCTGCAGTGATAAGGGACCAAATAAGATTTAACCCAATCCATAGTCACTGACTTCCTCCCACATGTTCTACATGTGTGTGTGTGGTGTTATAAACTTGGCATCACTGTCATTTCTTTCCAAAGGTTGCTTCTGCATTGCAAAAGAAGAATCTTGGATTTATATTTCACAAAAACCCATTTTTTTTTTTTGTATACTTGTACACTAATTCCCAAAGGACACAGCAACTTTATTGAGAGAATGTCAAATACTCTCTGTAGTATTGTGGATCTGATCCTCAGATTTGGCTTCCTCAGCCTCCAACACCTGCATCCCTGTCCCTTCACTATTTAGCTCTTCCCAATTGATGTAATCCTATAATTCCTAAATCCTCTATACTCAGAATATGATAACTGGCCTCTGTTTGTCTAAACCCAGATAGTTAGGGGCGCTGAAAGTGCTCTCAAGGGAACAAAGACCTTAAACGTGGGGATCTGGAGTAATGGATTGGATTTGATTAGAATCGAAGATAGTGATGATCATTAATATTAAATGAGATCCTGGTGATAGGGGCAAAGTAGTATTGAAGGACCTAAAAGTGAAATTTGAGGTGTCACATTGTAGTAATAATAGAATATTATGGATGAAAATAAAAGTAAGAAGGTTATAATATGAGATGACTCATGACTATACCGGGAAAACTCAGAAAAATACAGCATTAAGCTCATGGCTTTAAGTTCTGAAAAAGAAATAAACAGAGAAACAAATCTTATGGTATGGTTGTGATGGATTAGTTTTACATGTCAACTCAGCTGGGTCACCTTCAGATAGTTGATCAAATATTCTGGATGTTTCTATGGAGGTGATTTTTGAATGAGATTAACATTTATATTTCTGAACTTCCAGTATATCCAGTGACCATAAGGCGGATGGGCTTCATCTATGAGTTGAAGGTCTTAACAAAACTAAAAGACTGACTTCTGAGCAACAAGAAATTCTGGCAGCTACTCCAACTGCAGCTTTTCCTGCGTCTCTGGCCTACTGACCTATCCTGCAGATTTGTACTTACCAAGAAGCCCCAACAACAGCATGAGCCAAGTCCTTAGAATAAATTCCTCTCTGTCTCTCTCTCTCCACACAAGTCCTGTTGGTTGATATTGCTGAGGAAAAACCCTAAAAGTTTGATCCTCTATGTGGATGAATTATAATACAAACTGAATTCGCAGCCACACCTATTTGTTATATTCAAATTAGGGCATTTGATTGAGTAAAAATGAGAGACAATTTTCAGTGTGATTCTTAGATTCTTTGTCATTTCAAGGGAAATATTCAAATGAGCTTCCTTTTTATCTTGGTTGGCAATTTTCTGAATTTTGCAGGGTTCTTTACGACTTTACCCCAATCTCTAGCTTTCCTGAAAGCCACCTAACCTGTAGTTCCTATATTAAACCTTTTATACTGAAAATGCTTAGAGTAGATTCTGTTCTCCTGGCCTGGCTTATAAACTATGCTAACAACCAGAGGAAATAACAAAAAAATGTGAGCAAGAAAGTGAGAATAAGAGAAGTAATAAAAAAGAGATATAAACGGAAATAGCTTTTTGCCTTCATGAACTCAAATTTTACATTGAAAGAAGAATGTTTCAGTAAAATATTACAGGTGACATCAAAATATAAAATAATTACTAATAGAGTCAGTAAGTTCTCGAATAAAGTTGATCTTTCAAATGTCTATGAATATATCAAAGAAACAAGAAAATTCTGAAATTGGACAAAAAATTCGAGGGTAATTATAGTAAATAACACTTGCGTTAAGAAAAATGACAGTATAAGGCGCCTGGGTGGCACAGTCCTTAAGCGTCTGCCTTCAGCTCAGGGCCGTGATCCCAGCGTTCTGGGATCGAGCCCCACATCAAGGTCCTCCGCTAGGAGCTTCTACTTCTTCCTCTCCCACTCCCCTGGTTGTATTCCCTCTCTCTGGCTGTCTCTCTCTGTCAAATAAATAAATAAAATCTTAAAAAAATGACAGTATGATCCTAATTCAATTATCATTCTGGAAATTTTTACTAATGCAAACAAATTCTGTTATTTTATCATCATTATACCCAAATTTTAAAAACATGGGTTCAGGGGGGAGGAGATTAAGATGGCGGAGGAGTAGAAGTCCCCTTTTCAGCTGGTCCCTGAGTCAAGCTGGATAGTACCAGACCATCCTGAACACCCACAGAATCAGCCTGAGACGCAGAAGATACATCTGGATCTCTACAAATGAACATCTCCAGTGCTGAATATTGAGAGTACGGCGGGAGGCTGTAAAACCGTGCACAGATATCAGAAGATAAACGGAAGGGAGGGAACCGCCGCGTTCGGGCACTGAAGCCGAGCCACCTGCACTGGGGAGCGGGCTGACTTGCAACTGGCACTCAATTTTTATATATTTCTAGATTTATTTAATTAATTATTTATGCCTCTCCAATCTTTCAAGACTGTCTTATAAAAGAATTCATAAATGTGATGAAAATTAACAGATTAAAACATAATTTAGAAGATATAAAAACATGATTGAGAATAGTTAGAATCAAGAATGAGGATGAAACAATGCTTTCAAGTTAGACACAGTTTTCTTACCATGTATCAAGTACAACCTTGCCTCTATAGATTTTTAAAGGGTACTCAGGGGGCTGCCTTGGTGATGCGGTAGGTTAGACGCATCCAACTCTTGGTTTTGGCTCAGGTTATGATCTCCCAGGGTCATGGGGTTTGGCACATTGAGTCCCACCTGTAGCCCTTGCCACCTGAGCTCTGCATAGGGCTCCATGCTTAGATGAAGTTTGCTTAAGACTCTCTCACCCTCTATCCCTCTTGCCCTCTTACCACTCTACCTCTCTCCCTCTCTTTTTAAAAAAAAATATAAAAAAAAAAATAAAAAGAAAAAATTGCTCAGAAAGGAAATCTTATGTTTAAATATCCACAAAAATACATTTAAAAAATTTGACCCACCAGGGATTTAACATCATTCAGGAATGACTCAACAGAACCTTATTAAGCAAAGATGATTATTTATGGGACTTAATGGAAAGGAAGACTGGAATGAAGGTGGAAAACAGCAGTACTTTGATAGGACCAAACATCCAGTCGATATGATAAATCTTGATATCTTTTAGCACAAGTGAGAAGAAATTATGCTTTTTTCCAAAAATTCAACTTATTTTCTCAGCTGAACTCTTGGATAAATAATTGAAATGGATGTAATTAAAATTGTACTCCCAGCAAATCTGCTGGAGCAACACACTCTTTCTATTTGCTGAATGTGGCTCTTAACTCAAGGGTTTAGTTTTGTATAAACAGATGAGCCTAATAAATACAAGTGCCAAAAAAAAAAAAAAAGCACTTTAAGTAGAAAGCAATTCTCTGTAATGAACTGATAGAATAGTGGGATTTGCCTTAAATATTATAAAATGATCTCTAGAATAAACAAATGACCAATTAGTATTCCAAATGTCACTCTCTCCAATGATATAATGGAAAGTAGTTGTTTTAATTTCCTATTCCTACCATGACAAATTGTGTACAAACCTATGACCTAAACAACACAAATTTATTTTCTTACATATCTGAGGTCAGAAGGACCGAACAGTAAGCATTTCTGCATGTCTTCTAGATATTGTAGGAATCTGTTTCCTGCCTTTTATCTTCCACAAATTTAGAAATGACAAATAAGCATATAAAAAGAGCTTCAACACCATATGCTATTATAGAATTAAAAATTAAAATAACAAGATAACACACCTATTAGAATACTCAAAACCCAGAACACTGACAACACTCAAATGCTGGTGAAGAAATGGTTCACAACAAAAAACATTTATTTTCATTGCTGGTGGGAATGTACAATTTTATAGTCACTTTGGAAAAGAAATTTGGCAGTCCTTACAAAACTAAGCATAATTTTACCATATGATTCAGCAATTGTGCTCCATTGGTATTTACCCAAATTGACCTGAAAACTTATGTCTATACAAAAACATACAATGTTTATAGCTGTTTTATACATAATCAAAAACTTGGAAGCAGCCAAGATGTCCTTCAGTAGGTGAATGGATAAACTCTGATCCTTCCAGACAAGGGAGTATTATTCAATGCTAAAAGAAATAAGCTAACAAGTAATGAATAGATATGGAGGAAACTCATATATATTTAATCACGTGAAAGAAGTCAATCGAAAGCTACGGTGCCAATGACGTGATTCCAATGATATGACATTCAAGAAAGAGCAAAGCTAGGAGTGTGGAGTTAAGATGGCAGAGGAGCAGGGGATCGCCTTTTCAGCCCGGTCTCCTGAGTCGAGGCTGATAGAGTACCCAGACCAACCTAAACACCACGAAACCAGCCTGAGACGCAGGGAAGATACATCTACCCTACAAATGAACATCTCCAGCCTAAGTATTGGGTACTAGCGGGAGCCGGTGAAACGGCTCAAGACGAGCTCGGAAGATAAACAAAAGGGGAGGAGCCGCCTGCTGTCGGGGCGCCCGGGAAGTGGTGAGCTACCTGCCGGGAGCGGGCGGACTCATGGACAGCACCTGCGAGGGGCGACTGAGGCAGTGGGCGGAGTGACCGCGACACGGCTTCTCACACGAATCCGAATCCCCCGTGTGCTCGCTGGAAGAGCTGAGACCGGAGCTCCAGGGAGGCGCAGGAGGCGGCTTGGGCGGCTGGCAGCATTAGAAAGCACAAAGGACAGAGAGCGCGCCAGCCCTGGAAGTGAGGGCTGGGAGCGCGGCGTGGGGCGACATCCCGGACGCTGCAGGGTTGAGCAGCACCAACAGAAACAGAGTTAAAGTGGCCAGAACATCAGTGGAGAACGGACCGCAATCCCTCTGTTCTGTGACAGAGGCTGAAATCGCGCTAGCGTTGCTCTGACTTCAGAAGAGGCACAGCAAAGCCGCCAGGGAAAACGCCAGAGAACAAAAGCCTGGAAATACTGGCTCAGGGAGTGCCCATCCCCATCACCTCTCGGTTGCAGGGGCGCGGAGACTCTACCCAAACAGGGTTGCCTAGAAATATCTGCTGGCAGGCCCTCTCCCAGAACACAGAAGGCAGGCTGAAAAATCAAGAAGCCCCACTAACCGGGGTGCCTGGGTGGCGCAGTCATTGGGCGCCTGGGTTCTCCTCGAGCTTAGCGGGCGTGATCCCGGAGCGCTCCGAGCGAAGGGTCCCTCATCCGGGCTCCTCCGATGGGAGCCTGTTTCTTCCTCTCCCACTCCCATGCTTGTGTTCCCTCTCTCCTCTGGTTGGCTCTCATCCACATAAATAAATAAATAAATAAATAAATAAATAAATAAATAAATAAATAAAATCTTTAAAAAGAAAGCCCACATCCTCTAAGATCCCTATAAAATAAGTGGCAGGGCCTGGGGACCTCAGTCAATAATTTGGGCTCAGACAACCACACAACCTCTCCCCATCAGAATGACAAGAAGGAGAAGCCCCCCCAGCAAAGAAAAGACAGTGAGTCTGTGGCCTCTGCCACAGAAATAAATGGATATGGATGTAACTCAAATTATCAGAAATGAGATTCAGAGTAATGATGGTCAAAATGATGATTAGAATTGAAAAAGTATTTCTTAAAAGGTTACTGAGAATATAGAATCCCTAAGGACAGAAATGAGAGCAAATCTGACAGAAATTAAAACTTCTATGAGCCAAATGCAGGCAAAACTAGAGGCTCTGACGGCCAGGATCACCGAAGCAGAGGAACGTATTAGTGAATTGGAGGATGGGTTAATAGAGGAAAACATGAAAATAGAAACTGGTGTCTTAAAAAATCCACGCCACGAATGGTAGGTTGGGAGATTATGACTCAATGAAAGCGATCCAATGTCAGAATCGCGGCATCCCCTAGGGAGTGGAGAAAACAGAGGTCTAGAAGAGATATTTGAACAAATTGTAGCTGAAAACTTCCCTAATCTAGCAAGGGGAAACAAACATTCGTGTCAAGAGGCAGAGAGGACCCCTCCCAAGCTCAAGCCACAACCAAACCTACGCCACGTCACGTCGCAATTGCATTTGCAAATATTAGATCCAAGGATACAGTATTGAAAGCGGCCAGGGCAAAAAAATTTCTCGGCACATACCAAGGCAAAGGGTATCAAATTACTGTCCAGACCTTTCTACACAGACCTGAATGAGAGAAAGGGTTGGGGTGGGGGCATTTTTAAAGCTCTTTCAGAGAAAAAACATGCAGCCAAGTAAGATCCCTTTCTATCCAGCAAGTCATGTCATTCAGAATTGATGGAGAAATAAAGACATTCCAAGAAGCCAGTCATTAACCAATTTCATAACAATGAAACCAGCCTACAGGAGATATTAGAGGAGTTCTATAAAGGTAAAAAGGCCCCAAGATTGATACAGAACAGAAAAGTCACACCCATACAACAAAGACTTTACTGGCAAGCTGGCATCATTAAAATTTATCTCAGTTCTTAGTGTCAATGTAAATGGCCTAAATGCTCCCATAAAGTGCCACAGGGTTGCAGATTGGATAAAAAGACATGACCCATCCATTTGCTGTCTACAAGAGACTCATTTCGAACCCAAAGATGCATTCAGACTGAGAGTAAGGGGATGGAATACCATCTTGCATGCAAATGGACCTCAAAAGAAAGCTGGGGTAGCAATTCTCATATCAGATAGATTAGATTTAAAACTAGAGTCTATAGTTAGAGATACAGAAGGGCACTATATTATTCTTAAAGGAAGTATTCAACAAGTGGATATGACAATTATAAATATATATATGCCTCCAACAGGGAGAACAGTCAAGATACACAAGCCAACTCTTAACCAGAATAAAAGAGACATATAAATAAAAATACATTTAATAGTAGGGGACCTCAACACTCCAACATATGAGAAATAGACATGAACACCCCTGGCAAAACTAAGTACAAGAATCACAAAGGCTTTGAATGCCATAGCTCGAGAGTTGGACCTCATAGATATATATAGAACACTACACCCCAGAACCAAGAATACTCATTCTATTCTAATGCCCATGGAACATTCCAAGAATAGACCCTGTTCTTCTGGGACACAAAAACAGGTCTCAACCGATACCAAAAGATTGAAATTATCCCCTGCATATTTCTCCAGACCACAACGCTCTGAAATTGGAACTCAACCACAAGGAAAAATTTGGAAAAACTCAAACACTTGAGATCAAGAACCATCCTGCTCAGGAATGACTTCGATAAACCAGGAAATCAAAAATCAATTTCAAGCAATTTATGGAGACCAACGAGAATGGAAAACACAAGCGGTCCAAAACCTATGGATGACTCAAAGGCAGTCCTAAGGGGAAATACATAGCTATCCAAGCTCACTCAAAAGAATAGAAAATCTAAAAATGCAGTTTTTATATTCTCTACCTCAAGACTGGAACAGCAAGAGGGCAGGCCTAATCCACGACGAGGAAGCCAGTTTGACCAAGATTAGAGCAGAAATCAATGAATTAGAAACCAGGAGTACAGTAGAGCAGATCAACAGAACCAGAAGCTGGTTCTTTGAGAGAATCAATAAAATTGACAGCACTGGCAAGACTTATCAAGAGAAATGAGAAAGGGCCCAAGTTATTAAGGTATGAATGAAAAAGGAGAGGTCACAAACTCCACAACCATTGAAATGGGAAGGTTATTAGAAACTTTTATCAACAGCTATATGCCAAAAAAATTAAGCAATCTGGAAGAGATGAGGATCTTCCTGGAAACCTATGAACTACCAAGACTGAAACAGGAAGAAATTGATTTTAAACAGGCCAATTAAGTATGAAGAGATTTGAGTCAGTGATAAACAACCTTCCAAAAAACAAAACTCCAGGGCGACGGTTTTCCTGGGGATTTCTACCAAACATTCTAAGAAGAATGATACCTATTCTCCTAAAGCTATTTCAAAAAATAGAAACAGAAGGAAAGCTACAAACTCATTCTGTGAGGCCAATATTACCTGATCCCTAAACCAGGCAAAAAGACCCTATGAAGGAATTACAGAGCGAATTCCCTTGGATATGGAGCCTTAAAATCCTCCAACAAGATCCTTGCCTAATAGAATCCAACAGTACTGTGAAAAGGGATTATCCATCATGACTCAAGTGGAATTAATACATGGGATGCAAGCATGGTTCAACATTCACAAATTGATCAGCGTGATACATCATGTCAACAAGAAAAGACTCAGGAACCATATGATCCTCTCAATTGATGCAGAAAAAGCTTTGACAAAAATACCAGCATCCCTTTCCTGATTAAAACCCTTCAGAGTGCTAGGGATAGAGTGTCATTTCTCAATATCATAAAGCTATCTATGAAATGCCTACAGCAAATATTATTCCAATGGGGAGAAAAGCTGGAAGGCCTTTCCTCTTAAGATCAGAACACGCACAAGGATGCCTACTCGCCTCAGTATTATTCAACACTAATACTAAGAAGTCCTTGCAACAGCAATCAGACAACAAAAGCAGGGATCAAAGGTATCCAAATCGGCAGAAAGAAAGTCAAAATGTCTTCTTCTCTTGCAGATGACATGATACTCTATATGGAAAACCCAAAAGAATCCATTCCCAAACTATTAGGAAGTTATAGAGCAATTCAGTAATGTGGCAGTACAAAATCATCCAATGCTCAAGAAATCAGTTGCATTTCTATACACAAAAACGAGCTGAAGAAAGAGAAATTAGGGAATCCATCCCATTACAATAGCACCGAAACCATATGTTACCTTTAGGAATTAACCAGAGACATAAAAGGACCTATATTCTCAGAAACTATAAATTACTCTTGGAAAGACATTGAGGAAGACACAAAAGATGGAAAATAATATTCCATGCTCATGGATTGGAGAAGAATTAACATAGTTAAAATGCCCATGCTACCCAGAGCAATCTACACTTTCAATGCTATCCCAATCAAAATACCAGGACATTTTTTCAAAAGAGCTGGAACAAATAGTCCTTAAATTTGATAATGGAACCAGAAAGATGGCCCCGAATCTCCAAGGAACTGTTGAAAAGGAAAAACAAAGCTGGGGCATCACATGCGTGTTCTGAGCACAGCTACAAAGCTGTGATCACAAAGACAGCACGGTACTGGTACAAAAACAGACACATAGGCCAATGGAACAGAATAGAGAACCCAGTAAATGGACCCTCGGCTCTTTGGGCAACTAATCTTTGATAAAGTGAGGAAAACATCCGGATGGAAAAGTCTCTTCAATAAATTGTGCTGGAAAAGGGTGGACAGCACAATGCAAAGTAATGAAACTTGACCACTCTCACACCATACACAAAAATAATAACTCCAAAATGGATGAAAGACCTCGATGATGGAGACAGGAATCCATCAAAATTCTAGAGAACATAGGCAGCACTCTTACTGACATCGAACAAAGCAATCTTTTTCAATGACACATCCCCAAAGGCAAGAGAAACAAAAGATAAAATGAACTTGTAGGACTTCATCAAGATAAAATCTTCTGCACGCCAAGGGAAACAGTCCAAAAAACTAAGAGACAGCCCGCAATGGGAAAATATATTTCGCAAATGACACTAGCAGATAAGGGATTGATATCCAAGATCTACAAAGAAGTTCTCAAAACTCAATACATGAGAGAACAAATAAACAAATCAAAAATGGGCAGAAAGATATGAATAGACACTTTTTCAATGAAGACATACAAATGGCTAACAGACACATGAAAAAATGTTCAAAATCATTAGCCATCAGGGAAATTCAAATCAAAAACCACACTAAGATACCCTTGTCACCAGTTAGATGGCAAAAATTGGGACAAGGCAAGAAACAAACAATTGTTGGAGAGGATGTGGAGAAAGGGATCCCTCCTTTCCATTGTTGGTGGAATGCACTGGTCAGCCACTTGGAAGAAAACAGAGTGTGGAGGTCCCTTAAAAAGGTAAAAATTGAGCTACTCCTATGCGTCTTAGCCAGGCACCTACTGGGTGTTTACTCAAAGATACAGACGTAGTGAAGAGAAGCGGCCATATGCACCCTAATGTTCATAGCAGCAGATTGTCCACAATAGTAATGCGTGAAGGAGCCGAGATGCTCCTTCAACAGATGACTGGATTACAGAAGTTGTGGTCCATATATACAATGGAATATTACTCAGCTATCAGAAAGAACGAATTCTCAACATTTGGTGCAACTTATGGATGACACTGAGGAGATAATGCTAAGTAAAAAATAGTCAAGCAGAGAAGAAGACAACTATCACATGATTTCACTATCTATGGAACATAAGAACTAGGAAGAGTCGGTAGGGGAAGAAAGGGATAAAGAGGGGGGTAATCAGAAGGGGGAATGAAACATGAGAGACTATGGACTCTGAGAAACAAACTGAGGGCAGCTCAGAGGGGAGGGGGGGGGAATGTAGGATAGACTGGTGGATGGGTAAAGGGAGGGCAATGTATTGCATGGTGCACTGGTGTATGCAACTAATGAATCATCGAGCCTTACATCGGAAACCGGGATGTACTGTATGGTGACTAAATAAATATAATAAAAATGATTAAAAAATAAATAAATAAAGGAAAGAAAAAGAGAGTAAAACTGGGCGCCTGGGTGGCGCAGTCATTAAGTGTCTGCTCTCGGCTCAGGGCGTGAACCCGTCGTTATGGGATTGAGCCCCACATCCCAGGATCCTCTGGTGCGAGCCTGCTTCTTCCTCTCCCATCCCTGTTGTGTTCTCTCCCCTCTTGGTTGTCTGTGTCAAATAAATAAATAAAATCTTTAAAAAAGAAAAGCAAAACTATGGAGATAGAAGATTAGTAGGTTCCAGTGTTAGGGGTGGAAGGAATGAGTAAACAAAACACAAATTTTTAGGATAGTGAAAAACTAATATATATGTTGCTACAATGGTGGATTCATGCCTTAATACATTGTCAAAACCCTTATAATTACAACAACACAAAAAGGAACCCTAAAAGATAAACTATAGACTTTGGTGAGTGATTGTATCAGTGCAGGTTCATTGTGTGTGACAAATGTATCACTCTAGCTCAGGCTGTTGACAGTGAGGGAGGCTGTGTATGTGGAGTGCAGGGAGGCATATGGGGTATTTCTGTACCTTAAAAAAAAAAAAAAAAAAAACGGTACAACTTCTACCAGAATATACATAACAAAATTAGCTGGTAGCATGTACCATGTATTCATGACATCTACTTGGGTTAAGATGGTTAAAGATTTTTGTTTTAAGATTTATTTATTTATTTTTTTAGAGAGAGAGAGAAAGAGCTGGGGGCGAGGGCAGAGGAGAAGGGAGAGAGAAACTTAAGCAGACTCACCTAAGCACAGAACCCTATGCAGGGCTCGATCTCATAATCTTGAGATCATGACCGAGCTGAAATCAAGATCTGGGGCTTAACTTGACAGCCACCCAGGTGCCCCAAGATGACTAGGAAATTTTTAAAGAGGGTGTTGCCCATTCAGCCACACAATTCCTACTGTAAAGCATGTTACTACTTCTCCATTGGTCTGACACTTGAAGTCTGTGATAGACTTTCCATATAAATATTTATTAGTAGAGTAATCTACTTAACAGACACATTTTTCATGTTCATAGAGTTAATAGACTTATACGACATATTGAGTTAGAACCATGACAAAATCAATATTTCTAGTAGATTTGCAGTGTTCTCTGGTGTAATAATAAGAAAACATGCATAAGAAACTGAACTTATATTTACTAATGGGAGAAAACCCTAAATTATTAGGCCCAGGTGGAATTATCATATAGCGTTAAAGCTTCTCTATTTTGAGGCTGTTACGGCGGTTTGATTCACTTGATGATGCATGAAGAATAATACTCTTGGTCAATGGCATGCGGAGCTATGGCTATGGAATTAATATAAGTGAATTGTGAATATCTAAATCACTATTGTAATACCAACATAGAACTAGAGCAACAGACTTCCATAGAAACATGTGCATAAGTTTGAGATAGGTATTTTTACTATTTTTATTTTACTAATTTTTAATGAGCAGTATAGTATGACATAAATCTTCCTTGAAAATTTCCTTGAATTATTTTTTCTGGAAATAAAAAAGAAAACAAGAATGTTATAATGATTTACAATTAGTTAGCAAAGAGGATCATTGCATTCTATTTATTCAGTAATGCTTAGTCCTATTACAGCCAGGCAAATCAGCTACATGCTTTTTGATAATTTTTTTATTTGATCCACCAAATGAATATACTGTTGATATATATATATTAGAAGTAGCCAAAAATTATACTATGATGCTCTCACAATGCATAACTTTCCAGCAAGTAACGCATTATAAAAAGGAACGACTTTATTATTTTATCTACTCAAAATGAATTATGCTTCAGAAGTCATGACCAAAAAGAAAATGAATGCAAGTCAGAATAAAAAGAGGTTTTTGAAAATCATGCTTGTTCCCCCCCACCTTTTTTATATTTATATATATAACTTCAGAGTAGATTCAGCCTGAATTAAGGCGCAGCACTTCAAACTTCTCATAAATGATGTCAAAATATTTCATGAATTGAAGTCTGCTCAGGTTCAAGAAAGCTATTGAAGGTGTATTAGGACCTAAGGACACTAGAAACTTCACTAGTTTCAAATTAATTTTTAAAGTATATTAACATCAAACACTGGGAAATGCAGGTTAGTGATAGAGTTAGAGAAAAGACTTTGGGGCTGTATTCTTGGCTTTCCTTTTGAGTTGTTATTTACCACTGTAAACCTACATGTAATCTGTATAAATTTGTATTTTTTCTAACTTCCGAGACCCCAGATTCTATTTTTCTTGGAAATTAAATTCCGAATGTCTGGGTGTGGTTTAGTTAGCTTTGTTTTGATAAACTTTACTTCTCTGTGAGAAAATTATCCACTTATTAATACATCAACATAGAAGGTAAAGTTTGTGTATTTTGTGCTGTTCCAAAATTCCAGTTAACATAACAAAATGGAGTCAAATCTCCCCCTAGTATTACTAGTAGAGTATACTTTTACAACTATTTGCTTTTATGCAATAGAGAATGGAATTGTAAGTTTTGCAACTTTACTTCCCAATCTGGAAATTAGATTCCATGTTTTTTTTTTTTAATTTTAGTGTTTTTTATTATATTATGTTAGTCACCATACAGTACATCCCTGGTTTCTGATGTAAAGTTCTATGTTTCATTAGTTGCGTATATACACCCAGTGCACCATGCAATACTCTAGATTCCTCCTTTTTACTACCCATCACCAGCTCTATCCCATTCCCCCACCCCCAGAAGCTCCTCAGTTTTTTCTCAGAGTCCATAGTCTCTCATGCTTCATTCCCCCTTCTGATTACCTACCTTCGTTATTTCCTTTCTTCCCCTACCGATCTTCCTAGTTCTCTTATGTTCCATAGATGACAGAAATCATAAGATAATTGTCTTTCTCTGCTTGACTTATTTTACTTAGCATTATCTCCCTCCAGTGCCGTCCATGGTGCAGCAAATGTGTTGAGAATTCATTCTTCTGATAGCTGAGTAATATTCCGCTGTATATTGGACCACAACTTTAATCCATTCATCTGTTGAAGGGGATCTCGGTTCCTTCCATGATTTGGCTATTGTGGACAATGCTGCTATGAACATTGGAGTGCATATGACCCTTCTCTTCACTATGTCGGTATCTTGGGGTAAATACCCAGTAGTGCAATGGCTGGGTCATAGGGTAGCTCAATTTCTTTAACTTTTTAAGGGACCTCCACACTGTTTTCCAGAGTGGCTGTTACCAAGCTTGCAAAGATTCCCACCAACAATGGAGGAGGGATCCCCTTTCTCACATCCTCTCCAACAATTGTTGTTTTCTGCCTTGTCACTCTGCCATTCCTAACTGGCATAAGGTGGTATCTAGTGTGGTTTCTTTGATTTCGAATTTCCCTGATGGCTAATGATTTTGAACATTTTCCATGTGTCTGTTAGCCATTTGTATGTCTTCATTGGAAAAGTGTCTATTCACATATATCTGCCCATTTTTTATTTGTTTATTTGTTTCTCATGTATTGAGTTTGGAGAGCTCTTTTTGTAAGATCTTGGATCCAGTCTTTTATCTATAGCATCATTTGCAAATATATTTTTCCCATTCCGTGAGGCTGCTCTCTTAGTTTTTTGGACTGTTTCCTTGGCTGTGCAGAAGATTTTATCTTGATGAAGTCACAAGATTCATTTTTATCTTTGTTTTCTCTGCCTTTAGAGATGTGTCATGAAAAAGGTTGCTTTGGCCGATGTCGTAAGAGATTGCTGCCTATGTTTCTCCCTAGAATTTTGATGGACTTCCTGTCTCACATCCGAGGTCTTCATCCATTTGGAGTTTATTTTTGTGTATGGTGTGAGAGAGTGGTCAAGTTTCATTCTTTTGCATGTAGCTGTCCAATTTTCCCAGCACCATTTATTGAAGAGATTGTCTTTTTTCCGCAGGATGTTTTTTCCTGCTTTATCAATGATTAGTTGCCCAAAGAGCCGAGGGTCCATTTCTGGGTTCTCTATTCTGTTCCATTGGCCTATGTGTCTGTTTTTGTACCAGTACCGTGCTGTCTTTGTGATCACAGCTTTGTAGTACAGCTCGAAATCCGGCATTGTGATGCCCCCAGCTTTGTTTTTCCTTTTCAACAGTTCCTTGGAGATTCGGGGCCTTTTCTGGTTCCATACAAATTTAAGGACTATTTGTTCCAGTTCTTTGAAAAATGTCCTCGGTATTTTGATTGGGATAGCATTGAAAGTGTAGATTGCTCTGGGTATTAACTATGTTAATTCTTCCAATCCATGAGCATGGAATATTTTTCCATCTTTTTGTGTCTTCCTCAATGTCTTTCAAGGGTGATTTATACTTTCTAGAATATAGGTCCTTTACGACTCTGGTTAAGTTAATTCCAAGGTAACATATGGTTTTTGGTGCTATTGTAAATGGGATGGATTCCCTAATTTCTCTTTCTTTGGTCTCATTATTCGTGAATAGAAATGCACCTGATTTCTGAGCATTGATTTTGTATCCCGCCACATAACTGAATTGCTCTATAACTTCTAATAGTTTGGGAATGGATTCTTTTGGTTTTCCATATAAGTATCATGTCATCTGCAAGGAAAGACATTTTGACTTCTCTCGCCGATTTGGATACCTTTGGTCCCTTTTGTTGTCTGATTGCTGCTTGCAAGGACTTCTAAGTACTGTGTTGAATAATACTGCTGCGAGTGGGCACTTATGTCGTGTTCCTGATCTTAAGGGAAAGAGCTTTATTTCCCCATTGAAATGATATTTGCTGTAGGCATTAAACAAGATAGTTTTTAGAGATTGAGGAATGTACCCTTATCCCTACACTCTGAAGGGTTTTAATCAGGAAAAAGGATGTGCTGTATTTTGTCAAAAGCTTTTCTGCATCAATTGAAGGATCATATGGTTCCTGAGTCTTTTCTTTGTTGACGTGATGTATCACGCTGGATCAATTTGCGAAGTGTTGAACCATACTTGCTCCCAGGTATTAATTCCACTTGGTCATGATGGATAATCCTTTTAATGTACTGCTTGGATTCTATTAGCAAGGATCTTGTTGAGGATTTTGGAGTCCATATTCATTAGGGAATTGCGTTCTGTAATTCTCCTTTTCGATAGGGTCTTTGCCTGGTTTGGGGATCAAGGTAATTTGGCCTCGCCAGGCTGAGTTTGTGCTTTCCTTCTGTTTCTTATTTTTGATATAGCTTTAGAAATAGGTCTTATTTCTTCTTAGAATGTTTGGTAGAATTCCCAGGAAAACCATCCAGCCCTGGAGTTTTGTTTTTTGGTGGGTTGTTTGTCCTGACTCAATCTCTTTCATAATTAATTGGCCTGTTCAAAAATCAATTTCTGGGGCGCCTGGGTGGCACGGCGGTTGCTGCGACTGCCTTCGGCTCAGGCGTGATCCTGCAGGTGGATCGGGCCCACATCAGCTCTCTGCTATGAGCCTGCTTCTTCCTCTCTCCCACTCCCCCTGCTTGTGTTCCCTCTCTCTCACTGGGCTGTCTCTATCTCTGTTGAATAAATAAACTAAAATCTTTAAAAAAAAAAAAATCAATTTCTTCCTGTTTCAATCTTGGTAGTTCATAGGTTTCCAGGAAGACCTCTATCTCTTCAGATTGCTTAATTTATTGGCAATAGCTGTTGATAAAAGTTTCTAATAATCCTTCCAATTTCAATGGTGTTGAGTACCTCTCCTTTTCATTCAAATTTTAATAATCCTTGGGCCCTTTCTCATTTCTCTTGATAAATCTTGCCAGTGCTGCTCACATTTGGTTGATTCTCTCAAAGAGCAGCTTCTGGATTCTGTTGATCTGCTCATCTGTACTCCTGGTTTCTAATTCATGATTTCTGCTCTAATCTTGGGATAGCAAATGCAGCTTCCCGTCGATTGGATTAGGCCTGTCCCTCTGTTGCTGTTCAGCTTTGAGGTGAGAATATAAAAACTGCATTTTAGATTTTTTCTATTCTTTTGGTGAGAGCTAGATGGCTATGTATTTCCCCCCTTTAGGACTGCCTTTGCAGTATCCCATAGGTTTGGACCGTTGTGTTTTCATTCTCGTGGTCTCCATAAATTGTTGAAATTCGATTTTGATTTCCTGGGTTTATCGGAGGTCATTCCTGAGCAGGATGGTTCTTGTCTCCAAGTGTTGAGTTTCATTTAATTTTCCTTGTGGATTTGAGTTCCAATTTCAGAAGCGTTGTGGTCTGAGAATACGGGGATAATTTCAATCTTTTTGGTATCGGTTGAGACCTGTTTTGTGTCCCAGAACAGGGTCTATTCTTGAGAATGTTCCATGGGCATTAGAATAGAATGGAAATATTACTGGTTCTGGGGTGTAGTGTTCTATATATATCTATGAGGTCCAACTCACCAGTATGGCATTCAAGCCTTTGATTCTTTGCTTAGTTTTTGCCAGGGTGTTCTGTCTATTTCTCATAGTGGAGTGTTGGGGTCCCTACTATTAATGTATTTTTATTTATATGTCTCTTTATTCTGGTTAAGAGTTGGCTTGTGTATCTTGCTGCTCCCCTGTTGGGGGCATATATATTTATAATTGTCATATCCACTTGTTGAATACTTCCTTTAAGAATAATATAGTGCCCTTCTGCATCTCTAACTATAGTCTGTAGTTTAAAATCCAATTTATCTGATATGAGAATTGCTACCCCAGCTTTCTTTTGAGTTTCATTTGCATGAAAGATGGTATTCCATCCCTTTACTTTCAGTCTGAATGTATCTTTAGGTTCAAAATGGGTCTCTTGTAGATAGCAAATGGATGGGTCATGTCTTTTTATCAATCACAACCCTCCTTGGCACTTTATGGGAGCATTTGGAAGGCCATCTACACATTGAGACATTATTAGGAATACTTGATTTTTAATGATGCTGTGTTGCCTGTAAAGTCTTTGTTTCTATAATTTGTGACTTTCTTTTCTGTATCACTCTTGGGGCCTTTTTACTTTTATAGAACCCCCCGTAATATCTCCTGTAGGGCTGGTTTCGTGGTTATGAAATTGGTTAGTGACTGGCGATTCTGAAATGTCTTTATTTCTCCATCAATTCTGAATGACAGCCTTGCTGGATAAAGGATACTTGGCTGCATGTTTTTCTCTGAAAGAGCTTTAAAAATGCACCCCCCCCAACCCTTTCTCTCATTCCAGGTCTGTGTAGACAGGTCTGACATAATTCTGATACCTTTGCCTTCGTACGTGAGATATTTCTTTGCCCTGGCCGATTTCAATACTGTATCCTTGGATCTAATATTTGAGAATTGCATTATGACGTGACGTGGTGTAGGTTTGTCATGGTTGAGCTTGGGAGGGGTCCTCTCTGCCTCTTGGACATGAATGTTTGTTTCCCTTGCTAGATTAGGGAAGTTTTCAGCTACAATTTGTTCAAATATCTCTTCTAGACCTCTGTTTTTCTCCACCCCCTTGGGGATGCCGATGATTCTGACATTGGAACATTTCATTGAGTCAGTAATTTCTCGTAACCTACATTCCTGAGCGTGGAATTTTTTGAATCCAGATTCTATTTTAGCTTTTTCTTCTAACACATCCTCCAATTCGCTGATATGTTCCTCTGCCTCATTCACCTTGGCCGTCAGAGCCTCTAGTTTTGACTGCATTTGGTTAATAATTTTTAATTTCTGCCAGATTCACTCTCATTTCCGCCCTTAGAGATTCTATATTCTCATTAACATTTTCATTAATACTTTTTTCAAGTCTACACACCTTGACCATTGTTACTCTGAATTCCATTTCTGATAATTTGGTTATAACCATATCCATTAGTTCTGTGGCAGAGGCCACAGACTCATTGTCTTTTTTTTGCTGGGTGGGGGGATTTCTCCTTGTCATTCTGATGAGGAGAGGTTGCGGGGTTGTCCAGAGCCCAAATTATTGACCGGGACCCAGGCCATGCACCCTTGTTTTATAAGGATCTTAGGGATGTGGGCTTCTTGATTTTTCAGCCTGCCTTCTGGGGGAGGGACCTGCCGCGCCGATACTCAGGCAACCCTGTTTGGGTAGAGTCTCCGTGTCCCCTGGGAGGGTGGATGGGGATGGGCACACTGTGAGCCAGTATTTCCAGGCTTTTGTTCTCTGGCGGCTTTCCCTGGTGGTTTGCTGTGCCTCTTCTGAGAGTTAGAGCAGCAGCGGCCGAATCTCAGCCTCTGTCTCAGAACAGAGGGATCGCGGACCATTCTCCACTGATGTTCTGGCCACTTTAACTCTGTTTCTGTTGGTGCTGGTCAACCCTGCAGCGTCCCGGGATGTGTGCCCCACACCTGGTGTCCCAGCCCTCACTTCCAGGGCCGGCGTGTCTCTGTCCTTTGTGATTCTAACGCCGCCAGCCACCAGCTCCCCCCGCGCGCTCCAAAGCTCTGGCCCTCAGTCTGGTTGCCCATGTTCCCCGGCTCACGGTCTCAGTCTGCTCTCTCGCAGGTGCCGGTCCATGAGTCCACGAGTCCGTCCGCTCCCCCGTGCAGGTGGCTACTGCTTCCCAGCGCTCGATCACGGTGTTTCCCTCCCCCTTCCATTTATCTTCCGATATCTGTGCGCCGTTACACGGCTCCCCGCTTCGCACCTCAATACTCACACTGGAGATGTTCATTTGTAGAGATCCAGAAATATCTTCCTGCATCTCAGGCTGATTCCGTGGATGTTCAGGCTGGTCTGGTTCCTATTCAGCTCGACTCAGGGGACCGGCTGATAAAGGGTCCCCTACTCCTCCGCCATCTTAACTCCAAGTCCTCTAGATTCCATGTTTTAAGTGAAATTCTTGATGCCAGATATCTAATCTTTATCAATACAGATGAAGGCAAAACTGGCCAAATAATATTGGCAACAAGAAAAAAATTTTTTTAATGGAAGAAAGAAAATCTTAAGATATACTTTTGAAGAGATTGCTGTCACTTCCCATTTTCCATACCTTCACCTATATTAGGAATAGATTTTCTGAATATATTTTAACAGATATTTGGAAATGTTTCCTAGACTGATGTTCACATATTTTATAAAATCCAATAAGTAAAAGAACAGCAAATACATGAGTGTGTTTCCAGAATTTAAGAAAAACTTTAGAGAGATAGCTCTGACAAAGCCTATATTAATTAACCATGGATTTGAAGGTTTCCACTGGAGAGACATGTAGGTGACAGGAAAAAAAAAATCTTTAAAACTTCTCTATTTTGCTTCAAACCTGCTCTGTTTTGAAACTTCCTCCAGCCTGCTAATTCAGAACCTGCAAGCTACTGTTGCAAGAAGAAATTATTTTTGTGTTTTATTAAATTATCCATCTTTACTATAATACAAGTCTTTATATCCAACAGGATCAGAAACCATAGGTGGTAGATTAATTAAAAAAAGGTGAATATAGAACAAGAAGTCATGAAAAAATATGTATACATTTTTTTCTTAAATTTTGATTTTAAGAGTGCATTCACATTTGCCAAACACTTCACATAAGTCAAAGAATATTTTATGTGTTCTTTTTCCATTGAATCTGTTTTACTGAGTGTCCTTTGGTAGATTTTAATTTTAATTTAATGTTGTTTTATTTTTTGGAGAGAGTGAGAGTGAGAGCAGACAGGGGAAGGGCAGAGGGAAAGAGTGAGAATCCTAAGTAGTCTCTGTGCTGAGCTCAAGCCCCACACAGGACCTGATCCCATGACCCTGAGATAATGATCTGAGCCAAAATCAAAAGTTGGGTGTCTAACCAACTGAGCCACCTAGGAGCCCCTAGATTTTTATATTAACATAACCATGACTCATTTATCATTTTCAGTTTGTTTCAAGACTTACATCTTTAAGACATTTAATAACACACTGACAGAAGAATTGATTTCAATTTTATTACTTTATTTCTGGATTTTATTTCACAATTATTGGCCCACATGTAATTTCGCAGAATGTTTATTAGCAACTTAACTGTCTTGAATTTCCCTCAACATTTAGTTTAGTTTTAATTGCAATGATTCTCTGTCTTTTCAGGCTCTCATTCCAACTATTCATCAAATATTTTATTAAAATATGCAATTAAAATTTAAAATCCAACTTATGCAACCATAGTTGGCAGCAAACATAAATGGTGTTCAGTAAACGTTCAAGTCAATTGATGGGAGTAACTCAGAGCACAGGGAAGAGTGCGTTTTTTTTCTGAGGCAAAGGGGAAGGTTGCTGGTGCCTGTCAGTCAAGTGGAGTTTATTTAAGAAATCCTGTACATACCAACAATATTATTCCAAAATACAATCTCTTCTGTACTCTATTGTTCCTTTGTGTAAGTCATAGTATTGTTAAATCAAGAAATGTTCTAATCCAATATTTTGTTAGGTGCCCTTTGTACATATTTTAAAATGTTTTTCTTTAAAGCAGTTTAAAATGTGTATAAGGACAAAAGAAATTGAATATTAGAAACCTAAATTCCATTTTATAAAAATTATTATATTTGATTCCAGAAATTATTTCTAGAAAAAAGAATTTAAAGGCCCTCAATAAAAGTGGACAACATTTCATTTCTTAAAAAAACAGAACTACAGGGAAGAGTGTTTTTAAGAGGTAAATCAGTCAAGACGTGAAATGTTACTTCTTTCAGAAGTAGACATACTGGTAGAAAAGCTTTGAACATGGCTGTATAAAAAGATAAAACAGTGACATTCCTTGACTATAACTTTGAGAACATATAAAATCATATGTATATATTTCAAAATAAGTCAAGTGGAGAGAAGGGAACATAAAACTTCAATGAGTGGGCCAAATAGAAAACAAGGTAAAGCAGTAAATTTATATACAAATATACCATGAATTTATATTAAATATAAACAAGAATAGATACTCTGCTCAAAACACAAATATAAGATGAAATTTAAAAGTTAAAGCCATGTTTATGAGATTACAGGAAATGTAAGCAAAATATAAGGACATAGAAAATTTGATTTCAAAAGATTTCATCATGCAAACAATAACCAATATAAATCTAGAAGAATTAATACAAGATTGTTCAGAATAACTTTAAAGAAGAGAACATTACCAAGAACAAAGAGGGATGTCTCATAATGACAACATAACCAATCTCTCAGGAATAAAACACCTTCCATAAATTTGAACATAACCAATAATGTTACTCTATAAAATGGACATCATTAAAGGAAGAAATAGTAGGAGATTTAAAAACAGTTCTCTCAATGGATAATTTTTAAAAAGAAGAAAAAAAAACCTCAAAAGAAGAAAAAACTCTCAATATTGTTACAGAAGATCTGGAAATTTAAAAATGGCTTAGTTGAAAGTTACTAATACAAAACATGGCACCTGACAATAACAAACTCAAATACTTTATAAGATAATATCAAAACTTTATCTTACTCTCAGCCACGGAAATAAGTGATATAAATTTCAGAGGATTAAAACAATTTAAAGTATGATTTCTGGTTACAGCAGAATTAAATTGTAAAAGAGTAACCAAAATAAAACAGGGAAATTTAAAAATGGCTGAAAATGAATGAATATGCTTCTTAACAATCTATTGGTCCAAAAAAATTGTGTAATAAAATATTTTAAGCCGAATAATGATGATGTGACCAAAAAAAATGCATTACAGTTGTAACAGTGCTTAAAAATAAATTGATAGCATTAAATGCATATATTAGAAGGGAATACAGGCTAAAACTCAGTGACCTAAGCTACTATCTTAAAAAGCAAGAAAATGGGGGCACCTGGTGGCACATTCAGTTAACTATCTGACTCTTGGTTCTGGCTGGGGTCGTGATCTCAGGGTCATGATCTCAGAGTTGTGAGATCACCGCCTCCATGCAGCTCCACGTCGGGCTCCATGCTGTGTGCCGAGTCTGCTTGGGATTCTCTCTCCCTCTCCCTCTGCCCCCTCCTGCTTGTGCTCTCTCTCTCAATCTCCCCCCCCCAAAAAAATAAATAAATCTAAAAAAAAGAAAGAAAGAAAGAAAAAAAGAAAGAAAATGAATAGCAAAATAATAGATGGAAGAAACTAACAGAGGTGAAATAAACATAAACAAAATAGAAAGCAAATATAGAATTGACATAAAGAACAAAGACAAAAAGTTGAGTTTTTGAAAATATTAAGCCAATTTGTAAAATCCTAACTACTGGCCTGATGAAGGACAGAAAAAGAGAACAAAATACTAATACTGATGATTAAGTCAGGGGCATACTATAGATCAAGAAGACATAAAATAAAAACAGAATAGAAACCATTTCACAGCAATAAATTTGACAATTCTGATTAAATGGTTTTTCAAAAAATTTGACTTTAAATTCAGTGAAATAATCTGAAATATCAAATATCTATTTAAATAACTTAATCTGCTACTAAAACTCATTTCAAAAACAAAATCCTTGGCCCATATGGAATGGTTAATTCTCCAAAATAATATATGGAAATAATAACACTAATCTACTATATACTCTTTCAGAGAAAAACAAAAACAGAAAGTTTCAAAACCCATGTTATAAAGTCTTAAAATCCTGTAACCTAAAAATGATAAGAACATTACAGGAGAGGAAACTACAGACATAACACTGTCATGAAACAATAATATGTTACCAAATAAAAGCCATCAATTTGAAAAAAATGTTTATTCCAGGAATGCAAGTGTTAACATGTGACAATCTATAATTAATCACTTCAAGATGTTGGCATCAGAGTAAAAAAAGAGAATCACATGACTATCTCTAAACATTCAAAAAAGTATTTGACAGGTTTAAACACACCATCGTAATTAAAATTCTTGTTGAATTAAAAAGATGAGAGGCTTCTCAATCAGATAGAAATGCTAACATTAAATAGCAAAAAGAGTAAAATATTTAAAGCATTCCCCTGAAGTCTGGAATCCCCACATTTATTCAACATTCATTTGAGGTCCTGAAAAAGCACACTAAAAAGAAAAAATCATTATTTGCAGACTTCATGACTATCAGCATAGTAAATCCAGAAAAATCTATAGAAAAACAGAATTAATAATTCTACCCAGTAAAGTCCCTGGATATGTGGGAAAATATCATTAATTTCATGTATGTATCTATCAATCAATTAATCGATCAATCTTCCCACCTACCTATGTTGTGTGTATGTTTGTATGCATTTATTTCTATATGTGAGCAACAAAGAAATGGGAAATAAAATTAAAATACTATTCACTATAGCATCCAAAGTTGTCATGTTTTAATGCCAACACACATTTTCTCTGATACTCAAAAGTAACTCATATTCTGCTGAAAATACCTAGATTATTAGCTGGCCACATGATAGCTAAGATGAATGCTCTTATGTATATGTACTGCACACAGAAATAAAGTTGGTCTCAAATGCCCAAACAAGTAAGAAAATTTAGCCACATCATGCAACACCAGACTCTGTCCTACTCCTGAGTTAGTGAAATAAGATTAATACTTGTTCTGAATTGTGAAGAATCACCACACTCACCTATTAAGAAGGGAGAATCTCTCTTTTACTCCTAACCCACATTTACACCAATCAAAACTCTTTTTCATTACAAGACTTACATCTGAAATGATGAATAGATTGTATTCTAATAATTTTATTACAATCAGTAGATTTGTCATTCTGATTCATTTTTATTAAAATACAAAATTTGAAAATAGAAAGTACAAATTCTTATGGACCGTTAAATACTCAATGTTACCTTTTTTAATAAATGCCATTTTTCTTTATATGTCATGAAAATTCATGTATCTATGTAATTTTCCATAAAATAATCATACCCAGACAGCCAACAATTGTACCTTTAAAGTAAATTTAAATAGGTGAGAAATATACTTTGAAAGAGAGGCTTTTGAACAGAAATAGCAAGTGAACTATAACTGGAATGGTTCTAGTAAGAACAGCTCTAATTGTTTGGAAAAATGAAAAAAAAAAAGTGCTCCTGTAATTTCTCTGTGGCATTCACCCATTGGTTAAAAATAAAATGCTACTATGTGATTGCCTTTTGGAAATTGGCTGCTAGGTGAATACAAGTCATGAGAAAGTTAGCTTAAAAGATTCATGGGGATGACTAAATTTAAATTCAACAAAATAAAAGGAAGCTGTACATGGACTACAACAACCTTAAAACTTACTTCACCCTTGTATGTTTCTTTCTTCCCCCAGTTTGAATGACGAATAACTGACAGATATAATTGTACATACATAGAGTGTACAATGTGATGATTTGATATACATATACATTGTAAAATGGTTACCAAGATTAAGATAATGAACATATTTATCAATTCACATAGTTAACTGTGTATGTCTGTGTGTTATGTGTCCGTGAGAATGTTTAAGATCCACTCTCAGCAAATTTCCAGTATATAATACCTTATTTTTAACTATAGTTACCATGCTGTACATAAGAACCCTACAACGTGTTCATCCTATTACTGATAGTTTGTACCCTTTGACTTATATCTCCCCATCTCTTCTTCTTCCAAGCCCTTGACAACTACTATTCCAGTCTATGTATCTATGAAATCAACCTTTTTTTTCTTTTCCAGATTCAGCATGTAAGTGATACCGCATAGTATCTGTCTTTCTATATACGATGTATTTCACTTAACATAATGACCTCTAGGTTCATCATGTTGTCCCACGTAATAGCAGAATTTCTTTCTTTTTTTATGGCTGAATAATATTCTAGTGTGTGTGTGTGTGTGTGTGTGTGTGTGTGTGCGTGTGCAACATTTTCTTTATCCATTCATCCAACAATGGACATTTTAGTTGTTTCCATATCTTGGCTATTTTGAGCAATACTGTAATGAATCCGAATGTGCAAATATCTTTTCTAGGTACTGATTTAATTTCCTTTGGATAAATACCAACAGTGGGATTGCTGGATCGTATAGCAATTCTATTTTGGAGTTTTGAGGAACCTCCATACCATTTTCTATAGTGTTTTCCAATTTATATTTCCTCCAAAAGAGAGCAAGTGCTTTCTTTTCTCCACATCTTCACTTGCTTTCATCTTCACTTCACTTTTATCTCTTTGATAATAGCCATTCTGACAAGTGTGAAATGATATCTCATTTATTCTCAATTATTATAATATGGAAAATCTATTCATTCTGTGTTACTTAGGGTTTTGAATTACATATAACCATACCTTTCTAGATAGTTTAAGCAGAAACAGATGTATTATAGTTTATTTAACCAACCAATGAAAAATACAGAAGAAATAGAAAATAAGATGTGAATGCTACATGGAAAAAACAATTGCAGCCAAGGAAAATGCCTGTCCATACCACAGAATTCTTCCATAAGGAAACCACTCTTCCCTGCTATTGCATTTGCCACTTATGATGCTATAGACCAAACAGTGACCTTCTACGAGAACTGAACCAAAAGAACCAAACAGTTATAGCAGCATGCGTAAAAGAAATGTGTCTCCCCACTCACATCCAATGTGTCTTCTTTCTAAGCCTTTTATGAGGGCTATTGCTTGGCCTAACCTAGGCCACATCTGGAACCCTACTCTAGTGCCAAGGAAGCCGGAGAAACATTGTTTTATTGAAATACAACGTTGAAGGGGAGTAGAATAGATGTTGAGTAAGCTAATCCCTAGAACCACTTTACCATACCTTGAATAAAATTATAGAGGAAAGGAAAGGGGGAAGTACAAATGATTAATGACTATAACTATGATATAACAAATGAGGTAACACACTTGGCTAGCACCTGGATTTCTCCTTTCTGAAATAAATGCCAAGGAAAAAAAATAATATTTATAATTTTCTCCTTACTTACTCCTCCATTGGTCTTCATCCAGTAACTCCAATGATTAGGATGCTGTACTTGTAGGACTGATTCGAACAGATCTTATGAGGTCTCGGTAGTTTAACCTATATGGATTAGGTATAATTTCGACTGCTTTTTATTAATAGATATGAGTTTGATGTGATATCCCAGAGGATCCTTTGAACTCCAGGCTTCTGTTGGTTTGCACATGGGCCCCTGTACATTGAGGCCAAGGAGAGAAAAAAGAATGGGGTAGACTGCTCCAGATTAATAGGTAGCAGTTATAAAAAGAAAAGGAGCTCACATAGAAAGCTTGCCATGGGCAGCCACAAGATCAGCCAACCTCCACCATCTGCTTGCCAGAATCTTAAAAATTTATACAGAAGCTTTAACTGGGCTCAGTGACTTATACCACCCAGAGGATCTCAACACCACACTGCTATCTTAAGGCTGTGCTCGTGGACAAGGCAGCTTGTAGCTCATGGAAGGTAAGTAAAGTGCACATTCCAAGGACAGGGGAAGGAGTGAAGAGCCTCTGATTGTCTGCATCCAACTCATGGATCAACCAGAAGTCAAGTTCCTTTGATGACCACTTCCAACTGGCATCAGCCTCAGTGAATCTACTATGCCATTACAATGCTAATTTTTCTTGATAATTAAGATCAAGGTCTCCAGCCAAATTATTAATCACTTTATTTTTCTGATTTTTCCCCCTTTGAGTGAGAAGTTAAAATTGTTATGTTGAGCTGTTCCATATTCTTCTAAACAGAACCACTGCAGAATTTTTCAGTGGAAGCAACACTGTTGGATATTAAGCCTTCTGAATCATCAGAACAAATATTTGTAGGGATGAGAATCAAATATTTTCAAGTAGAACTTTTGGGTATATTAATGAATTGTTCCACTCCTATTTATATTCTTCATATTAGTACCTTAATAACTTGCTTTTGAGATTATATAGTGATGACTTCTTCAAATAATATATCTTATTCTGTATGCCAGTACCCTAAGCTTGAGAGATGGGGATCTTACAGAATTATAGCTTTATCCTCAATGCCAGTTCAACAATTTATAAGTAAGGCTGTCAGAGAAGTTATTTAGCACTCATTAATGGAGATAATACCTCAAATAAAACCTAGACAACTGGACCTTTAGACATTTTACTGTGATCCATGGGTTACCTTTTGTATTATTCTTTTATTTCTGAGAAACAAATTGCCAAAAATATAGCTACTTGGCACAACACAGATATATCACCTCAATGTTCTATAGGTCAGAAGTTTGGCAGTCTTGGGTGAGTACTTCCTTTTAAGTTTTCACAATGTGAAAATAAGGGATCTACAGGCCTGGACACTTACCTGAAACCCTGCAGGAATGTTTATTTCCACATTCATTCAGTTTCTTGGTAAAATTTAGTTCCATGTGAACATAGTACTGAGGTCATGGTTCTCAGCAGTAATTGTTCTCAACTTCTAGAGGATTCCTACCTTTTATGGCTCATAGTCTCCCATATTGATTCAAAGTCCTCAATGGTGGGTCTAGTCCTTCTCACATTTTAAATTTCTCTGACCAACACTTCTGTTCAGCCCCCTTGTTACCAGCCAGAGAATGATCTAAATTTTAAGGCTTCATATGATTAGATTGGCCCTGAAGCAGTCAGGATTCTCCAAGGAAGCAGAGCCAATAGAATGCACATACTCACTGAACACAGGTACAATATATGAAATCATGTTACTTATATGCATACAAAATTATCTATTATATACAATTATATATTATATACAATTATGTGTATATACATATATGAGAGTGACTGATTAATTTACATTAAGGAATGGGCTGACACAATTGTGGGAGCTGTCAAGTTTAAAATCTGCATAGTAGACCAGCAGGTTGGAAACCTAAGGAAGAGTTAATATCATAGCTTGAGACCTCAGCGAGTTTGCTGGCAGAGTTCCCTCCTTCTTGAGGGATGTTAATCTTTTTCTTAAGCTCTTCAACTGATTGGCTGAGGCCAACCCACATTATAGAAGTTAATCTGCTTTACTCAGAGTTTATTGATTTAAATGTTATTCTCATTCAAAAAACACCTGCCCAGAAACATCCAGACATGTTTGGTCAATTATCTGAGTACGATGGCCTAGCCAGGTTGACACATAAAATTAACCATCACAAGTCCACTCTTGTCTACTTGGCAACTATACACATTACACTAAACCATATTTCATCTCCAAATAAAGACAAAAGCACATTTATGCTTCTGCCTAACATGTTGTATAATATCCTGCAAACTGTGAAAATGCACTACCTCTTCCCCAGAAGATGATACAAAAACCCCAGTTCATGGCCACTTTTCTTCTAGATATCCTGTAATAACTTAAATACAATTTTATAATGTTAACTACTTAAATACTATGATATAAAGTCAATACATTTTATTTTATGTGATAGAGGATCAGAGAGGGGGAAAAACAAAGATAAAAGCGACAAACATTTTCATAATTCAATAAGGAAGAAATATAACTTACAGTCTTTATTTCTGTAACTTGTTATGTGGTTGTAGCTGGTATTTATAACTACTTCCTTCCACTACCAATTCGGTATATTTTTTGCTCTTAGCTAGCACCTCAGCTGATCATGGTTCTTTACCCAAACCTACATTCCTGAAGATCTGGGTCATTAGTCATCTTGCCTGAATTGGGTTTTTATAGTTTTCCATTGGTATTATTCACAGGGCGAGGTAATAGTAAGAGACACCCTAGGAGAATTCCTCTATTCTAGACACACTTTTATGTCCACTGTATAGTAGTAGCAGCTCAATTTTCTCTTGGGAGTAAGGCTCAATTACTGCAGCCGGTGTAATAATGCTCTTTTCTTATCTGTTGATTCAGAGGCACAAGGGGCCTACAGTTGCTATGTGACAATCTTAACTTCCAGTTGAATGGAATCTATTGTATCTCCTAAAAGATGCCTCCCTCTCTGTGGAACTAAGACCCCTAGTTTAGTACAGCATAAAATCACAAGAATAAGAAGCAAAATTTTTACTAGGGGATCATTAGGGATAAGAGTGAGTATTGCCACTCCAAATGCCAGCCCATGATTTCTAAACCTTTTAATACGGGCAGCACTGACTTAGAACCTCCAGATGGACACTGCCCCTGTCCTGAAGGTACTGCCATATACTTGGTGGTGAAACTAAGTCTTCAAAGGCTCTTTCACCCTTCTATTAATCCAGCTACTTCAGAATGTTAGGGAACATGGTAAGACCAGGGAATTCTATTAGTGTGAGCCCATTGTGACATTTTATTTGTTGTGAAGTGAATTCCTTGATCAGAAGCAATGTTGTGTAGAATTGATGGGTCTGAACTTTCACAGGAGATGTCCAATCTGGAGATGCAAGGTTTGGGTATTAACACAATAAAATACAAGATGGAAGGTTTGGGCATTAAAATGATAAACCGTTAGGAACTGATGTTGCCCTAAAGCCTCCTAGCCCTGGTTAACACCTCTTCACTATGGAATCAGAACTAGCTGGCTGTACCATGAACCCCTTCAGCATTAGGGCCTTCTCCCTGCTTTCCACCATAGTAAGCAATAGTGCTCTTTTTAAAGAGTTACATCAAAAAACATTACTTACTCTTCCAAATTTGTCTAGGGTAGCCCTCTGACACCCAAACCTGTTGGGAATGAGGAAATTTTCTGCCATATTTCTGCAGAACTGTGCAAGGCCACCTCCAAGAATAATGATCACTGTGGAATGCAGCCCTTCTGCATCCCTCTCATAGGACAAGTCTAATAATGCTGAGATTAGGGGAAAAAAATCATGATACCCATTGAATGATCATCTCTAAACCTCTATTAACCACCCACAATGTATGAGCCCTTTTTAAAATGTAGATTTGGATAAAGTCCCTGCCCAGGCTTAATTATATACTGCAATCAATGAATATAAGATTCTTAAACATCATGCAAAAATGATTTCTCATCGGGCTCACCATCTTAGCTCCTAAGAGTTATCCATTCACTTATTATTTTATTCACCAAATAGTGATCGATCAGGGTACCAAAATAAGTCATTGTCCGAAACGGCACAGGGAAATAGACCAATGGCTGTGTAACCTTGTTACAAGGCAACATACAATGAGGGACAGGAGCCATGGCAACAAAAATGCTATAGACCTCATAAACCAGCCTCTGTTTTGGAGGTTACCAGAGTTGAAATTGCAGACACTTACAATTTCAATAGGAACAAAAAATTCCCCTTTGTGCAAATAAGGAATTTAAAAAAACCCTCCTAATTGCTATCATTTTATGAAAGGATAGATATTTTTAACAGAAAAAGAAAAAAAAAGGTCAGGAAAGTTATCTCAAAACAAAAGACAATTTTTAAATTGAATTACTTATGTATATGCAAACTTCTTATATACATTACTTAATTTTCTTCTTTCTTTTGAATACCAGTGAAAAGATTTTAAAATGGATCAAAACTAGTCAGAAGATGGGTACTGAGAAACCACTGTTCTGGTAGCTTAGAAACCTGCCTTTGAGACTTGTTGTGTGTCCATGGGTCATTCCATGGGCATTTAGTGAATGGTAATTCAGGCAGCCTCCACATGTAATGCAACAGACTTGTGCAAAAGACAGTCCAAAACAAATCCTGTGCATGGGCTTAGCTTCCTTTCCCCTTCCTCACTGGCTGAGAGACAAGTTAAACTACTGGAGCAGATGTGAGCTGGGCAACAGCAGAGTCACCCACCCTGACTCCAGAGGTATCTGACCTGGCTCTGCCTTTAACAACCTGGGGAGAAGGCTAAAAATACTGAATCTAAGGCTTCCTCTCAGAATTTTGATTTGTTGGGTGCAGGGTTGGGCCTGACAATGTCATTTTATTCTTTATGACGGCCAAAGATTCACATGGTTTAAAAACCCAACTAGTTATAAGAGGTTTATAATAAAAGTAACTGTCATCTAGCCCACCTCCCCATTTCTGGCTCCACCTCCCTTTAAAGTGAATGTTTCTGGTATTTACCTCTGTAATTCTTTACCTCTGTAATATGCTTGAAGAACTGTATCTTAACTTATCCATTGAGCACATTGAGTACCTCAGCTTTTATGGTGGCAGAATAATGTTCCCTCAAAGATGTCTGCAGTCTATTTTTCGGAACTTATAAAAATGCCACTTGACATAGTAAAAGGAACTTTGCAGGTGTGTTGGCGTAAAGGCTCTTAAAATAGGGAAGACTATCCTGGATTATTAGGTGGGTCCAATATAATCACAGGGTCTTAAAAGAGGGGGAGAGGAGGGTATTGTCAGAAAAAGGAGATGTGAGGCTGGAAGTGGAATTTGGCCTTTGTACTTTGAAATAGAGGACAGAGCCAAAAGGACATTTTTAAGGGGTTTCAGGAGGAACAGAGAACTTGTATGCTTTATCCACCTTTTTTAAAAGGGCATTCTTCTGTGCCAGTACACCCTGAGGGAGAGATGCAAAAGCTTTTGAGAGGCTCATCTACAGAGGTGTACAGAACAGACCCAAGAGATCCTTTTCTTGCCTCTCACACCCCATCAATCAGCCAATCCTGTCATTTCTCTTTCATAATATGAAAGACTCTAAGTGCATCTTCTCATCTTACTACCTGGTCCAAACCCCCTGTTCTCTCTGGGATCCTGCAGTTGCCTCTGATCAGGCATTATGAATCCAGAAAGACTCCCAGGCCAGCACTTCTCAAACTTAAATGTGCACACAAACCAAAACAAATACTAGTCAATGCTTCTCACACTGAAATGTTCAAATCCACTTGTAGATTCTGATTTAACAGGTTTAAGACAAGGCCTGAGATCCTGTGTCTCTAACATGGGTCCAGGTACTTCCGTCTCGCAGCCCACATTCAGCAGCAATGTCTTGACTGAGGTTGAGGTTACTGTCTACCTTGTCCCAGACATGCAGGCTGGAGGCTGGACCCTCACTTCTCATTTCCCTACTTGTGGACAAGTATTCTACCAGCCACAGGGTAGATCTAGTGGCATAAAAACTGAGGTACCTGGGAGTACTGTCCTTTGGGTGAATCAGTGGCTGGACTGAGATGATTGCTCAAGGGACATGACTCTTTTGAACAAACACCGCTGCCCTTTCCAACCTTCTCTTAACCCCTCACTCTCCAAAAGATATTTAGGTACAACAGCAATCTCTTTAAATCTCTTCAAGGATACACTTTCCCTGGACGGGCAATCATGTAAGAGACATTTGTTTTCTTTATCACTCTCATTCTAATAAGCCTTTATTATTACTAATAGTTTTAATGATGACAGTTTCTTTGTTGAGACTCTTCTATCTGCTTAACACTGCTCTAGACATTTCACATTCAGTTTGATTTAATCCTCATACCCATGCTGTGGGATGACTATCATTACCCTCTTTAAAGATGAGGAAACTGAAATGCAGAGACATTAACTTGCTCAAATCACAATGCCCGAAAATGATGGAGTCAGGATTCAAGGGCACCTATTTCACATCTTAAGGGGAGATCATGTTCTCCCTTAAGCTGCACCATATTAGGCTTTGAGCTCCAGGAAGTGAAGGAAGAAAAGAAAAAACAAAACCAACAACAACAAAAAAGCAACAAAACAAAACAAAACCACAAAACAAACAAACAAACAAACAAACAAACCCCAAACAAAAACCGTAATCTTTCATTCTCCGAGATCTTAACTTCCCAGCAAAGAGTCCAGAACAGGCATTCCCTCTCAGGCACACACAGGCGCACCCTGCGCATGCGCACACAGGCGCGCCTCACGCGCGCGGCGGCTCAGCGTTGTACAACGAGGGACTGTCAGCGCCCTGCGCAGGAATGAGCCTGAGTAAGTTGAGAAAGCAAAGAGAACCCTAAGAAGAAATAAAATGTGTGTGTGTGTGTGTGTGTGTGTGTGTGTGTGTGTGTGTGTGCGCGCTGAGATTTGAAGAATGGGAGGGTTGAGGTGGAGGGCACAGGCGGCATTTCTGACTGGAGAGCAAAAGCGGCAAGAAGGAATAGTTCACGTTCAGGAAACAGTGAGAGGGCAGATTAGTGGGGGACGCTGTATGATCTGAATGATCAAACCCTAACCTGGATACATCCGAATTGTTTAAAAAGTTACAAAATAGGGGCGCCAGGATGGCTCGGGCCTTACGTGTCTGCCTTTGGCTCAGGGCGTGATCCCAGAGTCCTGGGATCCAGCACCACATCAGTCTCCTCCGCTGGGAGCCTGCTTCTTCCTCTCCCACTCCCCCTGCTTGTGTTCCCTCTCTAGCTGGCTCTCTCTCTCTCTGTCAAATAAATAAATAAAATCTTAAAAAAAAAAGAGTTACAAAATAGTATATACTTGTTTCAACAATTTTAAAAAAGAGGGAAGGGATGGGCAGAGCAAGCTCCTTTCTCTTCTTTCAATTTCATTCTCTTAAAGGGTTGGTGAGGATGAGGGGCCTGGGTGGCTCGGTTGGTTAAGCTTAAGCGTGGAACTCTGGATCTCAGGGTCAGGTCATGATCTCAGGGGGTTATGAGTGAGCCCCGTGTAGGGGTCCATGCTAGGCATGGAGGGGAGGAGACTATTCTTTGAGAACTTTCTTTGGAATCCTCTCCTTATAGGTTGTTTTGTAACTGGCTATTTCCCTCAACGAAAATATTCTGGGTCTCTTTATGGGTCAATAGCTTCAATTCAATGGATGTAACACTCTCAAAATGACAGAGTTACAGGTGCTAGAGATGGAAAACAGATGAGTGGTTGCCAAGGGTTAGTAATGGTGGGAGGGGATAAGGAGGTAGCATGAGCGAGGGTTTTTAAAAATGTTGATAGAATAGGTGTGTATCTTGATTGTGCATGATCATGTGTAACTGAATGCCATAGACCTGTACACACATATTGTACCAATGTTTCCTGGTTTGGGTATTGTACTGTAATTATGTAAGATGTAACCACTGGGAGAAACTGGGTACACTGGATCTCCCTAGTAGCACCTTTTCAACTTCCTGTGAATCTATAATTATTTTATAATAAAGACTAAAACATTATAAAACTTGGAACTAAGGAAATTACCATAGAATAGTTTCTCAGGCCTACTCAACTTCTCATGAATCATTTATCAACTGGGGCATATAAGCCTCTTCTTCTGGCTGGTGGACAACAGTAGAGTTCTGTTTCCAGGGATTAGTGTTAAATCAGAGAATACATCCAAAAATCCCCCAAAATGTACTTTTCCCAGTGAACATTCCCTCTGGTAAATGGTTGCAAATACCATTTGAGGAAGACTGGGAGGAAGATGTACTTATGGGGTTACCTCATGATTCTTCCAAAGTAGAGACCAACCTCAGCTTTTTTCAAGGAATCCTGTACTTGTGAACTAACTCAGGACTGGGAATTACAACCAGAGCCATTTAAGGAGATTCAAATTAGTCTCCAGAAATAGAGGACTTCCCCCGCTCCCCATTCCAGTTAAATAAATCAAAGGTGATCTTAGTGAGACTTAAGGCATAAGCATAATATCATCAGTTGGCCAGCACCATAATTCCTTGAAGTTTACATTCTGATTACCAATACACCTGTATTGACTATTAAATTAACCAAGAGTGGTAAGACAGCATTCCCTTGGCAATTTTGTGTTACCACTTTGTTTCTGCCACTCCAGGAATTCATCAATCAAATCTAAATAGGGAATCTACTTCAGTGGTAGCATTTTCTATGTAACTAATAGAATAGTTTCACAGAATTTCAAGGTTGAAATTCTCATCAATAGATCTATCAGTGCTTTAAAAAACAGTTTTCTCTAGATTCTCTCAGGGACATAGGGAATGAATGTTGCATGATAAAACAGTTCCAACATTCCAATTTATTTAAACTCAGTGTTTAAATATTTTCCTTTATGTTTTATCATGGAGTTTCTGGAATTTCAACTTCATATGGAATGAGCCATTGACTTCCAAATAATATCAACAGACTGAACCAGCAATTAAAAGCACTTCTAATTTCTCAAGCTGGCACGTTGATTCAAGAATTTTTGGCAGATGTTCCACATTAATAAATTTGGCCTAATGTGCAATTATATTATTTCCTTCTTCATCTAGAAACCTCCAAATCTCCACACATAACTCCTGGATTACAGGCCCTAATACATGAGCCAACTCTTACAATTATGTTGGTGTGTAAACCATTTTATACAAAATTTTGGCTTTGTAATTTCTCCCTTGGAACATCTTGGATGTGTTTATTATAGGTCTGGTGACAATTAAGGAAAACAAGAGAGGAGTATGAGGAGGATTTGCATTCTTATCAAGATCATTCCCTCATATAGATCCATTATATTTATTTGAAAAAGACAGGAACAGTCTTGTATTTTGACAGAGGGTTTTGGAGGGTTTTGGGAGTCCTATCCATGTCACTGGAATCCTATCAAATTATATCTTTCCAAATTTCACCATCTCACTTTCTCTTAGTAAATGTCCTAGTTTAACAAAATATTTGAAAAGGCTGTGCATTTAGCTTATACTTATTATGAGTTGATTTATATCCCTCAAAAAATATATGTTGAAGCCCTAATTCCCACCTCAGAATGTAAATTTATTTGGAAATAAGTTTTTTGCAGAGGTAATAAAGTGAGGATATTAGGATGGGCCATAAACCAGTGTGACTGGTGGTCCTTATAAAAAGGGGAAATGTGGACATGGCCAGATGTGCAGAGGGAAGACATTAGGAAGGCACACAGGGAGAAGACAGTCATGTGACTGGAGGATGTGTACAAGCCAATGAATGCCAAGGATTGCTGTCAAATAACAGAAACTAGAGGAGGCAAAGAAGGATTCTGCACTGTAGCTTTCAGAGCAAAACTCTGTGACACCTTAATTTTGGACATCAAATGTCCAGAACAAGGAGACAAAAAATTTCAGTTGTTTTTAAGCTATCTACTTTTTAGTACTTGCTTAAGACAGCCTTAGAAAACCAGTAGAATGCCTAAATTTGCCAAACCGAAGGGTCAGATTTTAAAAAAATTTATATATATGTAAACCTTGCAGCTAAAAAGATAAGTGATTACTTTGTTGAGAGAAGAAGATCTGTGTTCTCAGCAGGCTTTGAGATGAAAATTTAAATCGGGAATTGGTCACTATCTTTGGGGCATAGTCAGAAACTGCAAACCCTCCATTCTCAGTCCTACTACCCTCTGTAAACCTGTCATGATCATCGATCATAATACCACCAAATCTGTTAAAGCCTAGCTCTCAATAGGCAGTTAATTCCAGGAGACCAAAAGTGATATTTTAAGTAAATATTTTGCCACTGCGTGCCATAGATTACTAGTGTCTTATCCTCTTGTGTTAATTAGGTCCTCACTGACTTAATCTCAACCTTGTGAAATCACTAATCCTAGATTTCATTGAGTGTCTTTTCCAAAAGCACCTTTGTAACCAATTACTATATTGCTTACATTTCCCAGTTTTAGGCAATAATATACATGCTAATTAATGACGCAAGGGCCCTCTTAAATATATCTTAGACACTCCCAATAGCCACAGTTTCGATACTGCATAGCTAGGAACAGTAGCAGCCAAGGTAAACAACCACACTATAATAATCCTAAAAATCCTTCTAGAAATCTCATTAATGCACTGACACTTTACTCAGTGTCTGAAATTCTAGGGCTGCTAGGAAAGATAAATGAAAAAGTAGCATAGCATCGTGGTTGAGGGCATGGATTCTGGAGCAAGCCTAGCTAAATTCATGTCTTGCCTCCACCATTCATTAACCTGAGACCTTAGTCTCATTAGGAAATCAGTTGTGCTTCAGTTCTCTCCATCTCTAAAATGAGAATAGTAACAGTGATTATCCTTTAAAGTTTTAAGTATTAAATGAGTGAATATTAAAAATATCTGGAGCTTCTTAACACAAGATAAATACGGAATAGGGGATAAATAAATAGGAACGAGACGCTATAATGTCTGCCTGATTGTCCCAGATAAAACTAAACCATTTCCAACTGTGCTGGCAAGATAAATCAATTTATTGCAAACATTTCTAATTGTTTACTTTCCAGTCTTCTGTGTGTGCCTTCTTCCATACATCTAGAATCCTGGCTGCAAACAAGTTTGAGGAATATGATTTTAGATTTAGAGTATCTATTGAAAATGCACAAGTCAATTAATATTATGCGTGGTACCCAGGCACTACAACTTTTCTCCATGCAGACCTTACTGTATTTGGATATCAGAGAGTATGCAATGCTCTTTTTATTTGGAGACTGTAAGGGAAACCCCATAATTTCAAGAAGCTAAATCTCTTAGAGAAGAATTTCTAAAACATATTAAATAATAAAAATATCACAAGATCAGAATTTAGGAAAACTTTCTACAGTTTTCTATAAACAGAGTAATAGAACTAAATTATGCTTTAGTTTCTAAGTCTGAAGGGAACTAGAAGATACAGTCTGAAATAATTTTGTAATGATACAGACCTCTACCCTTATCCATTCTAAATGATGCTTAATGCCACCTAATTTTCAGTGGGCTAGTATTTTAATCTTTGGTCACTGAAGAAAATATTTTTTGGGGTGAAGTGTTTGGAAGTTAATTTGAACTGAATGGTAGCTTAGATCTTTGTAGACTTATTAATATTTGAGAATTTATATCTATAAGTGGAGATAACTACAAGATTAAAAAGGTAGCCTATGTAGAGTGATCCATAGATATCAAAAGTAATCTTCCAATCTGATAAATAAATCCATGGGGTGAATTTTAGGACCTACAGATCTATTGTTCTGCAATAAATACTGAGTGCTAGCCTATCTTACCACTGCAGATTCACTCAGCAAATTTGTCAAAGCTATGCATTCAAGGCATATTTAGCCTTCTAATGCTATTTCCCTTTGGGATACAGGCAGCTAAAATAGGTCCATGTTCTTTTATCTAAAATCCTTGGCTTCAAATGACATTTGCAATATATCCCTAGATGGTTTTCAGGTAGTACTTCATAATCACATAAACTTTTGTAGGTAAAGATATGAATATGAGATGGGAGGACTATACATAATGGTAGATTTTATTTACTGCTCTTTTATATTGTAATTCCTAAAGAAAATTAGATAAATGTGGCAAATATTCTTAAGAAGTAAAACAACAAATGTGAAAAAATCGAACAAAACTAAATGTTGTGCATATATAATTCAGTAAAACGAAGTGGTTTTTCTGTCAGTTTGAGCGAAGATTTTGAAGAGAGCACATCAATTTACTCAATAAATTGAAGAGAACACCAAATAATAGGCCTGAAGCAGGTTTCTCAAGTGGCAGACTGTTTTTAATAGACTTCTTCCAGTATCTTCTGACTCTTTTAACATTGCCTTTGTCTAAGTAGCTTTTAAAATGAGCACTAACACATGTACCTTGTTCAATATCTTACAGTAATATTTTTATCCTCGTTCTCAATGCTTTGATTATAATCATCATCGTCGCTGACACTCATCTATTTCCTGGTTATTTTACATATTTAACTTCAAATCATTATAAAATAGTCAATCTCCAAAGTTAATTTTTTGCAGCTTCTTCAATTTCAAGTATGTTTTTGGCTAAAAAACTTTTGGTGGAAATAATAAATCTTGTTATCATCTCAGTATGGCGAGATCCTCTAAGGTCTTTGAGTTCAGATTCATTCTTAATCATCATTATAAACCAAAATCTCTTTCCCAGCTGCATGAGTGACATCCCCAAGATCAAATTCCAGCCCTCTGTTAAACACAGCAAGCAGTAGTTCCAAGGACATGTTTTTGTTTGTTTGTTTTTAAAGATTTTATTTATTTTTTTGAGGGTGGGCAGGAGTCGGGGGGAAGGGCAGAGGGAGAGACAGAAGCAGGCTCCTTGCAGAATGCAGAGACTAATGCTGAGACCCATGCAGGGCTTGATCCCTGGTCCCCTAAATCATGACCTAAGCTGAAGTCAGACACAACTGACTGAGTCCCCCAAGTGCCCCTCCAAGGACATGTTTATAGTGACTCCCCTGGGGACATAAACGTCCTTGGTCACATAGCTGTTTTATAGATGCCAAGTTGGGGAAAAGAAAATTTTGAAAACATCTTTTACATGAAGTTCAGTCTCACTAGCCTATGGTGAGCTTACACTGTTGGTACATAAGTGGCTGCTGATCCAGCTAAAATGTTTTCCCATGTTTCTCATGCTTTTCACCACATGTAATAATATACAGAAAGTTGTTTGAATGTTTTAGGCATTGACTTTTTTTCCAATTACTGCCATTTTTTCCTTGTGTGGGCCTGGGGCCAGGAACACTCAATCTGGTCTTAGCACCCTTACAATCTGATGATGCTCTGCTCAGCCATGTTAGCACTTGGTTAAGGCAGCCCTAGGAAACTAATAAAATGACATAATTATTCAAACTGAAGGACTAGGTTTTATTTTTTATTAAGGTGTTTTCATTTAAATTTTTTATTTGAATCTGGTTGACACACAGTCACATTAATATCAGGTGTACAACATAGTGATTCAATGTCTCTATACATTATGCTCACCACAAGCGGAGCTATCAGTTTTCACCACATGATGCTATTAAAATATCATGGACTGGGGCGCCTGGGTAGCGCAGTCGTTAAGCGTCTGCCTTCGGCTCAGGGCGTGATCTCGGCGTTCCGGGATCGAGTCCCACATCAGGCTCCTCTGCTGGGAGCCTGCTTCTTCCTCTCCCACTCCCCTGCTGTGTTCCCTCTCTCGCTGGCTGTCTCTCTGTCACATAAATAAATAAAATCTTTAAAAAAAAATATCATGGACTATATCCCCTATTGCTGTACCTTTTATTCCCATGATTTTATTATTCCATAACTAGAAGCCTCTATCTCCCACTCCCCTTCACCCATTTTGCCCATCTGCCAGATTTTATTTTTAAATTTATATCTATGTAAACCTTGCAGACAAAAAGTTTCATTCATTCATTTTACCAGAATATGGCACTAGTAGAAGGTTGTGTCGTTAGCACTGAAAATTATTCAGAGTTACAGCTTTCATCAGACATTACTGAAGCAAATTTTCAGTGCAATTTCTGGCTACCTCACAATAAGGAGATTTTTTTACCCTGTATTTTCACTAATTTCTCTGTCTCTATAAAACTTCAACCACTTGCATTTGTTTTTTAAAATTAAATACAGTACTAGTTTCTGACCACATATTTTCAGTAAATTGCCTCGCTTCAATAACACCTTCAAGCTTCTGTAATTATTTTTCTGTTCTATGGAAAGGAGAGACTTCCTTTTCTTTTTGTTGTGATCTTCAGCTCATTTTGACATTTTCACACAGTATTGAAAAACTCAGGATCTTGGCCATTTGCACACACGTGCACACACACAATGTGATATCAACAAACTGCAGTATGATATATGACTTACTGGTGGGCGTACTGAGACACACTGACGTGGGTTCAAGTCAAGTGAAGTTTCCAAATAAATGTGAGCAGAAATCTCAAGTGGTTTCAATGAGTTTTTGATGTAGGAAATGTACCTATAACACTATAGATCTGTATTAAATAAGTGAAATGAGCTCATTTTATATGTATCAGATTCGGAGGTATAAAAACATTCTTTGTTTTTATTGATGTAAGTCAAATAAATGTATTTCTAAATTCCGTGCCTTAGTTCTGTATACATTTTTGATGCATTTTTGTTTTTAAATTTATGTTCTCAAAGCAAACAGGTGAAAAATTAATATATGAACTAATTTTTATTAAGCTAAAAATAAAAATGTGTGTGACACCTCTATGGCAGGCACTATTATAAATGATTTAGAAATATTAATATATTTCCTTTTCATATTGAGAAAAAGAAAAGCAGCTCCTAACTTTCAGCAGCTGCCTGGCAACAGGTTGGTGTCTGTGTTCTTAGCAGTAGTGGCAGTGTGTGAACTATGGATCATGGTTGTTGGTATGGAACACTCCATATCATCTCACTAGAGCCTATAAAGTTAAAAACAAACAAACTTTGTTCATTGCCAAAATTATGAGTTTCATGCTAGTAGTTCTTTTTCAGAAGTTAAAATCATTAATTTGTTGTATTAATAGACTTGTAAAAGTGTCTCCTATTGTATTTGACAGATGACAATAGGTAACTGTAAAATCTTATGTTAAAAAACATTATCTCTCACTATTCATGTATTATTTTAAATTATTTATGCAATTGAAATTATGGGGGTTCTGTCTATAGCAAAATGGACTATAGGTTATATTTATAAACTGAATTTCATTCAGCTATAGCTGAAAGTGAGACATTACTTTGTATTTAAAACATGCTCTTCTCTATATAAAGATATTACCATAACTATGTTATAACTATTCATGAGATGAACATGGTTGTCTATGTGTATATAAGACAGTAGCTGAAGTGGATAATTATTACAATCAAAGGGATGAATAATTCCTTTGGTAGAGACATGGGGATATAACTCCCTTGATAGAACTCCCCGCAATTCTTATTAAGACTAATAGAAATTTTTCATATGAATAAAGACAAGAGTATACTCCAAAGAATCAAATAATGAAATTTAAATTCCTAGAAAATAGCAAAGTAGTTTAGTTGATCTCAAAACAATAAAATAAAAAAACTAAGGTATAAAGACTACAATTACTAAAGCTATATAAATACAAATATCCAGTTATATAACTTCTTAGACAATGTAGTTTAAATTAAATTACAATTTTTAAAACTTTTCATAGTAATTAAGGACTAGTCATGGAGAAAATTTAACATTATTGAAGTTTAACAGTTTTGCCCTAAACACCACAGGTAACTTCATAAGTATAAATTTTATCCTAATTGGGTTTAGGGTCAAATATCACTTCATAATAAAATATCATGCCATTATTCACAAATGCATTTGGTAACTTTTAGAGAGAGGGAGAAAGTTTTAACTACTCTTCCTAGTTGCTTTTAAAGTGACTTTAATTAACCTTAACCAGAGCTATTGAATATTTCTATATTGGAACTTTTCTCAGCAATTTAAGATTTCCATAAATAAATTCAGAAACAAATCTAAAGCAAAGCCATTATTTTCATAGTTGATTAAGTTATTTAAATTACTAGCATTGTCACTTATTACATTTTTATAAAATGGCAATCACAATTATATGCGTTTATTATGATATAATTAAATTATCCATTAGACAAAAAAATACCTTTCAACATTGAATAAAACCTCAAAACTTACAAAAAAAGAATAAAGTTGTATTTATGTGTAAGTCCACTGATAGTCAAATAATGTTATTTCTCTGTTCAAAGAACAATCAGTTTTGATACAGTAAAGTAAAATAGAGATTTCCTCTGATATATTGAAGCAGAAGAAAATGGCTTTGAATTCTATTTTTGTGAAGTCCTGTAGCAAGGATAACAAACTGAAATGATGGTAACACATTTAGGTTTTATGCAAATATAAGAGAACTGTATAAAAAAAATAAAGTGAAGTGACTGTGAAAATAAATATGGAGAGTTTTTATGATCAGGAATGTTAATTATTCCTAAAATTTATTTTGAATTATTTGAGGCATTACCCCTCCCCCCAAAATCTATTTTAATACAAAAATATTCTTTATTTGTGCAATTTGTCCTGCTGTTAGCATGGTAGGTGAGCAAGTAATACTTGGAATTTCCCCCAGTCAGGGTCATCCTTACTTGCGGACCTGCCTTCTGCCTTTCATGTTTACATTTACCAACTGCAGTTGGCCAGATCAATAAAGCTAATCTGAGCATAAGTGTAGCAACAGAATCCTTTCTACCTCACTGTTGACAGTCAGTTTGCTTTCCCTCTCTTTTAAGGTTTGTTTGGATGTATGGTTGACCCTTGAACAACACAGGAGTTAGGAACACCAAACCTCTGTACCATGAAAAATCCATGTATAACTTTGACTCCCCCAAATGTAACCACTGAAGCCCACTGTTGACCTGAAGCCTTACAGATAACATAGTGGACTAACACATATTTTGTACTTGTATTATATACTGTATCCTTACAATAAAATAAGCTAGAGAAAAGAATGTTATTAAGGAAATCTGAAGGATAATACATTCATAATACTGTACTGAATTTATTAAAAAAAGAAAAAAAATCCACGTATTAGCAGACCTGTGCTGTTCAAACCTGTGTTGTTTAAGGGTCAGCTGTTACTTTTATTTTATTTTTTTCCCCAGTGTGGGAAACAATCCAGCTTAACAAAAAGTAATTGGAAACCTGGGTTATGAGAAGTTGGTTCTGTTTTATGTGAAGTTGGTGCTATCTTATATATTTGAAAAGCGGGTCAACTTTCAATCTGAAAGCTTATGAGACCGCCACAACCGTGATTGTGATCTGCGTTTCTGGAGTTGTGGTGATGCGAACTTGCCCTCCTCACATTGCCTCCATCTTCATTCATGGGAAGACTAGAGCTGTAGTGTCTTCAGTGTGTTTGGGAAAGACAAGGAGTATATAATGCCATTGTTTGAACAGCTCATTACACGAGTGAATTGTAGTGCTTTCTAGATAATGTGTCTTAGCAATATGTGCCATTTGTTTTTAAAGTCTCAGAATATCTCATAGAATCCTTTAACTTTCTGTAAGCTCCATACACATAAATATGTATCAGTATTTAAAAATGACTTCAAAACAACATGAGCTGCTGTATTATTGCCTCCGGAAGTATTTACAATTTAAAACACAACTGGTTTAATTATACACTGAATGCCATAACCATTAAATACACAAGTATCATTCTAAATATTTAAACAATTTCTATCCAAATCTTAAATAAGCAAACAAAAATAAAAAAGGGGGGGGGCATTCCTTAAAATCTCAAGAAAAGAAGTGCACTTAATGTAGAGTTGCCAGATAAAATAAAGGACACCAGCTAAATTTGAATTTAAGATAAATGGATTTTTTTTTAGTGTAAGTATGTATTATGGAGATACTTATACTAAAACGTTATGCCTTATGTATCTGAATTTCAAATTTAACTCAGTGTCCTGTATTTTATTTTCTAAATATAGCAACCCTGTCTCAGAGAAAAATCCTCTTTATATCCATCAATTTTATACAAAGTCCTACTATTAACAATCAGTGACTAAAAATTAAAATAGAATGTTGAAACTAGGTAAGTTTTGGTAGGTAAGAACAGGAGACAGAGACTTTAAGGCATTGGCTCCCACAGTTAAGGAGGTTGACAGTCAAAAATCTGCACGGCAAGCCAAAGGTTAGAAATACAGGTAGATAATGTTGCTATCTTGTAGGACTGCCTATAGGCTAAAAGCTCAGGCAGGGTTTCTGTGTTGCAGTCTTGAGGCAGAATTCTTTTCAGAGTAACTTCAATCTTTGTAAGGCCTTGAAATGGTTGAATGAGGCTCATTCACATTATGGGGGTAATCTGCTTTACATGAAGTTACTGATTATCAAAGTTAATCACATTTAGATAATACCTTCACAGCCACATCTAGGCTAGTATTTGAACAGCTGGGCATCAAAGCTTAATCAAGTGGACACATAAATTTCATCATCACACTAATCTAAGCAGTGCTGTGCATGGATTTTGAAGGTGTACTTAAGATTCCACATCAGCTGATCCTAAGATAGAGACAATATTGAGGTGAGCCTGATGTGATTACAGGAGGCCATTAAATCTGGGTTTAGCAGTTCAGAAAAGAGGAAATGAGATCTATTTGAACCATGAGTGGAAGTTGAGCCATGAGAAATTTTCCATTGCTGGCTTTGAAGATAAAGTGGGGCACATGGCAAGAAGGCAGGTGACCTCCAGGAGCAGAGTGTCCAGCTGACAACAAGAAAATGGAGATCTCACCCCTATAACCATGAGGAAATAAATTCTTCCAACAATTTCAATGAGCTTTTAAGGAGAATCTTCCTCTAACCCCCAAGACGAGAATTCGGCCTGGCTGACATCTCAGTGCTGCAAAATAGGAACTGTGCCTTGTGATAGATAACCTGAGCAGAAAACTAAGTCCTACCATACAAGACTTGACCCTCACAACTGAAAGCTAATAACCAGGTGTTGTTTTAAGCCACAGAGGCTGTGGTAATTTGTTAGGCAGCAGTAGCAAACTAACACATGCTATTTATAGTTTATTACATTTAGATTAATTTGAATTCCTCTAGATTCTCTGGACTTTGTAATGAAATATATATGTAAATGTGATACAATATATTGTGTATTATGTAATGCATATGTAATATGGGTTATATGTATCTCTCCCTGTTTTGTTTTTTTGCTTTTTGGGTTTTTTTGAAAACTGAATATACTCATGTGTTTTTCTGTAATTTGTCTTAATTATCTTCCTAATACAGTTATATTGCCTTCTTAGGTCACAGAATTCTATGCATTGTAAAGTGGTTACCAGTATAGCATGTGGAAGCCAGTCAGATTCAAATCCCAGCTCTGAGCATGTCTATGCTGTGCAACTTTAGGCAAGTAAATTTTTCTAGCATCAGTTTTTTCTTCTGAAACAGAGGGACAGTAAGGTTGTTGTGTGCAGGTTTTCATAGGTCAGTGAGATAAGACCTATGAAAATACCTAGAACAATTCCTAGCATATAGCAGCCTCTCAGAAATGTTAGCAAATGGTGCTATTCTTCTTAATTTTTTAAAATTGTACAAATAATATACAAATACATCCTCCTGTCATAAAAAGGAATATCGACACATATAAGGATAAAGAGAGAAAATATTCTTTTCACTATGCACAATCATGTTCTCTTACCTGCATCCGTAGCATCATCTCTGAATTTTTAGAGCTTTAAAGTTGGCTGTTACCTCACATAAGTCCTCCTTCATATTTATTTGACATTCTAGCATATTTTCAAGTATAAAGATATTAGTTGATATTCTTCAATATATGGTTACCTTTTCAAATCCATTAAATATCCTATTGAAAGGTTATTTTTGATTCCATTGATTTATTAGATTAATTTGGACAGAAAAATCATTTAAACGTAGTGATACTTTTCCATCAATTTTAATTTCTGTAATGTATTGAGAAGAACCTCAAGGGAAAGAAAATAAAGTGAGTAAATAAATTAATAAATGAGCTAAGAGTTGACATTTCCAAATGCTCTTCTCCGCCCCAAAACTAGAATTGGGAAATAATTCATAATGACATTTGTGCTGATCTTTTGTAGTTACTGAGAAATCTGTGTGATATATAGGTGTTAAAATCAACAATCAACACCTTGAATTATACCTATAAAGCATTGGGAAGCTAAGTGTTAGAAAACTATGGCATGTGGACTACTGCACAATTTATTCCTAATTAGAAAACTTTGAAAAATGTAGAAAAAATTGCTTTTATTTTGTTTTGTTTTTTTAGACTTGAATTTTTTGGAGCAATTCTAGGTTCACAGCAAAATTACAGGACATATCTCCTGCACATGCATAGCTTCCCTTATTATCAGTATCACCCTACCACTGTGGTATGTTTGTTAGAATCAAGGAACTTATATTGACACGTAATTATCACCCGGAGTTTATACTATACATTAGGGTTCACCTTTAAGATTGTACTTCATTCTATGGCTTTTGACAAATGTGCAGTCACATACATCCATTATTTAAGTGTCATACAGAATATTTTCACTGCCCTAAATATCCTCTGTGTTTGGCTATTTATCCCCTTGCTGCTCCAACCCCTGGCAACCTCTGTGATCTTTTTGCTGTCTCCATACTTTTGCCTTCTCTAGAGTGTCGTATATTGGATCATACAGCATACACACTTTTCAGTTTGGCTTCTTTCACTTAGTAGGATGTATTTAAGGATCCTATATGTCTTTTTATGACTTGATAGCCCATTTCTTATTAGCACTGAATGATATTCCATTGTCTGAAGGTACCACACTTTATATATCCATTTACCTACTGAAGGGCATCATCTTGGTTGCTTCCAAATTTTGGCAATTATGAATAAAAGATGCCATAAACATTCATGTGCAGGTTTTTGTGTAGACATCGGTTTCCATCTCCTTTGGCAAACGCCAAGGAGTGGACCATATGGGAAAATTATGTTTAGTTTTATTTTAGTATATTCAGTTTGATAATAAAACAACAGACTGTTCTAAAGTAGCTGCACCATTTTGCATTTCCACCAACAATGAATGAGAGTTCCTATTGTTTCATATTATCAGCAGCATTTAGTGTTCTCAGTGCTCCATATCTGGACCATTTTAATGTGTAATGGTGGTTTTAATTTGTATATTGTTATTATTGTTTTGATTTGCATTTCCTAGATGGCATGTGGTGTGGGGCATCTTTTCATATGTTTATTTTTCATCTGAGTATTTTCTTTGGAGAGGTATTTGTTAAGGCTTCGACCATTTTTAAAATTTCTTATTGAGTTTTTAAAAGTTTTTTGTATATTTGGATAACAGGCCTCTGTTAGATGTATTTCTTGCAAAAAATTCTTGGCTTCTCATTCTTTTGACTTTTTTCTATGTAGAGTAGAATTTTTTTAAATTTTAATGAAATTCAGGTTATTCATTACTTTTTTCCTGGATTGTGCCTTTGCTGTTGTATCTTAAAGTTATTGTCATATCCAAGGTTATCTAGGTTTTGTCATTTCTTTGCTTTTTTTTTTAGGAGTTTTATAGTTTTGCATTTTATGTTCAGGTCTGTGATCCATTTTTAGTTAATTTTTCTGAAGTGTGTAAGTTCTGTGTGTATTTTTTTAATTTGTATTTTTTTAGTATTTTATTTTTTAGAGGGGGGAGGAGGGGTGAGGGGAGCAGGAGAGGGCAAGGGAGAGAGAGAGAATCTTAAGCAGACTCCATGCCCAATACAGAGCCCACTGCAAGGCTCAATCTCATGACCTTAAGAGGATGACCTGAGTCAAAATCAAGAGTCTGGTGCTTAACAGACTGAGCCACCCACATACCCCATAAGTTCCGTGTCTATAATAATTTTTTTGCATGTTGGATGTCCTATTGTGTCAGTACTATTTGTTGAAGAAACTAACTTGCTCCATTGTATTGCCTTTATTCCTTTGTGAGAGATCAGTTGACTATATTTAAGTGGTCTATTTCTGTCCTATTAATCTATTTATTTTACTGCTACACTGTTTTGATTGCTGTAGCTTTATAGTAAGTCTTGAAGTCAAGTAGTGTCAGTCTTCCAGCTTTTCCTTTTAATGTGTTGCCTCTTAATATAAATTTTAGAATCAGCTTGTCAAAATTCCACCAAATAACTTGGTTGGATTTTTATTGGGATTACTTGAATCTACGTATCAAGTTGGAAAGAACTGACCTCTTGACAATATTTAATATTTCTCCATTTATTTAGTTCTTCCTCTTGACAATATTTAATTTCTCTCCATTTATTTAGTTCTTCTTTGATTTTGTTCAGAGTTTTATATTTTCCTCACGTAGATTCTCTGATATTTTGTTAGATTTATACCCAAATATTTCATTTTTAGGGGTACTAATATAAATGATACTTTTTTATTGAATTATAGTTGACATACACTGTTATATTAGTTTCAAGTATACAACACGGTGAACCAACAATTCCATATANTATATATTACCCAATACTCAACACCACAAGATTATTGCAAAATTATTGACTATATTCCCTCTACTATATTTTTCATCCCTGTGACTTATTTATTTTGTAACTAGAAGATTGTACCCCTTAATCCCTTTCACCTAATTCACCCATCAAATTCCACTTGTTCATTGCTAGTATATAGGAAAGTGATTAATTTTTGCATAATAACCTGGCATCCAACAACCTTGCTATCATTGTTTATTAGTTCCAAGGGTTTTTCTTTCTCACAAGTTTTTATATAGACAACCATGTCATTTGAAAGCAAAATTAGTTTTATTTCTTCCTTCACTATCAGTATATCTGTTATTCCTTTTTTATTTTTCTGAATCAGAAATTTTAATGATATTGAAAAAAGAGTGGTGAGAAGGTATATGCTTGCCTTGCTCTTGATCTTAATGGGAAAGCTTTGATTTCTTCACCATAAAGTATGGTATCAGCTGGAAGGTTTTCTGTAGATTATCTTTATTGAGTTGAGGAACTTCCCCACTATTCCTAGTTTATTGAATTTTTTTAATGAATGGATATTGAATTTTGTCAAATGCTTTTTTTGCATCTATTAACAAGATCACGTGATTATCCTTCTTTGTCCAGTTGATATTCTAAATTACATTAATTGATATTCAAATGTTGAACCAACCTTGTATACCTGAGATAAATCTGACTTAGTTGTGATGTATAATTCTTTTTATACAATGCTCAATTTGATTTGCTAATATTTCATTGAGGATTTTTACATCTATGTTCTTGAGAAATACTGATCGGTAGTTTTCTTATAATGTCTTTGTCTGGCTTTAGTAGAGAGGTAATGGTGGTTTCTTGAATGAGTTAGGAAATATTTCCTCTGTTTTTATCCTTGTGAAAGTGATTGTTGAGAATTGATACAATTTCTTTCTTAAATATTTGGTTGAATTCACCAGAGAACCCATCTGTATTTGGTGCTTACTATTGGGAAGGATATTGATTACTGATTCAATTTCTTTAATAAATATAGGTCTATTCAGATGATCTGTTTCTTCTTGTGTGAGGCTTGGCAGATTGTGTCTTTCAAGGAATGGTCCGTTTCATCGAATCAAATCTGTGGGCCTAGAGTTGTTTGTAGTATTCTTTGTTTATCTATTTAATGTTCATGGTATCTGTAGTGATGTCCCTTCTTTCATTTCTGATATTAGTAATTTGTTTCTTCTCTCTTTTTTTCTTGGTTACCCTGGCTAAAGGTGATTCACTTTTACTGCTATTTTCAAAGAACAAGCTTTGGTTTTGTTAATTTTCTCTATTGATTTTCTGTTTTCAATTTCATTTATATCTTTTCTAATTATTATGATTTCTTTTCTTCAGCTTACTTTGGACTTAATTTGCTCTTCTTTTTTTATTTTCCTGAAGTGGAAACTTATGATTGATTTTAGATCTTTCTGTTCTAATATAAACATTCAATGCAATATGTTTCCCTCTAAGTGTTCCTTTCCTGAATCCTGCAAATTTTGATTAGTTGTGTTTTCACTTTCATTTTTTTCAAAATACTTTGAAATTTCTCTTGATTTCTTCTCTGACCACTGTGTTATTTAGACATGTGTTGGTTGTTTAATATTTAGGTATTTGGTGATTTTCCAGTTATCTTTGTTACTGATATCTAGTTTAATTCCATTGTGATCTGAGAGCAGACATTGTACGATATCTATTCTTTTAAATGTGTTAAGTGTGATTTTTGGTCCAAAATGTATTCTGTTTTAGTGAATATTCCTTTGTGAGCTTGAGTAGAACATGTATTTTACTGACGTTGGATTAAGTAGTCCATAGAAGTCAATTAAGTCCTGTTGATTTATATTGTTGCTGAATTCTTCTATGTCCTTACAGATTTTCTACCTACTAGATCATCCAATTGTATTATAGGGGTGTCAGTCTCCAGCAGTGATTCTGGACTCATCTATTTCTTCTTGCAATTCTATGAGGTTTTTTTTTTTTTTTTTTTTCTCATAGTTTGGTGCTCTGTGGTTAGATGCATGCACAATAGGTGTTTGGATTATTATGGTCTCTGGAAAATTGACCCCTTTATCATTCATTATGTAATGTCCTTCTTTATCCTTGGTATCTTTCCTTCCTTTAAAGTCTGGTATGTCTGAAATTAATATAGCTACTTTTTCTTCCATTTGATTAGTGTTAATATGGTATATTTTCTTCATCTATTCTTAATTGATATGTGTGTTTAGTTGGCTTCTCGTAGACACATATAGTCAGGTCTTGTTTTTTTTGATATGCTCTGACAAACTCTCTTTTAATTGGTACATTTAGACCTTTGATGTTCAAAATGATTATTGATGTAGTTTGATTGATATTTACCATATTGCCACTTTGTTCTATTTACTGCTCTTAGTCCTTGTTCCTATTTTTTCTTCCACTCTTTCTGCCCTTTTGATTTTAATCTAGCATTTTATATGATTCAATTTTCTCTCCTTTCGTGGCAAGTCAGTTATATTTTATTACTTTTTAGTTATTGCCTTAAGTGTTTACAATATACATTTACAGCCAATCCAAATTCATGATCAAATAACACTCCAACACTTCACAGCTAGTGAGGGTACTTTATAATAACAAAATAATCCTAATTTCTTTCTCCCATCCCTTATCTTGTTGCTGTAACTCACTTCACTTACATAAGCATATATATGATATATGCATTCACATATATAATTGGATATATTGTTTCTCTTCTTATTTTGAATAATATTTTATCTGTTAGATCCAATAAGAGTTTTTGACCAATATCATTTTCCTTTTCTCTAAAGAATTTTCACATTTCTTGCAAGGTGGGACTACTACCAATAAATTCCCTCAATTTTTGTTTGTCTGAGAAGGTCTTTATTTGTCCTTCATTTTTGAAGGATAATTTCTCAGAGTACAGAATTCTGGGTTGGTATTTTTTTCACCCCCTCTGGACACTATTTCACACCACTCTCTTTTCTATGTAATCCTTACAGTTCTTCCTGCATAGGTAATTAAACCCCCCGCCCCCACCCCCTTGGGCTTCTTTCAGGATTTTTTTCTTTATTTTTAACTTTGTCTAGTTTGAAAATGATATGCCTGTGTATAGTTGTGTAATTCGTTTGTTTGTTCTTAATTTATTCTACTTTGTATCCTCTGGGCTTCCAGGATCTGTGGTTTGGTGTCTGACATAAATTTGAGGAGCTTCTCATTTATTAATACTTCAGATATTTCTTCTGTTTCTTTCTCTTTTCTCTCCTTCTAGTATTCCCATGATGTGTATGTTATACATTTTGTAGTTGTCTCATAGTTCTTGGATACTGTGTTCTGTTTTGTGTGTTTGTTTTTGTTTTATTTTGTTTTTCTCTAGTCCTTTTTCTCTTTGTTTTCTAGGTTTGGATGTTTCTATTGAAATATCTTCAAGCTCAGAGAGTTTTCCCTCATTAATGAGCTCATCAGAGTAATTCTTCATTTCTATTGTAGTATTTTTGACCTCTAATATTTCTTTTTGATTCTTAGTATTTCCTTCTCTCTGCTTACATTGCCTATCTGTTTTTGCATGCTATTTTATCCATTAGAGCTCTTAGTATTTTAATTATATTTATTTTAAATTCCCAGTCTTATGATTCAACATCCTGCCATTTTTGGTTCTGATGTTTACTATGCCTTCTTAAATCATGTTTTTATCCTTTGATACAGCTTGTAATTTTTTCTTGTTAACCAAGCATGATGTACCATGTCAAAGGGACTGCTGTAAGTAGGTCTTTAGTAATGCGGAGATAAGGTGTGGAGGGAGGGGAAGTGCTCTATAGTCCAGTGATTAGGTCTCAGTTTTGTAATTAGCCTATGCCTCTGAAATGTGAGCTTCACAAAATTTCTCAGTTTTATTTTGTTTTTTGTTTGTTTTCCTACACTCTTTCGGTGGAAGAGGATGACTCAAGTGGGTTGGAGTGTTGGGTATTTACCTTCCCTGAGTCAGTTAGGCTCTGAAGATGCCCCAGCAGGTTAAACTCCAGTTAACTAGTCTGACCTGAGGGCAGACCTTATTAAGAACAATGAGTGCTCTGGTGGTTTTCAAAATGGTTCCTTTTCCCCTCTCCTTGCAGGAAACAGGAGGTGATTACTGTAAGAACCAGGCCAAGCTGACTGTTGTTTCCTGAAATTTTTAACTCTCGGTGTTGACCACACTAAGCCTTCAGAAATTCGTCAATTACAGTTCCAGTTTTCCTACCCAGCCCTAATTCCTGTGGCAGTTTCAGCTCTTACATTTCTGCTCTGGTAAGTCATGACTACTTATGTCCACCTGTCTGTCTCTCCAGTATTAGGGGCAGTGTTTTGCCCTGCGTCCTCTCCTCTTTTGTGGATCCAAGAAGACTTGTTGATTTTTCAGTCTTTTCCTTTTTTTTTTACTTGTTAGGATGGAGTACTAACTTCTGAGCCCTTTACATGTGTAATTGAAAGCCAGAAGTCCCCAATATTTTTTAAATTTATTTTTAGAATGGTTAAACTTGAATAGGTCAATTGCAGCACAACCAATAAATATAGTGGGTGCATTATAAAATGGTCTAAAATGTAAAGGGCTTTCATTTGAAGTTAAATGAATGTAACTACATAATGTGCCTATTAAATGGTCAAAGCTTAAGCAGAACCAAAATTATAAATTTGGAATCCTTTAAATTTAGCATTCTCTGGTTAGGAAAATTTTCCAGTATTTGAATAATATATATATTTCCTATATAAGGATTTCCTATATAAGGAAATCACTCCTTTGACATGTATTTCTTTCCCCTCACGACATTGGTGTTTATCACAACAAAGCAGTGAGAAAAGTTACTTGTGAAACAAATACTATTAGCACTTTTACAGTTTCACAATGAAAAAGCAATGTGACACAGACACCTGTCTGATATCAGTGCTAACCAGTGGTGCTGTGAACTTTGACAAGCTGGTAGGCTTCTTACTAACAATTTCAGTCAATTGATGATATAATGGGACATCTGATACCTTGACTTTCTGTAATACAGAGAATAGCTGTTTCATAGATAATTCCATATAGGACTTAATATATGCAAAATATCCAGCACATAGTAAAGACCACTCAATAGAATTAACTAGTATTATTTGAAAAACATTAGTATGAGCCTGGTTTGGAGGCAACTGGAAGGTAAATGTGACTTTATTCTGGATAAGAAAAAAATGTTGTTTAAAGTTTTTTTATAAAATAATAAACCACCCATGTCACCAGAACAACTGTTTCCTTTAATTTCTTTTAAAATGCTTAATTCTTACACCTGCTTTTTTAAAAATGCTCCTCTAAAATGATATAAAGCAATATATGTTGATGAAAAATTACCATCTTAAAATTTGTTTGATTGATAGAAAGTAACACCAGCTAGAAGTGTGTTCACATATTGTAGCACAAAAATCTAAAGCCTTATTTGTGCTACTATGTGTTGTATTAAACTACAAATGGTATTTTGGGGAAAGACTGTCTCCAATTGTTGTACTTGCCAAGTTCCTGGAAGTAGTAGGTGGTGTGTGGCTTTGTAATTAGGAAGGGAGTAAGTTAAACTTCCCTATCATCCTAAGAGGCACATGTTACACAGTGAGAAATATTTGGTAAATAAGAATAAAGGAATGAATGATAAATAAAGCCCCAACCCAGGTGATAAAGCATGTGGATCTGTACATAACTATCAATATATAGGCTATCAGCTTTTCATTTACATTTCAAGAAAGGGCTAAATACTACTAAATACTAAGGCTTCTAAAGTGATGTTTTATTTTCTAATCTCTCTGATTTTAGCTATAAATTGTCCTCTGATATCAGTGATTTTCAAATTTCATTATAACTTTCCTATAACACATAAATCTTTAATCAGAGATTAATGGAGAACCCAATTATTAAAACACAAGTACACACATTTTTTCCTAGCAACATAAAATACTGATTGTGAAAGCACTAAGCACCATTTCTCCTACATAATCCCTTTCTGTTTCTCTCAATTAAACCCTAAGCAAATAGATTTTCATAGGGGAATAAAAAACACTTGTATTGATATTTTTAAAACTTTGTCCATAGACAGGATTTTCTTTCAGACACAAAACATCAAATAGGTAAAATAAGACAACATGGTAAATGCTTTGGGGAAAAAAAAATGTCATCTGGGAAGAAAATGATTTGCAATCTATTATAAATGTAGTAAAAAATAATAGTTTATCTCATTTATTTGAAAATCACAGAAATTTGTGCACTAATTTTGATATTTATGTTCAACCACTTCTTAATAAATGAGGTAAGATCTAAATATAATCAATTTTTATTCTTACCTTTTTAAAATAGACTCCTCATGAATTAAAATGAATAAATTATAATCATATAGATCACTGGATTTTTAAAAGTGAATGTTCCTGTAGAACTATCAAATATATCAAGATATAGAATATTCCTTTACGCCTCTACTCAGTTATTAGCCCTTTGAGAAATGTAATTACATTTCTGACATCTGTTACCAGAAAAGGCCCTGCTTATTTTCTAACATTATCAGTGCAACTATTCTAAATATATGAATTTTTCTTTACTAAACATCTGTGTAGTTGTAGTTTGTTTTTATTACTGTATAATAGTCCATATTTTTTTTCATTTTACTTCATCTGTTTTACCATTGTGGTAATTTTGGTCATTTCTAATTTTGGGATGCAATGAAAAATACTTCCTTCAATATTCTTGTACTTATCTTTGGTGACATATATACAGATTTCTGCTGATTATATATAAATTCCTAGGATATCTAAGAATTTAATTGATGATTCATAGTATACATATGTTCAGCTTTGGTAGATACTGCTAAACAGTTTCAACGAGTTTATAACAATTTATACTTTGACAAGTGTGTGAGAGTTCCTGTTACTCTATATTCCTACTAAAACTTGGTATTGACATTTTTTATTTAACTGTAGCCATCCTAATACTTTGGTCATATTTTATTATAGTTTTATGTTTTGCTAATACGTTTGTTAAGCATATTTTTGTAAGCTTATTTTTGGACAACATCTTAAGTGCCTGTTCAATCCATTTCCTTATTTTTATTTTAAATTTAGTGGTCTATCTTTTCATTATGGATTTGTACTTATTTTCATGTATTTTTGAGTCTTCAGTTGATTACTTGAATTGCAAATAGCTTCTTCAAATCTATGGATTGCCATTTACTCTTTCAAAATTGTCTTTTGATGAACAGAATTTAATTTCACTAAAGTCGAATTTATCAGTCTTTTCCTTCATAGTAAATAATTATTCTGTTCTATTGAGGAAATAGTAACCTATTGAAAAGTCACTCTTTGTAATATTGCAGAAAATTTATTATTTCAGCTTTCATATTTTGATTTATGATCCATGTAGAACTGATTTGGTTTATGGCATGAATTAGAAATTCTCTTTTCTTTCATATGGTAAAATTATTATAGTACAATTTATTAAGAAAGCCATCATATTCTTTTGCATTGAAGCTATTTGTTAATGTAGTTCAAGGGATTTGGCATTTTAAAGTTGCAGATTTTTTTTTAATCCCATGTATTTCAGATTACAGAGCCTGAGCAGAGTGTGACTCCACCACACTCATCTTTTCTTCTATTTTTTTTTTATAATTTAAAAATTATAGTTATTTTAGTTGTATCTGGTTTCTGTTTGGGTCTTTCTGGGCCTACCCCTCAAACCCCCTCTCCCCATCTTCTTTGCTGGCATGCTTGGTAAAGATTTTTGGTTGCTCTATGTGAATGGTTGTGACATTTCTAGACAATATTATCTTCTTCCAGAGAACACTTTATTATTTCTCCACAAGCAGATAGTGCACACTTAAATTACCTTGCTCCACCAATTACTATGAATGCTTGCAGCTTTAAGTTTTTGAAGGTTATTCTATTTATGTGCCCTTTCTCTTAGCGCATAACCCTATAGGAGGATGAACCATTTTCCTGGGGTGATTTCAGGGCCTGACTTCCTTTTTAGGTCGTTGGCTGTATCAATTTTTGTCCCAGAATTCTGAGACTGCCAAAATATTAGCATAGCTTTTGCCCTCAGCAGCTGTTTTTCTTTGTTTTGACCTTTTACTCCAGGCATATCCAACCTAAGAACTGGTAAATGTCTTTGTAAGGATTGTATACAGAAGGCCTGGATCAACTCCCATGGTTCCATTTCTCTGCCATTCTGGCCTTTTAATTCTGGGTTGCTCTGGTATCCATGAATTTCAATATCTATTACACCAGCTCAGTGGAAACCACACAAACTTCAGATCTTACTCAAATCAAGCTCGACAACCTGAAGGTAAATAGCCTTAAGGGGAAAAAAATGCTTTGAATCCAACTTTGATGCACTTTATAGGATATTTACTTTCAAGTTCTGGTATTTTAGTTGCTTTCTGATATTTTCAGTCAGTGTTTTTAATTCACTTGTTAGTCTCATAACTTATAAATGTTTTGCAGTTGTTTTCAATGAGTGATTATGATGGGGTTGCTCATCATAGCTAGGAATGGAACTCAAGATTCATTTTTACCAAGTTTTATGGATGGTGAAAAAGAGGTAACCAAATAATAATAATAATAATAAAATGCATGTCTTTTGATTCCCCAACACTCTTAAGTGGTAGATTTGCAAAAATTTCTGGGTGACAACAAGTCAACAAGTTCCCCTGACATGGTGCCATATCAGATTTTCAGCCAGTGAGGGACCCTGGTTCCATCTGCAAAAGGCTCTGAAACTTGTCCCTTGAAGGTTGATGTGGAGGGTTAAGTGTTAAGTTTTTATACCTTCTATTCTTTCATTCTGTACCTTCTTACTTACTCCCATTCCCTCATACTGATTCACTGTTATCATTAAGTATATGTATTTTATATATTTAATATATAATATATTCACTTTCCCTGTTCAAATTACTCTGTGATTTCTGTCTCCTCATTGGACCCTGGCTGATAAAAAAAAATCACATAAGTAAGAGTTATGAGGAAGATTCAGACATAAGTAGCAAGGACATAGCTACTCTAAATATAGTTTAAAGTTCTCCTGGCTCTGAAAAGACTGGTACACAGAGAAGAGAACAAAATATATAGCAGATAGAAATTCAGAACAGGAGTATCAATAATGCAGTCTTGATTCTAAGCCAATGGGATATATGCCTAATTATATTCAGAGTTCTTATTAACTCAGAACTACTCAGAGTTCATCAAATGATATCACAGTTAAGGGTTAGGGTTTATGCAACTTTATATAGGTTAATTAACTGTAGGTCAGGAAGCTGAGTATAAAAAAATAGAAAAATCAATCAAATAAAGTAAATTTTTGTATATGTTGTGAAGGCATGCTATTATGGTAGCTAAGCACCCTAGATTTAGAGAAAAATAGAATCTGAAACCTAGAAGTACTGATTAATGATGGGAATTTGGCAATTTTTAAAGCCTCATGACCCTAAGTTTTTTGATGTGAAACTGGAAAACAAATTTAAGTCTCTTCAGTCATAGCTGTGTAGGGTGTGTGTGTCTTTGTTCACTGATACACCTACATGAAAAAAATGGAAGGGAAATAGGTAGAAACAACAAAAGCCAAAGTGGTGGGTTTTTATTATCATTAGCATCATCATCATCAGCAGCAGAAGCAACATCAGTATCATCAAATTAATGATAAAAATCAGTGAAAACAGACTATTTCTGAAGGATTTCTGTTCCCAGGGAATATATAATCTCTTGATCTTCCAATTATTTTAGAGTCTGAAAAGTCTGAGCAGAGTTTTTTATTTAGTAGGAATCTACTTGGGGAGATGAGAGGGACGGCAGAGGAGACTTTAAGAAATATTGCTATAATCTGTATTTTTCTCAGTATAGTGATCAGAAAAGCAAGTGAAAACTTTTTAATTTTTGAAAATGTTTTTAAGGTTTTTTTCTTGTTGAAATGCACTTCTCAAATATGACATTGATCAAAAACTAAGTTATTTAAATCCTGAATTATAAGTATCCCAGAACCAGTCAGTACCTTTAACAATAATATCTGTATTTCCTTTTCCTAATACCATGCATAATTAAAACCATTTTGGTAATTGCATTTAGCCTGTTGCTTATAGAATGTGTGTTTGATAGGCACATAGGCAATTTGTTTTTGTTTTTTTATTTACTTTTGAAATACTTTAAGTTGATAGGTTGACATTCTGGATTATACATTTGTATATTGGTGTTTTATGCATTTTGTGAAATGATTCAGTTGCTTTGTTTTCATTCTACTCTGTGATACTGAAGAAATCAAGATCCAAAGTCATCAGGACTTAGAACCAAGAGAGAGGAGGAGAAGTGGGAGGGGCAGAGGGAGAGGAAAAGAGAGAATCTCAAGCCGACTGCGCTGAGATCATGACCTGAGCCAAAATCAGTAGTCCAATTCTTAACCGACTGAGCCACCCAGGTGCTCCCCTAATTTTTCTTTGGAAACATTCTCAGTATAGACTCTCACGGTGAAAATGGATACTCTGGTAAAATGTTTTTAGTCCATTTATTATGCTTTCTTTATAAGGTACCTGAAATCACAGATATTAGAGATAGCCACTCCTACAAATTAGAAAGCTAAAATAATACATAAATACATATAATATGATAAATTCAGTGAATAGGACTTACGAATAGTAAAGTGCCATGTCAATTCACATAATATTCAAGAAAAATGTAAATATAACGTTACTCATACTTAAAAAAACACATATCTAGTCAATATGATGAATAATCGGCTTATAATTGTGTTTATATTTTATAGTCCTACCATACAAATTTAACTGTTAGATAATTGTTGCCAGGAATGAAAATCTCATGCATTTTAATATTAACCTGGAAAAGAAGACTTAGAGGATTACCTATTTTTTAATTATAATGTTGTCATTTTCTATTAATAGGAGATAATTATGTGATAAGTAAATTACTCTTGGGAGCTAATTTTAATATTTTTATAGTTTACCATTATTGCTGCTTTTATAACAATGACTTGGGTCTTTGAAGATCCCCAAACTGTATTTATTAAGGCAATTTATTATTGTAGAATCCAAGAATGTAGTAACATTAAATAACATATAATTTTTTACATAACTGTACAAGGTTTAGTTTAAAAATGTGAGAATTTGGTACAACAAATAATTACAAAGGAAAACAAATGTAAATTCAACGAAAGACTTCACTTGGTCCATTAAAAGTAAATTAAAACATTAACAGACGATTATCTGAGCTACACTCCTACTCAGCTCAATCCAGCTGCATCTGTGATTCAGACTATTTCAACTGCTTTTAATTAGAAGTTTTTGTGAATATCTCAGAGGTTGCAAATTAAAGAGAACATTAACTAGCAGATTCTGTACTGCTTAAAAAGGAAATATCCTAGGGAGAACTCCAAATAGTGATAAAGAATCTCAGTAGTAATGGAAAGCAATGTATGTATCAGGAAATTAAAAAAAAAGAGAGAGAACTACTAAAGTCTCAGACTTAATGCTATAAAAATAAGATTGCAAAGACATTAGATGACTCTGTCTCCTATTATTAATGGAAATTTGAAAAAACAACTCCACCGTCTCACAAGAAACAGTTTAAACTGTGGTAGTGGTTATAGGGAGGTGATCTGGTTACTCTAATTTTTGATGTATGATACAGGTTTTTTAAATGTACCAAGTTTAGAGCAGATGATATTTTCATGATTTTACTTCTATTCTTCCCCATCTTACATAATAAATCCTATAGCTCAAACTATTTTTGATAATATGAAAAATAAAATCCTGTATTCTTAGAAACTTATGTTATAGAAATTAAAGAGTGGTTCAAGATTTTTTTTTTTAATTTTCATTTAAAAAAGACTTTATTTGTAGAGCAGTTTTAGGTTCACAGCAGTATTGAGAGGAAGGTACACGTATTTCCCATATAACTCCTGCTTCCACACATGAATAGCCTCCGCTGTTATCAATAACCCCCACCAGAATGGTATATTTATTACAAATGATAAACCTACATTGGCACAACATTATCATCCAAAGTCTCATGGTTTACCTTAGGGTTCATTCCTGGTGTTATGCATTCTATAGGTTTAGTCAAATTATAATGACAAGCATCTGCCATTATAAGAGCATACAGAATAGTTTCAGTGCCCTAGAGATCCTCTGTGCTTCACCTAATCCTTGGATGGTCAGGGTATCTTGAATTCTGGATATTTTATTGTTGTTGTTGATAGTATAAGGCATTGCTTATGATGATGTCCTGAAACAACAGCAGAGTGCACACAGCACACACTAGAGACACTCCCTGAAGTGCCAGGCCCTGGGCACTACAGGAGGTTTTCTTCATAAGGCCATTACATTCAGGAGGAGGAGACATAACTGGCTTTCCTAACACACAGAAGAAGGCAGAGACAGACAGAAGGAGGAAAAAAATAAAAGGAATTTTCCCAAATGAGAGAACAAGATATTACTATAGCCAGAGATCGAAATGAAACAGATAAAAGTAACATGACTGATGGAGAATTTAAAGCAATTATCATAAAGATACACTCTGGACTTGGAAAAAAAAAATGAAAGTCATCAGTGAGACCCTTACCACAGAGATAAAAAGGTTAAAAAAAAGTAATCAGAGATGAAGAGTGCAATAAACGAGAACATTTCTCTTTCACCATTCATAAAAATAAACTCAAAATGGATTAAAGCCCTAAATGTGAGATGTGAAACCATAAAAGTCCTTAAAGAAAGCACAAGCAGTAATTTCTCTGACACTGATCTATCTTAGCACCTTGTTTTTTTATTTTTTTATTTTTTTTTTTTATTTTTTATTTTTTAAGATTTTATTTATTTATTCGACAGAGATAGAGACAGCCAGCGAGAGAGAGGGAACACAAGCAGGGGGAGTGGGAGAGGAAGAAGCAGGCTCCCAGCGGAGGAGCCCGATGTGGGACTCCATCCCGGAACGCCGGGATCACGCCCTGAGCCGAAGGCAGACGCTTAACAACTGCGCTACCCAGGCGCCCCCAGAAACTTTCTATTTTGAAGTAGTCCCAATAGTTTACTTTTGCCTTTGTTTCCCTTGCCTCATCAGACCTGTCTAAAAAAACAAGGTGCTGGGGCGCCTGGGTGGCACAGCGGTTAAGCGTCTGCCTTCGGCTCAGGGCGTGATCCCGGCGATCTGGGATCGAGCCCCACATCAGGCTCTTCTGCTATGAGCCTGCTTCTTCCTCTCCCACTCCCCCTGCTTGTGTTCCCTCTCTCGCTGGCTGTCTCTCTGTCACATAAATAAATAAAATATTAAAAAAAAACAAAACAAAGCAGAAAGTTTCTGCCCAGCTACAGGAAACAATCAACAAAACTAAAAGGCAACCTACTGAAGACAGAAGATATTCATAAATGACATGTCTGATAAAGGGTTAGTATCCAAAATACATAAAAAAAACTTATAAAACAACACCCAAAAATGAATAATCCAATTAAAAAATGGATGGATGATGTGAATAGACATTTTTCCAAAGAATATATACAGATGGCTAACAGACACATGAAAAGATGCTTAACACCACTGATCATCAGGGAAATGCAAATGAAAACTACAATGAGATATCACCTCACACCTGTCAGAATAGCTAAAATCAACAACACAAAAAACAAAACAGGTGTTGGCTAGAATATGGAAAAAGGGGAACCCTCTTGCTCTCTTTGTGAGAATGCAAACTGAGGCAGCCTCTATGGAAAACAGTATGGTGGGTCCTCAAAGAGTTAAAAATAGAACAACCCTGTAATCCAGCAATCACACTGCTGGGAATTGATCCAAAAAATACAAAAATAATAATTCAAAGGGATACATGCGCCCGGATGTTTACAGCAGCATTGTTTTCAACAAATTATGAAAATAGGCCAAGTATCCATGGATTGATGAATGGATACAGAGGGTGGGGTATATATATATATATACACAATGGAATAGTATTCAGCAATAACAAAGAATGAAATCTTGCCATTTGCAATAACCTGGGGTGGACCTAGAGAGTATTATGCTAAGTAAAATACCATGATTTCACTCATATGTGGAATTTAAGAAATAAAATGAGCAAAGAGGAAAAAAAGCATAAAACGAGGCAAACCATGAAACAGACTCTTGACTATAGAGAACAAACTGATGGTTACCAGAGGTGAGGTGGGTGCAAGGATGGATTAAATAGGTGATGGGGATTAAGGAGGGCACTTGAGCTGAGCACAGGGTGAAGTATGGAATTGTTATATCACTGTATTGTACACCTGAAACTAATGTTATAATGTATGTTCACATACTGGAATTTAAATACAAACTTAAAAAAAGAATAAAATGTAAACAATTAAGAAATAGAAACAAATCAGGACTTTCATAAACCATATGTTAAAAGTAAATAAATGCATAGATATGTAGCAGCTGAGCCATTATTGAACAATTCTAAAAGGAAAAATTAATAAAACCTGGGATGGTTTTCCTTTTTGTTATTTCTATATGATGATTTATAAAGCCAAATTAGTTTTACCTCATTATTGAAAACCATGGTGGCTCAACATATATCCTCATATATCTCTCAAATATTAGCTATGCACAAATACCATGCTAGGTGTTGACTGTAGAAAGATAAAGATGACCTGTTCCTCACATTTAGAGGTCATGTAGTTTATAGACAATCTTGTATAATTCCATTACTGCGTCTTAGAAGGCATAAGTCATATGTGCTTATTGTTACAATAAAGATTTTTATATTTATTCTCCTTTAATGCACATATAAATTTCATTAGTAATATAAATCATATAAATATAATATAAATTAAACCTCAAAATTATGTTAATGTTATTTAAGACAGTGTTACTTTTAATTTTTTAAATTTTTAAAAAAGATTTTTATTTATTTATTTTGAGAGAAGAGAGCAAGAAGAGAGCAGAAGCAGGGGAGAGTGGCAGAAGGAGAGGGAGAAACAGTTTCCCCAAGCAAGGAGCCAGACATGGGCCTCCATCCCAGGACCCTGGGATCATGACCCGAGCCAAAGGAAGACACTTAACCTACTGACCCACCCAGGCGCCGCATTTTATTTTATTTTTTAAATATTTTATTTATTTGTCAGAAAGAGAGAGAGAGCACAAGTAGGGAAAGTGGCAGGCAGAGGGAAAAGCAGGCTGTCTGCTGAGCAAGGAGCCAGATGTGGGACTTGATCCCAGGAGCCTGGGATCATGACCTGAGTTGAAAGGCAGATGCTTGGCCAACTGAGCCACCCAGGCATCCCGACAGTGCTACTACTTTTTAGAAAACAATCTACAATGTATAATAAATACATATAATAAATATTGAAAATACCATATGAGAAATATAATGGTTCCACCCAAAGTGCCTAAATTATCTTTAAGGAAGAGCATAGGTCTCTGATGGTTCTAATGACTTAAGCTTGCATTGAAAAATATGAAAAGGGAAAGTTTAAAAAAATATTCAAATTAAAAACACACAGTGTACCCACATCTCCCATCCCCCATCTTCTACCTCTGGCAACCACCCAACCACCAATCTGTTCTCTATATCTATGAGCTTGGTGCTTGTTTTTTTATATTCCACATATAGGAGAGGTTATACAGTATTAGTGTTTCTCTGATTTATTTCACTTACCATAATTCCCTCAACTTGCATTCATGTTGTTGCAAATAGGAAGATGTATTCTTTTTTAGTGGCTGAATAATATTCCGTTGTGTTTGTGTGTATATCATGTATGCATATGTGTATATACATATCCTGAATATATGTATATGCACCATGTGTTTATGAATCATGTGTTTGTTTATGCACTGTGTATATGTATACATACTGTGTGTGTAGATATAAACATATATATATATATCATACAATCATGGTGTATATACATACATGTATATGGTTACACACATATACATACATATGTGTATGTGTACACACCATGATTTTTTAATCCATTCATCCATTGATGGATACTAAAGTTGTTTACATATCATGGCTATTGTAAATAGTGCTGCACTGAGCATGGGGTACATATTTCTTTTCTAATAAGTGTTTTCATTTTCTTTGAGTAGATACCCAGAAGTGGAATTATTGGAACATTTGCTAGTTCAATTTTGTTTAATTGAAGCATAATTAATCTACAGTGTTACATTAGTTTCATGTGTATAGTATAATGATTCAGCAATTCTGTACATTTCTCAGTGTTCATCAAGATAAGTGTACTCTTGATCTCTTTTATTTCCAAGGTGATGGTCTTTCTCATTCAAACTTGCCCTGGCTCTTGGTTTTCTTTCAAATCTTTCTGCCTAGGTTGCCTTATTTTTTCTTGACGTGCCCCCATTGTTGAGAGTGTGCCAAGACCTGTTAGTGATTCAAGGGAAGGAATCTCTTTTAGCTCCTAGATTCAAGCTGACTGGAAGCCAGACCTTCAGGCATCAGCTTTTAATAGTATGCAAATATATACAGAGAGTGCAAGTATAAGTCCCACTGGCCACCAAAGCCGGGCAATCTGGAGATACATGCCTGGCTAGCAGTAACAGAAATCTGGGCTCTAGATGAGTGTATAAGCTCTTTCCTGGGTGATATTGGTGAGCAGGAGCAAGGCAGAGGGAGCATGTTAAGGTGGCATCTTTAGCCTATGCTCCTTGAAAGCAACTCTGGGGGCCAGTAAGTGTGTGCCAAACGTGAAGCTTACCTATCAGGCCAAAGCTCTAGGACAAGCAAAGAGGCCTCTTTCCAGAAAGTCTTGGGAGCATGCCAGTCTACTGCCTGTACAGTGCCCTGAGGGTGGTAGCATGCCAAGAATTCTACCTGTGATTGCCACACTCCTAAGGGACCCAGGAATGCCAGCCTCCATGGCTACAGTTCCAGGAGATCAGGGGGTGTCCCATGGGTAGCAGTTGCCCAAACCAAGGCACTGCAGGCATGTAAATCTCCCTCCTAGAAATACTGGCCCTCTTGAACATAGCAGATAGTAAGCATGTGGATAATGCCTGACTTGCAGGTTCTCTGGAAAGATTACAGTCTGCCCCAAGATGCTTGTTTAATCAGAAGCCTGCCCCTTAGGCTGTAGTCATGATGCAGTCAAAAGGCTAATAGGCCTTTTCTACAGAAAGACTGAGCACCTAGCTGTTGACTCTTGTGCCCTGGGGGTGGTAGATGTTAAAGAACTCTTTCTCCATTGTTACAGTCCTGTGGGACCCACAAGCCTAAGCCCCACTGGCCACCAGAGCCAGGCAATGTAGAGGTATCTCCTGGTAGCAGCTGTAAAACTTGGGGAGCCAGGCAGTGGTCTGAGCTCCTTCCTGGGTGACATGGATTATTATAGTCTCACGAAACCAGCAATGCTACCTCACCTGGGTTTTGAGACCAAGTGATCAAGAGGAGTCCTCTAGGAGGCACCACAAAAGTCAGGGCGTCCAATGTGTGTAAAAGCTTCCTCCCGGAGCTGCTGGTACTCTGGAGCATGGCAAAAGGAGAGCATGAAGATGGTGCCTGGCACTCTTCATCCTGGGAGATGGTTCCAGCAGGCTCTGAGATGTTATCTGTTCAATTTGATGCCTGCTACTCAAGCCAATGCTTTAATGTAAGCAGGTGAGTTTCTTTCACTTTAAGTCTGGGTGTGATTGGCTGCCTCTGAGCTGGACCATGGGGTGGGTGAGTTCAAGTATGTGAGCCCTGTAAGAGCAGTTTCTTACATTACTGCAGTCGTGGGTCTCAGATTGTGAGCCTCATTGGTTTTCGAAGTTAGTTAGATGTTTTGGAATTGCTGATGTGGGATTCAAACTCTTCGTTCTTCAGGGTGAAACTCTTGGTTTTGAGTTACCTGCCAGTTGTTGCACCTGAGGTTGGGTTTATGGCAAGATTGTGTCCCTGCCCCTCCTACCCACTTTGGCATGGTTTTCTTCTCATTTACTTGATGTGTAGGAGTCGTCACTCAGCCACTTTTCAGGTTTTTTAAAGAGGAAACTTTTCAATATGTAGCTATACATAACTATAGACTCAGCATGGAGGGAGGTGAGTTCAGGATCTTCTTACACAGCCACCTTGAACTGGAAATTCCTTAAACCAAATATACAGTTTGTTCTTTGTGGTAATTTAAGGCAAGGTGAGAGTAAAATCTGATTATTTCCTCACTGAAAATTTTTGGATATACCTTTGAACTCCATTCATGCTCTATGCCCATTTCCCTTTAGTCTAGTTATCTACTCATTCATTCAACAGATATTTATGAAGTGTAAGAATTGGATATACATCAGTTAAAAAATGTTATATATATGGTAAAATGTTCTTCCCTTGTGAACAAGCATATCAGTAAGGGGATATAGATTGTGATTAATTCTTATAGTGTGTTATTAAGTCACAAATGCTACAATGTTAGAATGGGGTGAAGGAGTAGGAGATGTGAGAGAAAGGGCAGAAAACAGTTTTTAAAAATAGTCATACTAATGCTTACCTACCCAGAGCAAAGAAAGGGAAAGAATAGAGGTCAGAGGTAATGGTGGTAGTGGGAAGAGCAGTCAGTTCTTTGTAGATCATTATAACGACTATAAGTTTTCATAAAATAAAATAAAGAGTCCTTGGAGGATGGCAGGAAATAAGTGATAAAATTCAAAATTAATGATCAAATTTAATTTAATTCTCTGTGTTGAGAAGAGATGAAGGTAAGTGTATAAGCACCAAGATCAGTTAAGAAGCAATTTAGTACTCCAGTGAAGGAAGATGAGAACTTGGATAAGGTGGTGAGAAGTGACCAGGTTCTGGATACATGTTGAATTCAAGAGTTCCTATGGATTGGATGTCAGTGTGAGAGATATAGATCCATTAGGTCTGGATAGGAACATCAGATGCTTTATTTTGCACAAGTTAAGTTCATATAACTATAAAATATCCAAGTGGAAATAGCAAGTAGTCGGATGAAGGTACCAGTTTGGAGTAGAGGGGAAATATCGAGATGGGAAGATTCCCAAGAATTTGGGGAGTGCTTAACAGATGTCTTTCATATGTTCATGAAGAACTCCAGTCAGTCACCAGATTGCACTTAAAATTTCCTATTCTTCTCTTGCTCTTCCTCACACCTGCACTTTTGGGGTATCACTAGTATTTCTCCTAGGTTTTGCTGTCCTGGTAGGCACTGTTGCTTCCAAAGAGTAGTGCTTTTCTGAGGGGCACAATTATCTATCATTTTAACTGCTAAGTGCAAGCCTCTATGATAGTCATGAAGTACAATCTTCTATTGCAAAGTGAGGGAATGACACTTTCTCTTTGTGTGTGTGTGTGTGTGTGTGTGTGTGTGTGTGTTTGAGAGATGATTTTACATAAAATATTTCTTTAACAATGAAAATGTATTCCATTAAAATTAGGAATAAAATATTTAATACTCACATTTACATCAAACTATAAAGATTGACTGCCAGCAGTCAAATCTCCTAAAGGGGATTAAAATGAGGTGTTTCACATAAGATTTTGTTGGGAAAGAAATGTTTCATGGACAAAATCACAATAAGTATAAGCTATTGATACTAGTATTCTTATTTTCTTTATTACTGAAATAATTTGACCTGCTAAATAACCAAAGATACTCTCAAATGGGCACAGTATTTTCTTATCTTCAACAAATTTAAATTCTGCACTAATTCATTAATATAACTATAATGCTTATAATAAGAATGTAATAGAAGATTATTTAAAATAAATACAATGAAATAAAAGATGGTTTAAAATGATTACAACGGATATGAAAGAATGCTGAGTAGATGTTAATGGATCACCAATAGTCTTCTTGAATGTACTCAACTGATTCAAATATGGACTAAGAGGAGCAAGAAATTGGCAGATGTCAGGATACGCTACCCACCCTTTTCTGTTTCTGAGACCATATTTGGTCCAAGTTAAATTGACCTGCTTTAGAAGTCATAGATCCCCCACTTACTGCTTTGGGCCTTCCTTATTTGCAAAATAGGGATTAATAACTCTTTTAGGGCTTTAATGAGAATGAAATAATTACATATGGTATTTAGAATAGTGTGTGCCATATAGTGAGATACTTTCTAGAATTAGTTTACCTTCATTGTGATATAGACATTCAAATTGAATTCATTCATTTCTTATAAGATTAAATGAACTAATTCAGGTTTATTATTTTTAAAGATAGAGATTTTTTTTAATAAGAATCAAATCTTTTGTGGACATTTAAAACTGTATTTGTAACAGAATATAATTGATTTAACCATGTAAATGATTTAAGGGTAAAATAAGTTTTATATATGTATTATCAAAATAATAAAATATAAAATATAATTTATATGTTAATGTAAAGTGTATAATATAAATAAATATATTATATATGTATAAATTATATATATTTTTTGATTGGAGATGATATTTTGTTAGTTTTTAAAATTGACTCTATATTTGTAGGTTAATGTGTGTGTATTTTTCTTTGTAATTTGAAATAACTTCAAGCTTACAGAATAGTGAGAATTGTTAAAGGAACTTTTTAAAAAAATATTTTTATTTATTTATTTGAGAGAGAGTGAGAGCAAGAGAGATCACAGATGGAGAGGGAGAGGAAGAAGCAGACTCCCTGCTGAGTAGGGCACCCAATGCAGGGCTGAATTGCAGGACCCTGATAATGACCTGAGCCGAAGGCAGTTGCTTAACTGGCTGAGCCACCCAAGTGCCCCTGAAAGTAACTTTTTATTTTCCTTAACCATTTGGGAATAAGTTGCTGACCTATGGCCATCTAAAATAATGAAAAATAACATTGATAAATAAAATAATATCAAATATATCAAATACTTAAACTTCATCGAGTTTTGCTGACTGTCCCAATAAAGTCCTTTAGGCAAAAATGATTCAATCAAGGATAGCATGTTGAATTTATTTTTCATGTTTCATTAGTCTCTGGTTACTCAAAAAAAAAAATTAGTGAATATGTCCCTTTATGTATACAAAATACACTTGTTATTATTTATAGGAATTGCTATTAGGTTCTAGAATGGGACTGAAAAGTACAGATTAACAAACCAGCAGGGACACATTCTCTCACAAACCCATATGTTGAAATAAAATTGTTTAAATATTCATTAATATTAATATTCAGAGTACTATGTAATAACAGTGGTTGAGGGAAAAAAGTGAAATAGAAAAGCATTTAATAATAATAATAATACAAAGAAAAATACTTAAGTAGTATTCATCTAATTTTCAAAAGTAGGTGAATATTAATTTTGAAAATTGAGTTAGATTTATAAAAAAAATAATGATAACTAGTAAAATGCAAAATTGCTCCCTCAAATGTTCGCAGTGAATCTGGGGAATACAAGAATGCTATCTAAGAAACAGTAACTTTCCAGTGATTTTGGAGGATTTTTACTGCTTCAAATGACTGTTATATAAGCAATTTTTTAGAATATGTGAAATTTAAGTCATTGATATCATTTTCGTCTGACATTTTTTACTATATAGAAATAGCCTTAATGTACCTTCCATTACCTGTGGATGAATCATGAATCCAAGTGTGTTAGATAAGTAAATGTAGCAAAAACTGGAAGTTTTTTGAGTCTCCAGGGTTTTTCATTTGTACAGTCTATTATTGGCAGATCTAAGCAAAACCATCCCTTCCTAGAAATGGTATAGTTTCTGTACTAAAACAGACTTGATGACTTCATACAGAAAGGTTCATGTACTTTAATTGTATGAATATGTGTTTGAAGAAAACCTCAACCAAATTAGTTAATGAACTTAGTTTTATTTGTGAAATTAAGCTAAAGTTTATCTTCCAATATTTTACAGATCTTAGTTACCATTTTGAAGTGTCATCTGTTTAGGATTTAGACAATTTTTAATATATGGCATATAATATTTTATTCTCAAATTCTAGCAGGACTATTTTGTTCATAAGATGAAGGGTAAGTTTATGAAATTCTTATATTTCATGTACAGTATTGGCTCTTTTTCTGTATCGGCTTCTTTATTAAAAATGTAGTCTTGGGGGTGCCTGGGTGGCTCAGTCGTTTGAGTGTCTACTTTTGGCTCAGGTCATGATCCTGGGATCCCGGACGACCTGGGTAGAGCCGGGAGCCTGCTTCTCCCTGCCCTCTGCCTGCCACTCCCCCTGATTGTGAGTGCTTGCTCTCTCTCTCTCTCTCTTTCTGTCAAATAGATAAATAAAATCTTTGAAAAAAAATGTAGTCTGTTAAAAGATAAACTGTGGCATATTAAAATTTTTAAGAGTTTATTTGAAAAAAACACTCTAATTTGGCAGTGGTTCCAAACCTGAAGTTTCAGGTTAGGAGCGTTCCTCCAACAGGAGCTAAGGGGAAGACATATAGAGAGAAAATGCCAAAGCAAAGAAAGACATTTTTGATTGACTATAGCTTAAAGCCTAATTTGTTATTTGTCATTGGTTGTGCTTAGTGTTTTGATTTCATAACCTTGAGGCATATAAGACTTGAGGTATATAGACTTAGATTTGGTTTGCTTACATAGGCTACCATGACAGCAAACCCACCTTAGCCTAATTAGTCTCCTGGTTTAATTAATTTAACAAGTCTAATATTTTAGTCACCTTGGCACTCAACATTCAGTGTAATAAATTATGGGTCTAAGAGTTATTCATTTAGAGAATTTGAATTTTAGAGGGTTTTGACAACTATCCATATAACAACCTGAAATTCCTGTTAATTCTTCTTCCTTATTCAAAATGAGTAAAACCAGACCAGTATTTTTTTTTTAATTTTATTTTTTTTAGTTTCCATATGATGAGATACCAGGTTTTACATTATTGGCGTTCCCTGAAATCTGAAGAATAAGAAATGCCTTGTAGTTTAAATACCTGTTACTACTGGGTAGATGAAGTTGTACAAAAGGTAAAAATAAAAGAATTTGGTTATTTGACTAAAATTGTTTGTAGAATAGGTATACCAACAAAATTATTCATTTGCTATATTCCAAAATACAAGAATAAAGAAAAGTCTGAACATTAATATTAATATTACTCTAACAATATTTTTGTAGGTCTTTCTTATAGTATATACCACAAGAGATATACAACCAAATTACTATATTTTGAAATCATGATCTCCATATGATTATGCCACCAACTAACCACAGAGATTTTTTTTATATTTCATTTTTAGAGATTGCTTTGATATTTAACTTGTATAATTATAAAAATGTACATGGTTCTAAAGTCCAGTGTGCAAAACAAGATTTCCATGAACGTCTTCCTTTATAGATTTATCAGTATTTCTTTGGGGCAGATACCTAGAGGTAACATTTGTGGATCACATATACTGCATATAATTTTTGGCAGATACTGCAAAATCTCCCTCCATACTTTTGTATCACTTTTCATTCTCATCAGAAATGTGTGGCATGGCCTGATCCCCAAAGGCCTTGTCAGTAGAGTACACTTTCACATATTTGTATTGTATTGATAGAGGAAAAAATGGTAATTTGTACCTTAGTGATTTTGGTTGATATAACAGAGTATAATAGACTGGGTGGCTTAAACAAAACAACAGCAACAACAACAAAAATTCTCTCATAGTTCTGGAGACGGAGAAATCTAAGATCAAAGTACCAGGCTATTGGGTTCCTTGTGAGAGCCTCTCTTAACTGCTTTGCAGAAGCATGCCTTCTTAACTGTATCCTCACCTAGTGGAAAGAAGAAAATCTTTTTCATCCTCTTTTTTATAAAGGCATTAACCCCATCAAGAAGACCCAGTCTGATGACCTAATCTAACCCTAATTACCTCCCAAAGGCCCACCTACTAATACCATGTCATCAAGGATTATGTTTCAACATATGGATTTTGGGGGGACACAAACAGGCAGTCTCCAACCTTCTGTGTAGCTTTAATTTGCAATGTACTTATTATGAGAGGGGATGAACATTTTTCATAGAGCTTTTTGATATTTATTTTGTCCTGTGAATTATCTAGGCTGATTTTATATCATTTTATTGGTCTTTCCCCCTCTGTTTTTGAAAATGTTTATATATTTATGGGTATTAACCCTTTGTCTGTGAAATAAGTTGAAATTGTTTTTCCAGTTTGTCATTTGTCTTTTACTTATGGTATTTTATTTTGCCACATTGTTTATTACTTTTTAAGCCAACATAAAAATAAAATGGCTTGGGGTGCCTGGTTGGCACAGTCGGTTGGGTGACTGACTCTTGGTTTCTGTTCAGGTCTCGAGGTCATGGGATCGGGTCAGGATCTGGCTCCAAGCTCAGTGCAGGCAGAATTCTGCTTAAAAGACTCTCCCTTGGCCCCTCCCCTGACCCAAATAAAAATAAATAAATCTTGAAAAAGATAAAATAAAATGGCTTAATCCTCACCATGTAAACCACATAATTACCATATTTTCTAATTTTATTTCAGTGGTTTTCAATATGAACGGAAAGCTTTTAAGGCTACGGTCAGGTAATAAATACCCTATTCCAGTTGGAAAAGCCTCATTGCATGATAGACTTTCTCGCTGGTGCCCATGGGAAATTAAGTTAAGCAGATATTTTTCAAAAATAGGCATAGGTTGGATTGTTCAGATGAAACTATCTCCCAAGGGTTGAAATAAAATACCCTCACTAGTATTTGTTAAGACTCTCACACTGTCACCTAGGAGAGGAGACAAGGGACTGAACAGTAGGGTAGTATGAGGCAGAATCATTTTTTAAAAACAGTTTATTTTTTAATACTCTAAAAGAAAAGATGACACTTGATATTTATTTCAGAATCAGTGCTTTCATAGTCACATAATGTCCTCTTTATCATCTGAAATTTAAAATGGGACTTTTAAAGTGGATGTGCTTCTAATGCAGCATGACAGGTGTCATACTAGTGAGTTCTATGGTATGTCTTGATTTCACTGAGTTGAAAATGACAACTTTTAAGTTCAAGGATATGCATCAACACTCCATGTTTTAAAATAGTTTTATCTTTATTATTTTGCAACTAATTATAAAATTTGGCATTTTTAGAATGACACATTTTGAGCATGAATTTGATACAAAACCTGTATAATAGCAGCATGAGAAATGGTTGACTTTTATTGAATTCTAGTCACTATGTTAAACAAATTAAGCATGCTGCTTAATTTCATCCTTACAGAAATAATGGGTGGCAGGCATAATTAATTATCCCCATTTTACAAATGGGAAAACTAAGGTTATTAAGAGGTAAAATTACGTTATTATCAGTATTACATAACTAATGAATGACCATTTGAAAATCAGCCACAGCTATCCCTAAGGGTCATGCCCTGAACTCCTAAATTTCAATTGTTTCTACTTTATTTGAAAAAGTAATTGATGAGTTTAATAATGAAGCAATACCTACTACCTTGATAATGACCCAAAGATATCTCTTCTTAATTTCATCACAATCTGACTCAGTAGAGTGTTCTACACCAGGCGTAATAAAAAAAAGACAGTGGTTTGACAGGTGTGGACAGACATGGACTGAGAAACTTTCCTTGCTTCTGAAAAGGGCCAGGTGTCAGGGGGCCTGCCCCAGTTACAGGTAATAAGAGAAATCTGAGGCAGGCATATTGAGCTTGTCACACAACAGAAAAAAAAACAAAAGAAACAACTAGAGAATTGACTGAAGCATTATGACATATTCTCCAGAAGAAATTATTTCATACTATAGAAATACATACTTATATAGAAATATTTGATAAGTAATTAAGTTGCTGACATGTGAATTTATATTGATATAATAAATATATTTTGTATTACATAAATATTAATGTATAATTTTATCAATCAGAAGACTGACTGTAATTCAGATTTATAAGAGAATTTTTTAATAGTTTGGAGGAAATACAAGCCAGCCTTTCAGAACATGGATCAACTATGAAATCAAGCATTGCATGAAATGCTATGCCTCAGACATGAAAATCAGGGTGTATGAAAGGCAGAAGGGCATCAATTATGGAGCTAAAGCACTGTTTCAGCAAAAGGTTTATAATGAAAATCTTGCTGAGTCTATATATTTTAAAAGAACTGAAGAACATAATGGGTTTTGACCACAGGAAAAGTCAACATCTGACTTATAACACCTTGGTGGCAATTTGAAGCAAGATAAGCAAGGGAGTTGACTGATACTCAAACTGATAAGGGCAAAAAAATGTTGTCCTTTTTTTCCCCCCTCAAATTCTCAAATTGTAACACTACATCTGGTTCAGAATACACCCTCTGCAAATATTTTTGAATAAATTATTGTCTCAACTGGACACACCTTTCACCAAGGGCTATGGTGAATTAAAGGAGAGAATATAGCTATGAAACGAAAAGAACTAATTCAAGGCAGATACTAATATTTACCTACTTCAGAGCAGTCAAAACATTGTATTATATATCTAAGCTTCTTCACGCAAAATAATACCTACCTTGCATTGCTCTGAGGATTGAATGGAAAAACCTTAAGAGAATACATAATTACAAAAATACCAATTCCTCTTTAAGTCATCAAAAAAAAAAACCCTCTATTTTTATATTGTATTGTATTTTATATTGTATTGGAGTCAGGGCTTCTTTTGGCCTCTTTAATATCACTGGTCTTTGTCCCTATCTGTCATGCTCTTTTTTTTTTTTTTTAAGATTTTATTTATTTATTTGACAGAGATAGAGACAGCCAGCGAGAGAGGGAACACAAGCAGGGGAAGTGGGAGAGGAAGAAGCAGGCTCATAGCGGAGGAGCCTGATGTGGGGCTCCATCTCATAACGCCGGGATCACGCCCTGAGCCAAAGGCAGACGCTTAACTGCTGTGCCACCCAGGCGCCCCTTCTCATGCTCTTTTATGTTTTCTTTTTTTCTGGGGAAAAAAATGTGTTAATCTGAAATATTCTGTTTCCACTTCATTGACCCCATATTGCTATAGAAAACATTTTAAGTTAAATATAAAGAACTTCTTTGACTTTATTAGAATGAGTAAAATATCTTGAATAATGTGTTACTTGTGACATTACTGAAATTATCAAATTCTTTATCATATCAATGATGTGACTTTTGAAAATAGGGACAGTTTATTGTTAGTTTAGATTGGTACTATGGTCTGAATGTTGGTGTCCCCCGCAAAATTCAGGTTGAAATCCTAGCCCCCAGAGATGATGGCATTAGTAGATGGGGCCTTTGGGAGACGGGGTTAGGCCAAGGGAGTAGAGCCCTTATGAATTTTGGTGGTCTTGTACAAGAGATCCCACAGAGCTCCCTAGGCGTTTCCACCATGTTAAGGAAACAAAGAAGTCGGCAGCATGGGAAAGGGCCCTCACCTGACCATGCCAGCACATTGATGTCAGACTTCTCAGCCCCCAGAACCTGTGAGAAATACATTTCTGTTATTTGAAAGCTACTCGGTCTGTGGTATTTTGTTATTGCATCCCAGATAGATTAAGATAACTAGTAATTCCAATTATCCTAATATTTGGCACTTAAAGTAATAAATCTCAGAAAAGGCCCTAGCTTTCTCCTTATTGCTCATTAAAAAATTAAAATAAAAAGATGGGGGTGCCTGGGTTGCTCAGTGTGTGAAGTGTCTGACTTGATTTCAGGGTCCTCAGATCCAGCCTCTTGAGATGGGCTCCTCACTCAGCAGGGAGTCTGCTTGTCTCTTTCCCTCCGCCTCTGCCCCTTCCCCTGCTCATGTGCACTCTCTTTCTTTCTCTCAAATAAATAAAATCTTAAAAACATAAACAAAAAACATGGTAATGGAAAAAGCCTTGAAATTGTCAATTTGACTTGGTCATTTGACTTTAGCTTACTTAGATCCACATCTTTAATTGAATAAAAAGCCACTGCATAATTTAGACTTCTGTTCTTCTAAATAACAAATGTAGTAAGTTTTTAAGGAATTTATAATTGGATAAATACATCTCTTCAGTTAACACTACAGATTTTCCCTGTCTAATGATTCAGTCTCCATTCAAGACAGAATAATGAAAGATTCTTATTCCAAAATGCATTGTTATTTTGGATTTTTGCTTAAAATGGAGTAAAATGTAAAGTGTTATCATTTTTAATCACTCTAGTGCCTGTAAACATTAATAAAGACTAGAACTTTCACCTATTTGCATTTCTAATTATCTAATGCTTCATTTCTGCTGAGGACTATATTGTTTTATAACTTATGTGCTACTTTTACAGAATTCAGTTTTCAAACTTCATTGATTTGCATATATTTCCATAACTTGAATAATTTATCATAATCTATATTTTTCTGTTCCTTTTTTGCTAGTTGTACATAATATCAAATGTTGAGTTAAGCATTTCTACCTAAATAATAATTCTTGTTTAAGAATAGTATTACAATTTATATTTGTGTGAATTATCTATAATCTGTAATGGGTTCCATGATAAGTAAAAATTAAATAGTTTTGTATTCATGATTTACTAGGATTTCTCTCATCTAGACTGTGATATTACACACTTTGGTTATGGCAATAACAATAGTTCTTAAAATGACTTAACATTCTCTTATTGTTCTCAGCTGTTTTAGCTGTAATTAGTGCATTCATTTATTTCCCATTCCTACTTCCCAAAAGTGAAAACCTTCTTTCAATCTTAATTTTAAAATGTAGATCTTCACAAAATGGTGACTTTAAATGTTAACACTGCAAGTAACAAAATTCTGAAACTCAAAGTTGCTTATGCTGTTAGAATAATTTTTATCTCACAGGAGAAATCCACAGTCATGGTAAGTGCCAGGTATGGTGCAACATAGCTTCTTCTTTTTAATAGGTATACCCTTCATCCAAATTGTCCATGCCTCTGCAGCTCTGAGTGGTATTTCTCAATGACAACCATCATATAGCCACTTACATCTGTCAGTGATTCTTTTTGGAACCTCAGAATGTTCCAACATTTCATATATATCCATCTCTCTATTTGATAGAACTTTCAGATATCGATTGAGGAAAGAAGCCAGCTACATGTGTTTTTGCCCCCCCCCTTTTTTTAAAGAAAGTGGGATATTCTAAGATTGATTTGAAGATAGTAGTGGTTTATTAATTCTGCCCATTCATAAGAAATTTTTATCTCTACCTCTTTGTAGGAACTTTTATTTTGCTAAATAGAGGTTGATTAGTAATTTTGATTAGTTTTCTGTGATAATTTTACATAACCTCTCAAGATTATATTTTAAGATGCAGTGTTTTTCTGTTATAATTTTTCCTATTAAAGTACTAAATATTCAGCTGTGTGGATGGATCTTAATTTATTATGCTAGTACTCTGTGAATTAATATTAAAGTTGTGTTCAATATTATTAGAAACCATGATCCAATTAATATTTGTGTATGTGTGCAAGATTCTGTTGTACAAGTTCTGGGAAGTAAAACTACTTAGTCAAACGGTGTACTTTATAAAAAATCTTAATGGATCTGCCCACTTCTCAATGTAAATCACATTAGTTACATGTTAATGAACAATAATAGGATGGACTGTTTCCCCCATCATTTTATGAATAGAATGTGCTATGGGAATTTGTCCATGTGATAGTTGGGAAATATGTCATAGGAGAATATTAAATTGCATTTTTCTATTATAAGCTCTTTTTTCATAGCTTTAAAGTCATTTCAGTGTCTTTTTCTATATGTTCCTATTCTCCACTCATCTTTCTACTGTTTTTTTTTCTTTTTCAGTTTCTAAGAATGTAGGGTTTTGCCCTTTTCCAAATATATGAATTGTAAATCTTAATTTGTAGTTTTTAATAGTACATAAAAGTCTAAAAATTAAACATATTACATATTATACACACTTCTCATGCTTTTGCAATAGAATATTTTTAGTATTAAACAGTAAATTTCTCTTTTATAGCTTCTATAACTAGATAGATTTTCTCCCCAGCTATAATGGAATAGTCATTATTTACATTTTGTTTAAACATAATTTGTCTTGGGGCGCCTGGGTGGCGCAGTTGTTAAGCGTCTGCCTTTGGCTCAGGGTGTGATCCCGGCGTTATGGGATCGAGCCCCACATCAGGTTCCTCTGCTGGGAGCCTGCTTCTTCCTCTCCCACTCCCCCTGCTTGTGTTCCCTCTCTTGCTGGCTGTCTCTATCTCTTCAAATAAATAAAAAAATAAAAAAATAAATAAACATAATTTGTCTTGAGTTAATCATGGAATTTGGTATGAGTAATCTACTTTTTCCGAGTGTTTTCCCAACTGACACAATTTATTGAATAATTTAGATGTTACACAGTGGTTTGAGATGTAATCTTTATCAATACTGAATTACCACATATATTTGGTTCTCTGTCTAGACTTTTGTTTGATTACAGTACCACAGTGTTTTAGAACTTGAAATTAAACTTTACTCTCTTTGTATATATTCCTGTTAATTTCAATTAATCCCATAGGTCTTATTTTTAAGGCATTTCCTGATTATTGATCTTTGTTTTCCCCACAAAAACTTGGATTAACTGTGTCCAGTTCAAAACAGAAAATAAAAGCCTATTGGTGTGACATTAAAATTAAAATTTAATTGAGAGAAAACTGACATCTTTATGATACTGAAAATGGTATGCATTTTCTTTTGCCTGAGTTTATTTCTCTTACCTGGAAGTATATTTTTGTTTCCTTGAGACTGGTCTTAATTTTTTTTTAAATCAGTAACTAGTGTAGCCTAGCAACCAAAAGCATGTAATCAGAGCCAGAATGCCCCCTTCAAGTCTTATTTCTATCATATTCCGGTTATATAATATTGGACTCGCTCTTTGCTCCTCTGAGGGGATTAGCACTAAGAATAAACATATATCCTTAGAGAGGAAGAGAGGTAGAGGGCCTTCGCACCTCTCCATCCTTCCCTACTTACTCTCTAGGATATGGCCTCTGGATTTGTTTTACTCAACAGTTCTCCAATTCCTTTAACTGTGTATTTTGTTTGGTTCATTTTCTAACTTTTCCAATTGTGATTGTTGTGGCTTGTTGCAGGCTACTCCATAAGAACTAAACTCTATTACCTTTAAATACATTTTTAATATAGACTGACATAGAGTGACAACATATACTGAAAATTGTTATATCATGTCCAGCAGTAACGATTGTGGGATAGTCTTGTTCATCTTTTCTTTTTATGGAATTTCGACAGAAGACCTCTGTAGCACCCAATATTAGCCTTCGATCAAAATATCTTCAAAGTAATGCACCTTTCAAAAAATTTATATAAAATAAACTGAGAGCATGCTGTTAACATGAAAAATTTATGAGGAGTTAAATAGAAGGTGACTTTTTATTATTTTTCAGAGATGATTTTTTTTGGGAAGGAATGTGCCTTATATTAATATACATGTTATACTTGAATTATTAATATGTTTATGTTCTAACCTAAGCAAATAAAGAAAACTTTTGCCCTATAATGTTTATCTAATAAACTTTTTAAAAGTAACAAACTCACAAATGTGAACAAATTTAGTTCTAGATTTCATACTATATTTGCATGTCTGTAAAACTAAAAGTAAAATTTCACTGAGAAGCAGTCTCATGAGAAGACTTGATTCAATAGTATAATACTGAAAATTGAAGTAAGGTCTCATCTACTGAGGAGAAGACATTTCAGGTCTAACTTATCAAAATCATTTTGGGAACTAAAGGAAATTCTCAAAAGAGACTTGACAGAACATTATAAGCTTTTTTGAAAGATTGACTTTAAAATCTTTGCTTGCTAAGACAATGCAAAATATTATATAGGGCAATTTAATTTCTTATTGATAATAGGATCAGATTTTAGCAAAATTTTCTCATCATAAAAGCAAAATTCTCCCTAACAGAAAAGTTAGTAACTCTCTCATTCAATTAAGTAATCTGTTTTAGAGTTTTGATACTATGGCTATTTAAATCTGGAATAAATGGAAGTGTTTATCATTGATTCCCTGGTTACAGAGTAGGCTAAAATTTAAACATCCAAGTTAAATTTGTACTCTTTTGTACTTATCAGTGTGATCTCTCTGGGTGACTACACTGCTCTATTGATAATAGAACACAAAGTAGATTTGAAATTCCTTATCTGGGGGAAAAAAATCTTCCAAAATTACCTACAAAGTGTCTGACACATTGTGGAATTTTCTTAGATTTTTTTTAAATTAAAGAGTTAATTTTTAAGAATATCTTCGTTTTTAGATTGATCTTCGAAGTATATTTGAATTTTTGTGTTTTATGTGATTTGTTTTTTTTGTGGGTTTTTTTTTGTTGTTTTTTTGTTTTTTGTTTTTTTAGCAGACAAAACTAAGTGAAGGCCAAGTTCTATGAATTAAGTGAATGACTATGATATTTGGAACTTTGGTCAAAGTGACATAGGCTTATGAAATTAAAATGTACTTTCTTGCTTCCCTAAAATGAGTCTTGGCCAGATTATTTATCATGAAAGCTATTGGTGAATTTACTAAGAAAACAGTTATTTCATTAAATACTTTTTAAATGTCTAAAATATATTTTACTTTCATATGAAACTAGATTTTGAAAAATATAGAAGAAATGGATGTTCGTATCTCTTTGTAATTGTGGCCAATAAAAAGTAATTAAATGGTCATTTATCAAGAATTATAGACTTTATATATCACTGCAGTGTCATCTATTTCTACTGAAGGTAGTGATGTTGGGTTAGTTTACCTTCTATTCAGTACATTGAAGTATATAAAAAAGACTTCTATTCTCACTATTGGAAGAAAGAATTATACCCAGTGATGTAGAGTTCTTATAAGACCTATTTCAAGAGTAAGTCCTCTCCTTGGCTCTATAGAAAAACCACAAGAAATAATAGGAAGAGAGTACTTTCTGTGTTGCATGTATTGTGCTGAATTTAATAACTATTCATGGACAAAGACCTACATTACTAGAACTACCTTCTTTTTCTCTCACAAAGTTCCCTGGCCTTTAATAAATAAAGCCACTGTTGGACAATGTCTTAAAATTGTCCGTAGTAAAACAGAGATCAAAGTTCTTTATCCAATTCCCTTGGTTTGTTTATTGTTTTATTTTCTCCCTCCTCTCTCCTCCTCTCCCCTTCCTTTCTTTTTCCTCATCTTGTCAAAGGAAAAACCGCCTATGTCATAATAGATGAAGTTATATAGCTTGTTAATCCTAGCAGGTAGCCATTGATTAGATCAAATTTGGTTTATAAATATAACAAAATGTGACTTTTTATGCTTAAGTGTATTCAAGAAATCCATATGGGCAGATGACTAAATTGAATTAATCCATTTGTTTAAATTTTAAGTTTTAGAAACAAATCCCATAACAGTTTGTTTTGATATCCTGGTCATTAGATTAAAAAAACAAACATATCTAAACCTTTTTTTTTTTAATATTTATTTATTTTAGAGAGAGATAAATTGGGAGCAAACGTGGGGGGGGGGTGGGGCAGAGGGAGAGAGAGAGAAGCAGATTCCCTGCTGCCCATAGAGCCCTGACACAGGACTCAATCCCAGGACCTTGAGATCATGACCTGAGCCAAAATCCAGAGTTGGTCACTTAAACGACTGATCCACTGAGGTGCTCCGTCTAAAACATTTTAATACCTAATCTGTACAATTGAGTGAAAAAATTTAAAACAAAGGTATATAGAAAAAACAAGGTCGAGTTGTAGGTGATTTAAAAAATCAACTAAGAATTCAATCAATATTCCATTCTTCTAGCCATTACATACCTACTCATACAGGCTCAAATTTCAAAGGCTCTGAAAACTCTCCTTCTGTGTTTATATAAATTTTTGTAAACAATCAAGTTAATTATGGAAATAAGATGTTTCTTTTCAGAAAAAATTTGCACTTGACTTTGATTCCGTTTTCAAATCTTCTTCAGTGTACTTTTCAAGTGCAGCGAGAAAATGGATCTGAGTCTAAAACACCCAGGTGAAAATTGAATTAGGGATTTTATATTCAATTGTAGCTCACTTATGCTCAAAGGTAAGCTAACATTCTGAATTAATTTGTGCCTCATGTTTTGGAAGAGCAAATCCTTCCTATGCAAACATCCAGCATTTAATCCAACTAATTTACACTTAAAGTTGACCTCTTCTAATACACCAAAATTAAAGTTTATACAAACATACTTTTTAAAGTCAGGAAGAAAAGTTTAAGTGTATATCTGGACAAAATCTTATGTGAAAGCCTAGAAAAATATCATTAATTTCATACCTAAAAGGATATAGAGTTAAATACCTCATTTTCCATTATCAAACAAAGAGCAGAAATTTAAGTTTAATATTAAAATAAAATATTAGGAAATACTCTTAGCCATCTCAAAGAACACTGGAGGTAAAAACGTGGCTAGGAGGAAGAAACACAAAATCTTAGGAGACACTGAAAAAATAGTTCAGATTTGCTGAATACACATAAATGTTGTAGAGTTATAATATTTAGGTGCAGTTTTGAGAAAATGCTTATTTGGGCCTATTTATAGAGGGTAAACAAGACTATGGGAAAAGCACAAATTATAACACTTTTAACTGAAAGACAATGTATGTGCATGTGTGTGTATGTACCCATTAATGACTATTATACTTACATCATATATACAATTATAATATAAAAAATAATTAATGTATTCTATATATACATTTTGTTAATGTTCATTGTATATATATAAATATCCAAGCAAGTCATTGAAATTCTATGCTTTTCTGATTCGTCTTATGTTTATTATAGATTTTTGTTTTTGTTTTACAGGAGGTTATGGGTGCAACTTTCATTGTTAGTTACTTAAAACAGTAGGTTTAAAAGGCAAAATCACTCCTGTCTTTCCATTAAATTACTGTGAAATCAGTGGCCATCAGGCCATTGCCTTTAATTATAACATATTTTCCAAATATTAATTTGTTAGTAAAATCCCCTTAGATTCTATAAGCATTATTTGATCATATGCATTTGGTTTTGTTTGGATGTATTCTATGCGGGTAACATGCCACAGGGGACTGGAAGCTCTTTTAGATAAAATGGCTGCCCACGGTTAAGTGTTTTTAGAAAATGAGGCAGGAAGGCGAAAGGTCAGCAGATTAAATTAGTACATGTCTGAACTGGAAAGCCAGATTCAATCATAACATTCAGAGTCCAGTTGAGAGCCAGAGGCTGAGCTTGCTTGAAGTCACTTTCTGAAGGAAATCTGAGGAAGAAACATCTCTGTCCAAATGAGCTGGAAAAAATGCTGGCTGAATATACTCTCAGTTTGACTTTTTTCAAGAACAGAAAACAGCAACATTACACATAACAAACAGCACTTGTCTTGCTCACAGAAAGTAAAGGTTGGCTGGCGGCCAAAGGCAGTCATGCTGTGAAAATAGATTAAAGAAAACCAAATACAGAATTGTAACATAGTGAGGAAAGAAAAGAGGAAGAGAAAAAACGTGAGAAGACAAAAGGGAAGGCAAGTAGAGAGGGAATGAGAACAGAATGGGTGAAAAATGAATGAATAGCTTAGCTGAAACTATCGGTCTAATTCTATTGGCCTTGCATTCATTTGCAGACGTATAAAAGGATTTTATTAGGGACTTATATAAGCAGAGGAAAGAACACAGGATTCACAAACCTCTAAATTAGTCTTGGTTCTGTTAGTAGCTGAGACCTCCATTTCACCTTCTCTCTCTGGGCTTAAGTGTGCTTGTTTATAAACAATAAATAAACCAACAGAAGGGATGATTTCAGGAAGGCGAGCCATATGGACCCTTGCAAATATGAGACCCGAGAGATGTTGAATGCTTGGTCCATGATTTTTGTAACGTTGTGGTTGTTTTGTTACCAACGTACTTCATCAAAATCTAAAGGTAATACACTTCTGTGCTTTATAGTGATACAATTTGTGATTTTATGCAATTTATTTATTAGTGAACAGAGAGCAAGGTACACATACTGCCCCTCACCCCTAGCCTCCCCCCCCCCCGCCAAAAAAAAGCAATTGACCAAAACCAACCAAACAAACAAACAGCAAAACACTTGACCAGTAGAGTTTTTTGGAGACTGTTAACTTTTTGCTTGATGTCATTACCACATGCAGAAACTAGTATATAGTTATTGGTAGTTCACAAAATTCTTCTTCCTTTAAAAACATATCAGTTACTTATTTACAACTAAAACGGTTAGAATAGTAAATTTTATGTATATTTTACCACAATAAAAAAGTACACAAAAATATATATTGATTATTTTAAGAAAGAATATGTTAGGGGAAGCATTGAAGGTAAGTTATTCACTTAACTGAGTGAGGTGGGATAAGGTCATGGGACAGCATGCTAGTTTTCTCCAAAGTATTACTTGTACAGGTTAGGTACATTTACTAAATCTAAAACATTTCTTTGAGCAACGCTCAGTGCAACAGTATTGCTTAGTGAGCTCTAAAAAATACAGATGCCCAGTCATCAACCTCAAGGGTTCATTTCAGTTGCTCTGAAACAGGATTGTTCAATTCTATATAACAGAATTGTTCAATTCTAATGTGCAGCCAGCATTGAGAGACAGGAACTGCATTTGCCATGTTCACAACTGTTTCTCTAGTATATTGTTTGGCCAACTAAATATCTGTGGGCTGAATGAAGAATCGAAAAAACAAATGATCTCTTAATGTATTTTACCTGTACATTTATTTTCTATTAGATTCAATTTGAAGCTGTAAGAGCAATGCAGATTCCATAAAATCAGCCAGAAAACATAAAAGTAAATTAAACAAACAAAAAGTCAATTATCTCCTCTTTACTACCCTGTCATCCCTATTCTGAGACTACAAATACTAAAAGTTGTACATAATCCTTCAACCATTCTCTATTAGCATACGAATACACACAATTAAATATAAATATGTACAACTTTTTTTTTAATTTTGCTTCTCTGTTATCCAGCCAGAAAGGATGCAAGTATTCACAATACTCTACATTTTTCTTCACTTAAAAGCCCTTCTCAAGGTCACACCATAAAGTATTCATTCATTCTATAGTATAGGAAACAGTATTCTAATATGTCTGTTTCTTAGCCCATCTAATCATACTATCTCCATTCACTTTGCTTCCTTTCTCTCTTGCACACACTCCAATAATACTTTGGCTCCCACCATAACAGAGAACCCAATATCAAATTGTCAGCTGCATCATTCTTAAATTATGTGTAACATTTGACCAAGTCTTCACTCCTCCCTTATTGTGGCTTTTTTCACTTGGCCTCTAGGCTAACCAATATCCCTTGGTTTCCTACTTAACTCCCTCAGTGACCTTTGTGGATAGTTCTTCTTCTCCAGGTGTTAAGTTTTAAACTGAGCTCCAAAGACTTTTCTCTTTTATATACATCCATTCTCATATTTCATCTGGTCCCATGATTTTTCAGACCAGCTAGACTATGACAGCTCCAAAATTTTTTATTCTGGACTAAAACTCTCCTCCATAAATTACAGACCCATGTAGCTAGGTAGTCTGCTGATATTTCAATTTTTCATCTAATAATCATCTCTTAGTGCGCCGCCAATAGAAATTTTGCCTCTCTGCATAATTTTCTTTCATATTCTCCAATTCAGTACATGGCAACTCTATTCTTTAAGTTGTTAGGCCCAAACCCATATGGTCATCCTTGAATTAACATTTCCTTTCACACCTTGCAACATTTTATTGGCAAATTCTTTTAGAAAGCTATCTAAAATACAACAACTTTTTATCATTTCCTAATCAAAAGCAATATCATTTTTCACCTAAAGTATGGCAATAGTACCCCAACTGTTCTCCTTGCTTCTTTCTTGGTCTTCTAAAATCTTTTCTATTTATAATAGCAAGAGTGATCTTTTGAAAATATTACTCAGGTCATATCATCCTGTTTGTGCTACAAATTGGGTTTTTTTGAAGAGTTTATTTATTTATTTGCCAGAGACAGCGTGAGAGAGCAAGCACAAGCAGGGCAAGCAGCACGCAGAGGGAGAAGCAGACTCCCCACTGAGCAAGGAGCCCAATGCAGGACTCAGTCCTAGGACCCTGAAATCAAGACTTGAGCCAAAGGCAGACGCTTGACTGACTGAGCCACCCGGGCGTCCCTGTGCTACAGATTAAGGAGCTTCCCATTTTATCTGGAATCTCATTTTTCTTCTCTCACTCAGTTGCTGGGCTTACATTACGTATGACTTCCGGTCTCCCTGCTCTTCCCACACAATACATACACCGTTACTCCTCACCATTTTCTTTTATACCATTTTCACTGTCGTTTCCTCTGTTCCAGTTCTATCTCTCTACTTATGCTTCTTTGAACGTACCAAACATTCTAGCTTTTGAGTATTTACACTGACTTCTAACTGGCTTGAGAAATCTTTGTTGTACGTATTTGCATGGCTTGATCTATCATTTCATTTAGATCTTTGCTTAAATATCACCTAATCAGAGATGTCTTCCCTGTTTATTCTGACTAAAATAGTGTGATCAGAACTTGCTGCACCTTACCTAGCCTCATTTCTTTCAATTACCAATATTTTCCCTGCATTTTCCACATTGCATGTGGTATTATTTATCAATATTGTCACAGGACTGTAGAAAGCTTGCTTCTCTTTCTTTCTTGAGGTGACTTTAAAATATATCCACAAATACTTTAATATTTCTATTTTTAAAATGTGGAAATATAATTCCCTCCCCTTGAGTGTGGACTGGCCTTAATAACTTCTAACGAATAGCATAAAGCAGAAATGATGGTATACACCTTTACTCGGAAGTGTCATGGAAATATATGTGTGTATATATGTTTGTGTGTGTATATGACATGTGTATATATATACACACAAAAAAATTCTTACAAATCTTAATAGTTTAATATTTTTATAATAGTCTCTTCATTATTTAAAAATTAGATAATTTTAACTTAAAAATTATTTTTTTCTAAAAATATTCTATTTTTAATATTTATACAGATTTATTTTTCTTATTCCTTATCATATGCCTACAGAAATATTTTACTGTTTTTTGGCTTAAAATGACTTACATAGGAGTTTGTAAGTATTTTTAATCCTGTTTAATGGCTTTTTCTATTTTGGTCCCTTACAAATCTCTTTGAATATAGTTTAATTTATTCAAATTGTTCTAAAGTAAACATTTAAATATTATATTATTTAAGGAAGTTTCAATGTTCTGGAATCTCGGTGTACTTTTATAGAGTCAAAGCTGTCACAAACATGAGGGAAATATTTTAGACATGCTTTTCACAGGAACTTGATAAGCATTCCATGTTCTATTTGGCTAATGTGATACTGAGAATGGTGCATACAGATTGCAGAGGGAACTGACTTGCAAATCATTAACAGTCCAAATATTTTCCATTGGTTTCTTTCAGAAATAGAGATATTTACTAAGTTCAGTTTGCTTTATTTATTTTTTTTAAGATTTTACTTATTAGAGAGCAAACACGTAAGAGAGAGAAAGAGAGAGAGAGAAGGAGCAGGGGGAGGCGCAGAGGGAGAGGGAGAGGGAGAAGGAGACTCCCCACTCAGCAGGGAGCCTGACATGGGGCTCCATCCCAGGACCCTGGGATCATGACCTGGGACAAAGGCCGATGTTTAACCAACTGAACCACCCAGTATGCTTTATTTTATAGGTGAAAATATTGCCAAACATCCTCTAGACACTCAATTTGACTTCTAAGGACAGAACATGTAGCTACAAAAAAGCATCAGATAAATAAAAATAATTGGGATTTGGAACAAATGCTTATTATTTACAAAAGATCTCTTCATTGATTAACCTTCCATTTCTTCTTTCCTTTTTACATTGGTGACCGTGCTATACTCCTCCGAGGCTGAATGGATTCACTTCGTCACCTACCTACCTACCTACCTACCTTTTCAGAAGCATACCAAAAAAGACCCATCCAGATTTGCCACCATTACAAGATTTCAAAACCTTACTATTCATTTATTTTTTTTTACCTCTTTCTGGGAAGGGATAAGAATATTTAGAAGAATATAATTTTATGAAAGCATGTTTGTTTGATCTCTCTTTGAAAAGACTTCATCTTTATGCTAGATAGGTATTTGGGGAAAAGTAATATATTTTCCCCTTTGGGTCTTTATTCCCTGAATGTTTTCTTGTAAATCTGTTTTACATGATAGAGTAAATGTTTTAAACTAAACTTAGCTTTTATAACTCAATATGTACTTTATATTCAGGCAATACATTTACACTTACATTTGATAGCTATATCATGCTTTTATATATAAGTACATATTCTATTTAGTTAATGCTTATTTAATACATTTATCCTAATTTCAGAACATATTCATGTTACTTGAACTATTTTATTTATATAATTATTTTCATAAATTAATATCCCCCCTTCCTCATACTATCACCACCACCATTAGTTTTAAAGTAATTAAAGATGAGAAATGAGATGTTTGGGAAAATGAGACTGTCAGAGCCTCTGCCACTTTTTTAGTCCATGCTACTGAGTGACAAAAGCCAAACTTCAATGATCAAATTCCCAAAATTCATACTAGTAAAAGTTCTTACAAGTTAAAGCTTTCAAACAGTTAAAAGTTAAAAGTCACAATATGTAAACTTTTATTTCATCTCTCTTTCTGTATCTCTTGCTTTTTTAGAGCTAGAAGTGTGAGGGGTGACTGGGTGGCTCGGTCAGTTAAGCATCCAACTCTTGATTTCAGCTCACGTCATGGTCTCAGGGTCCTAAGATCGAGCCCTGCCCTGGGCTCCCAACTCAGAGGGAGAGTCTGCTCCTCTCACTCTGTCCATGCTCCTGCTCACACGTACTCTGTCTCTCAAATAAATAAATACTTTAAGAAGTGTGGGATAGGCCCATTTATTTTTTTCATATGAGAGATGGGATCTCTTTATTTCCTCTGCTTTCTTCTGGATCTCTCCTTTTCAATGATTAGTGTCCCATGGTGCTTTTTCATGGAGCACTGGGCCATTATTCTTTTCCCTTTAAGGTTTTCTTTCTTTCCAATGGATGGAGAAATAAAAAACATGTTTGGGGGCCACTGTACTTCACTTTCTCGATGTCATTGGACATGTACTCTGACCAGTCCCTTCACAGACACTATGACAAATGTCCTTTTCTATATTTTTTTCTTTTGTTGCTCTTTCCAGCCCTGGGGTGGTATGGTTTCAAAGAAAAGTAAGGTTTGGATTAGAGATAGGGTATAATCTGGCTGTTTAAGTCTAACTACTTAAAGCCAATGGAGCCTGAGACATAATTCAGGATAGTTCACTCAAGCTAGTTTTGGGACTTGGAATTACAGCTTTAAGAAAAATATTTTGTTTCCCTTCTTTGACTTCTTTCTCTAGAATGAATAATCTGGTTTTGTTCAGTTCCATGCAGCTTTTATTCAAAAGGAAACCTATAATGTTTATCATGATGACATATAGACATGGTTATGCCTTATATTGTTTTATGTTGTATGTGTGCACACATACATGTGTCTAAATTGTGTCTAAATGTTTAGTTGTAAGGTGTGTTATATTAAAACAAATTAGATAACCAAAATTAAAATTGAAATTGTTTTATTTGTATGCATCAGACATTTGATTCCTAGATATTTTAATCAGTAATGTTGTCATAACACTTATCCATCAATCAAAATTTAAAATTCTGTAAAGTTATTTGATGTTAGCTATTTTAATAGCAGAACAAAATTACTATAAACACATTATCAGCATTTGAAAAATTCATGAAATACCTTAAGCATGTACTATATAAAATTAAGATTCTGGAAACTCTTGTTATCCAGAACATAAGGACTGTGTCAAAAACAAATCTCTCAGTAGTTTTATACTCAAATATCTTAAATATATAAGTTGAAACCAACATCATGTTGTAATTTCTTATTTTCATTTATTCTTTATGTATTTATACATTTAAATTCAGATATTTGTAAAGGAATGCCACATATTCTTTATTAATTTCCTCTGCTCTCCTAAAAATGAATATTTTAAGGTATCAATTTTATTAAAATTATTTAAGCATATTTAATAAGAAGAATTCACAAATCAAAAGCATATATGATTCATTTTCAAAAACTGAGCATGCTTATGTGACTAGCAACCAGATCAAGAAACAAAATAATACCGTAACCCCAGAATGCCTCTATACCCTTTCTTCTAGTCAACACTTACCAAAGGTAATCATAATCTTGAGTTCCAGAATGATGGATTAGTTTTGACTTTATTTTTTTTTTTAATTTTTTAAATTTATTTTAGGGAGAAAGAGAGTGTTGCATGTGGGGGAGAGAGCAGAAGAGGAGGGAGAGAGAGGGAAAAAGAATCTCAAGCAGACTCCTTGCTGAGCATAGAGCCTGAGGTGGGGCTTGATCTTACCACCAGAGATCATAACCTGAGCTGAAACCAAGAGTTGATGGCTTAACTGACTGAGCCACCCAGGTGATCCAGGTTTTTTTTTTTTTTTTTTTTAACACTATATGAGTAAAATCACATAAAATGTGTATTTTGCATCAGAATTCTTTTACTTAAGTTATATTTGTGAGAATAATCCATGTTATTGTGTTATTGATAAAAATAATTAACTTTTAATAGAATCACATTTTTTCATTTTTAGGTATTTTCCATCCTGTTTAGAAGTAATAAGCTTACATAAATCATAAGATTATAATCCATTTATTTTTTAAACTTTATTTTTTAATACTACACATTTAGCTCTATAATCCATATGAAATATATTTTTGCTAGAGTGTGAGGTTAGGGACAAGAATTTCTTTTGATCCTTTTTGATCCAATTGACCTGACACCATATATTGAAATATTTATCTATCTCTTGCTGAGTGAAGTGTTATCTTTGTCATATATGTGATGACTCTTTGTGTGTTTCTTTGTGGACTGTCTCTTCTGTTATATTGATATAGTTGTTCTACTTGCTTTAATTTTATGCTGTTTGAATAGTAATAGTTTTATAATAAGTCTTGATATCTAATAGGGTCTGTCTAAAAAGAACAATTTTTAATATTTTAACAATTGTTTATGCAATTTATTCTATTAGGTTCCTCAAGGTTACATCTAACTCCTATACTTTAATTAATCCACTTAAAGTATTACATTTATCTACTCATCAATCCTTACATGTTATAGATACTGTTGTTAGTTCTATATATAGATCAAATGGCTTGCATCAGTGGCCCTTAGACTTTTTCTTTTACTATTAAGGACCCCAAAAAAGTTTGTTTATGTTTGTTAATCAATTTATGCTTAATCCATTAGAAGCTAAAATTGACAAATTTTCATAATACTTATTAAACAGTAGCTTAAAACACAAATTATGTTTAACTAAAATATATTTTTTAACAAAGCAAAAACAATATTGAAAAGAGTGGCATTGTTTGACATTTTTCAGATCTCTTTACTATCTGGCTTAGGTCTATGGCCATACCACCCTGAAGAGGTCTGATCTCCTCTGACCTGGAAAGCTAAGTGGGGTCAAGCCTGGTTAATACTTGGATGGAAGACTGCCTGGGAATACTGGGCACTGTAAGCTGTAGAGAGAAAAAAAAAAAAAATCTGTCTAAAAAGAAGATAGATGTATTAATCTATCTGCTTCTTCATTCAATCTATTATATGTAGTTTTTATTGAGTACATGAAGAAAAATGACCTTATGATATAGATGAGGTTAAAAAGGGACAAATGTGGGGCGCCTGGGTGGCACAGCGGTTAAGCGTCTGCCTTCGGCTCAGGGCGTGATCCTGGCATTATGGGATTGGGCCCCACATCAGGCTCCTCCGCTATGAGCCTGCTTCTTCCTCTCCCACTCCCCCTGCTTGTGTTCCCTCTCTCACTGGCTGTCTCTATCTCTGTCGAATAAATAAATAAAATCTTTAAAAAAAAAAGGGACAAATGTATTATTAGCCTTTCTAGATAGTCTTTTTTATTCTTCTTTGATACTATGGTAGAACTCAGCAAATGCTAGTTTCTTAAATGCTGGTTGGTTGCAATGTAGAAGATAAAGAGTATCAATGATATTTCTATATTCCATTATTTTAAAATCCATATTTTTATTGTAATTTCGATAAATCTTATACTCATATCTGGTATTATATCATATACTTTGGTCCTTTGAAAAATATTGAATCACTAAATTATATAGATCTTCCAATACTCAACTTCTTTTATTATAGTGTGTGTGTGTGTGTGTTTTAATAGACCACTTTTGATAATATCACCACCAATCTCATCAGTAAATCTTCAAGTGTTGGGAAGCTGTCAAGTGCATATTGGCAGATAAAAATTTTCCAAAATTATAATTTTTATGAGAAAGTTCAAATTTTACCATTGACAGCAACTAGTTTCCTCTTGTTTTACTTGAAGATACAATGCTACTTCATTCATTTTCAAGAATCTCAGAATCTGTTTACTCAGTAGCTCAGTGTGAGTATTCATAGATTATCTGTTTTGTCATTCTTCAAGTAAAAATGGTTTTCTTTGAAAAAAGTTATTCAACTCACAAATCAAAATATTACATAAGTGGTTTTCCTTGAACATTTATCTTATGTTGGTGTATATAAGAAATTTCTTAATGTATACTTCCCATTTTGTCACACAGAATATTAAAAAGACATGTGCTCAAGGATGAGAAAGTTGTCAAGGATTGAAAGATTATTAGGAGTCCCCAAGAGACTGTGGGGACTCTGTGGACCACACTTTGGGAACAGTATGTACAGATGAAGAAGAGAATCTGTTCTGGAAGTCTGGCTCCAGAGTCTGTATTCTTCACCAATATTACACTATATCTTTAATCGGTCTACCTTCAAGAATTTAATTGCAGCACCTTCAAATCTTACCATTATTATTCAGGTTAGGAGTTCAATGAATAGCTCTTCATCTTCGACCAAAATTTCAAGAAAATCTCCTTGACTTCAGAAATAACCTGGGGGCACCTGGATGGTGCAGTTGGTTAAGCGTCTGACTCTTGGTTCAGGTCAGGTCTGATCTCAGGGTCTTGAGAGCGAGCTCTGTGTGGGGCTCTGTGCTGAGCACAGAATCTGCTAGAGTTTTTCCCTCCCTCTCCCTCTTCCTTTGCCTTTCCTTTCTGTGCACACTCTCTCTGTCTCTCTCCAATAAATAAATAAATCTTTAAGAAAAATGATCTGGAAATATTTTTGTATATGTCATTAAATTTTTTGGATGCTCTACTGACAATTGCAAACTCAATAGATATAGGTCAGATTGGAAAGGGAGAGTGCCTTTTTTTTTTAATAATAATACATATTAACCCCTATTAAATCATCTTAATCTATATAAAATAATAAATATACACAGTAAAGGTAGTTGTATAAAAGACTGATCACCTTCCTTACTACCAAATAGGAAAAATACATAATAATTGGGAGACTAAATTCCTTAAAGGGAGAATTTTGGAATTAGAGTCATGCATTTGAAGGGATAATACAATTTCAATCAAAATTACTTTTTTGAGAGGATCTTAAGAAATTATGTTAAAGATTATATAGATCTTTAAGAAAATCAATTATCTTTAAGAAATCATTTCAAAGGAAAGGGGGAATATGGTGGACTTGCCCTGTAACATATAAAAATTAATAATGCCATGTGGTAACAGGTTAGAAATAAATAGGATTATGAGTGGAAAAGGAGATATTGTTCAGGAAGAGACCCTTATATATATAAACATTTATTAAAGCATAAAGATACCACTGGAAATAATAAAAATTAACATGGATAATAGATTATTTTGAAAAAATAGGTCCTAATTCCACATTATACAAGAAAATAAAATAAACTTTAATCTATTAAATGGATTAAATAATTAAGTGAAAATTTCAGTTAAAAATAGAAGATAACCATACTTTTATTTTCAAATTTTAGATTGGGGAATAATTTACTAGCTTAAAATGAGTAAAATTTTCTTTATCTTAGTAAGCGATACAATGAAGAGATTTGAATATGAATGTGTATACTTACACTCAAACTTCACAGAAATGCAAACTAAAGAATTAAATGCAAAGAAAATATTCAATATTTTTAGGGCACAGAACATGAAAATTGTTTGTTATAATAGTTAACACTGTCATGGGAAGTGAGGGGACCGAATACATCTGTTTTGAGTGTGGGGATTAAAAAAAAGTCATATAAGCAGAGTAAGGAAGGACAAAGATGAATTGGCCAAGCAAGTAGGGTGGGAAAAGTGTTCTAGGCAGAGGGAGCAACCTCTGAAGTAAGATCCAGTGATTAGAGTAAGTTTCTTAGCAACCGCATATTTCACTACATAATTATAAATTTTAACGTGGTGGGATGAGGGCTGAAATTTAAAGTGTTATGTATATACGGTTTGATGGGGAGGAAAATGGTGCTGGTGGCAAGAGATGATACAGAGAGGTTAATGTACACCCAGAGACTTAGAAATTGGAAGATTTATAAGTTTAGGAGGCAACTAGTTTAAAATGAAAGCATTAATTTAAACTTTAAGAAGAAGTTTAAGGAGGGGACGGACATCAAATTTTGTCTGTATGAAAAGGACTCTGGCTGCTATATGAAAATTGGATTACTGGAGATTATACTAGAAAACAGAAAATCGATTAAAATCCTGTCACAATAATCTAGGCCAAGGAAGATACTGGTGGGAACTGGGATGGGGCAATGCAGGTGAAGTAAGAGTCCAAAGGTCTTATTACTGCCTTTGACTCCCCCAAAAACTTAACCACTGATAGCCTACCGTTGATGGGAAGGCTTATTGATAACATAAACAGTCGCTTAACTCACATTTTGTATATTATGCATTATATACTGTTTTGTTACAGTAAAGTAAGCTAGACAAAAGAAAATGGTAAGAAAAATGTAAGAAAAAATGTGTTTGCAGTACTGTACTCTATTTATTGCAAAAAAAAAAAACTGCATCTAAGTAGATCTGATCAGTTCAAACCTACTATTCAAGAGTCCGCTGTAGATTTGTCCCAGCTTTGCATATACTGTGAGCAGATTTAGAGCAAATAGTCAAAGATGAGACCTAGGATTATGGCACAAAAATTGAGGATGTGAAAGGAAAAATGACTTGAGGAAAGTGATGATGGATTATTATCTGTATGGTTAACTTTAACATGTCTTTGAGCCATCCAAGCTCTTAGGTCTACTAATTAGCTGAAAAAGAAAATGTGTCTGAAGCCAGGAGAGAGACCTGGCTGAAAAAATTTCAGAGGCTAAGAAGAGGTTTTCTAATAGTTGGGAAGTAGAGGGCATAGCCTGGTTACAATTGTGTAAAAGAAGAAAAGTCAGAGATAATACTAGAAGATGAGATTATTAAAAGTTATTTGAGAGATAAGAAAAAAACAAGAATTACTGGTGTGAATTATGTGTCAGGAGACTGATACCTAGAAAAACACAACCCAGCACTACTGACAGGAGATACGAAGAGCTTAAATCACAATGCGTGATGGGTGTTAAGAAGGTTACCTGTTGTGATGAGCACTGGGTATTATATGTAAGTGATGAATCACTAAATTCTAATCCCCAAAGCAATATTACACTTTCTGTTAACTAACTGTAATTTAAGTAAAAACTTGAAACAAAAAAAAGTATTATTTTTAATGCCATGTTCACTGTAACAAACAAACAAAACAAACAAAAAACCCACAAAGCCTCTTAAAGGAAAATAAGAGAAAGAAAAAAAAAAAAAGACAAAAAGAGGCAGAAGTTGAACAGAACATTAAAAAAAAAAATCCTGTAAAAATCTAGCTAAGAACTTCACTTCTTTCTAGAGAGTGAAATCAGATCTTCTTTATATTATATTTATAGTTTACATATGGAAATAAGCCCCTTATTGTTACACAGAATTGCATATATAGTTCTCTTTTCATAATGTGGATTGAGTGAGCAAAAATTGCATTATAATTAAACCTGTTATACAAGCACCATACATGTAAAGACTCTGGCAATTTTATTAAGATTTGGGGATTCAGATTATACAGGCCTTTTAATTCTTAAAATGCTATTCAAATGAACCTTGTTTCTGTTATGTGTGAGGTAGTTTCATTGTTTCACTTTAATTCCCCCCTCCAAAAAAAAACAAAACAAAACAAAAAAACTTTAAGAAGGTATTGTAATATAATAACAAACAACTCTGTAGTTCTACTCCATGTCTTTTTGCAGGTGATTCTGACATACATTAAAGAAAATTAGAGCATTGGTAACAAATATACTGGGGCAGGCTGAAAGACTATTTTTCTTCCATTACTCACAAATGGAGCAATTTGTCTCATCTTTCCTTATGATATGAGTTTTGGAGAAATAAAATTGTACCATGATGGAACGTTTTCTTTAAATACATTCAGAATTATTGCTAGGGGCAGTTGTCTTTATAACTTCTTGTAACCTGGTGACAAAGATATCCTTGGTGTGCTCCAGTTTTCAAAATGTTTCCTCTTATACATTATGTAGTTCTTTATTTTGTTCCATGTATTTGTATTTACATAAGGACTCACAAATGCATCATAAATATACAGAAATGGAAACATAAAATCTTGTCCCCAGATTGCAAAGGATGGACTCATGCCCTACCACATCCTCCATACTTAGAATCAGGAGACTTCTGTTATGTATGGACCTGGTTTCAGAATGCTTTTCTAAACTACATTTAGGCATCAACTATGTTTAACTGTGTTGGTATGAAAGATGAAACCTAAATCATATTCTTACTCTGTTAAGATTTTTTTCTGGAAATATAATTGACATACATTCTTTTCAGGTGTATGGCATAATGATTCAGCAATTGTATATATTTCAAAATGATCACCACCATAAGTCTGGTAAACATTGATCATCACATAGATACAAATTTCTTTTTCTTGTGGTGAGAACTTTTGAGATCCACTCTTAGCAACTTTCAAATATACAACACAGGATTATTAACTATAGTCATCATGCTGTATATCATATCCTCAATCTTTAATTATAGATATTAAGAAAAAGAAATACATGAAGTAGATGCAATGATTCTACCTTAGTTTGATAGTAGGAAAAAGAAGATTTGATTTCATGTTCGCTCATGTATTTGTCAGGATAAGAAAAGTACTATTTGGTGAAATTAAATGATTTGTATGAGGTCATTAGATACCACTGATTCAGCTAGATACCTGGTTCAGAGCTGCTCCCTCTAGAACAAAGCTTTTGTTGAAATCCTTTTAATTTTCAATTTCAGAACCTCTTCCTGGTTCTTTATTTGCTAGTATGCTACAGGTTCCTAATGATTAATGCTAAATGTAACAAACTCGTGGACTCTTCTGTCCTCAGAGCTCGCGTCTTTTATGTTGATCCTTTAGCTTGACAAATGCCACCAGCATTAGCGCTGGTGTAAGTGCCCAAATCCTGGCTGCCATCTTTGACTCTACTCGATTCCTCATGGCTCACCCCTCATGTCACTAAATTCTGAATGTTTTTTCTCCTGGTTATCTCACATATCTATTTATTAAACTAATTCTAGTGTCTTTACCCTTCATTTTTTCCCCCCAGTCTAGTATGTTAGCCTCTTAAAACTGATCTGCATTCATTTTCTCTTTCTCAACACCTCTAAGCCATTCTCTACTCTGCTCCCAGTGTAAATTAAAAGACTGTGCATGTCCCCATGCTAATTAAACTATATTATGATTTCCCATTTCTTTTAGAGTCTCAAGTACTTATTAATACTTACAGTTCCCTATAATAAAACTTGTACTCTCTTCTTTCCTTTTCTTATAATTTCTTGTCTTAGACATTTTTGTTTGTTTGTAATAAGCTGTTTTTTAGAGCTGTTTTAGATTCACAGTAAAATTGAGTGGAAGATACAGGGATTTCCCATTTATCCCTGCTCCTGCACATGCATAACCTCCTTAATTGTTAACATCCTCACCAGAGTGGGTACATTTGTTAAAAATTAATAAACCTACATTGATGCATCATTAACACCCAAGGTTTGTATCTTACTTTAGGGTTCCCTCTAGGTGTTGTACATTCTGTGGGTTTGGACAAATGTATAATGACATATATCAACCATTGTAACATCATACAGAGTAATTTCATTGCTCTAAAAATCCTTTGTGCTCTGCATATGCATCTTCCCAACCCCTAAACCAGTGAAGTTTTAACTGTCTCAATAGTTTTCCCTTTCCCAGAGTGTCTTATAGTTTGAATTATATAGTATATAACATCTGCCTGCTCTTTTACTCTAAATGTAAAAAAAAAACAAAAAAACAAAAAAACAAAAAAAAAAAAACTTACCTCTTTAGATAGGCCCAATGCTCTACTTTATTTTTCTGCATATTTTATTGTCTCAACCTGTAAACTACTTCTTTTAATCCCCTATATAATTTTATATTTCAGTTCTCAGTTGAAATGCTCCTTCCCTTGGGAAACTTCATAGAAATTTCCCAGAATGAGTTTACTTTCCTACGTACACCTCCATGGCGTGTAGTATATCCATCTTTCTAATATTTAATTTCAAAAGTAGGTGATTATTCTTAATTATATGTGTTATATCCTTTTGTACTGCATATTTTAAGCTTCATTAGGACAAGTATTATATCTATCATTTACACTGCTATATCTTCAACAACTAGTGTGGGAATTACTATAAAATGTTTACAAAATATATTGAATGACTGAATAGGGTAATGCCCATATAACATGAGGATGGGAGCAGGGTGGGCAAAATTTTGTAGTAAATGATATTAAATAAATACACAGATAATGAAAACTGCATTTGAGAGTTCATACGGAGAAACAAGTCTAATGCATACTTGATAATAATCTCCGTATTATTTATGCAGTTAGGTAATCATCGATTTAAGAAGTGATTAAGCCAGTCTAAATAACAGTTCTAGGAAATGTTAGGAAATATATATGATTCACAACAGTCCTTTAAAGTTACATGTATATATGAAAATATATCAGTAAGTAGTTTTTCTTTTTTTGTTTTTTTTTTTGGGGGGGGGGTTTTCCCTAGAAGCCATAGAAGAATGTCTTACAAGGACAGCTATTTTTAGACATGGGTTCTTTAGTGGTTTGAAAGAGAAGTTTTTATGAAATTTTCTCTAATTGATTTATGTATTAAAAGAAAGAAATCTTTCCTCCTATCTTCCTCTTATCTTCTAATACTTTTGAATAATATTCTTACATATCCTTTTGGGGAACTCTAAATAGATTTTAAAAAAATAGGCAAATCACAGTGGTATCTTTTCATCTTAAGCAAAATTCTCTGGCTCAAGTATGGAAGACAGGAATAGAAATGAGGTTGCTGACTATGGATTTCTGTTGAGAAAACAGTATCACTTGTTTTAAACATACCAGTGCCCAGAACTGAGCCAGACAAACAGATGGAGAATGTATAAAATAAAGCTGTGTCAGCTCCACTGAGGATGGAGGTATATATTTATACAACTTTTTATTTTCTCTTTACAGAAATCTCTTCCTAGTGAAGGTTCTTTCACAAAATTTACAGCTCAGGTGTTTTCATAAGGAGCAGGAGAGAGAATATAAGATAATATTCTAAGATTTTTTTGATGTTTTGAATGCATTTTTGCCTTTCACACAGGAAATCAATGGGCTTTCAGGCATCAACTTCGCATTGATATTAACAGAGCTCTATAAAAGTATATTTGACTGGATACTTCTTTCATTTAAATTTCACTAAATTTTAAAAGATCAATTTTCTTTCTTTTTTTAAAAGATTTTATTTATTTGGGAGAGAGACAGAGATAGCGAAAGAGATAGTAAGGGAGAGCAGAAGCAGGGAGGAAAGGGAGAATCAGGCTCCCTGCTCAGCGGGGAGCCCAGCTTGTTGCTCTATCTCAGGATACTGGGATCATGACCTGAGCCAAAGGCAGATGCTTAACCCACTGAGCCTCCCAGGTGCACCAAGATCTATTTTAATTTTATAATTTGCAGTAAACAATGGTTCTGATTATGCAGGAATTTTTTTTTTTTAGTTTTTATTTCTGCTATTGTCTTTTCTCCAACTTAAACTATTTGCAATTATATTGTGAGAAGATGCCAATTATCATTTACAATATTGAAATTAACTTACCAAAAAGTTATTTCAAGTAGGTGAACAAAATCTTCAGAGATGTTTTTGGTTTTAAGCACTTTTTCATTATGTATTAGTAAAGGAGACACGTATCATGACAAAAGTGATGATTGTGCTTCAAAGATAATACACTGTTTATCAAAATTTAAATGTGAAGCATGCATGGGGTGCCTGGGTGGCTCAGTCAGTTAAGCGTCTGTCTTTGGCTCAGGTCATGATCCCAGAGTCTGGGAGTTAACCCTGCATCAGGCTCTCTGCTCAGCGGATAGCCTGCTTCTCCCTCTGCCTCTCACCCTGCTCATGCTCACTCTCTCTCTCTCTTTCTCTTTCTTTCAAATAAATAAATAAAATCTTTAAAATAAGTAAATAAACAAATAAATAAATTTGAAGCATATATTCAGTATCTTCCTATGGAGGTCTCAAGCATATCGATTAGCATTCTAATGAATGTCATGTCTTTCCCATCTAGCTTGAAGGTGTAATATAAACATTTAAACAGACAGTCTCAACGAAACTTTGCGCCTATGATCAGTAGTAACCCTGTGGAATTAGAATGTAGGCAAAAGTCATATAGAGATCTTATTAGCCCATTAATTAATTGCTTAGTTGGATCAGGAGAATAGCACATTGTCAAAGGCTAACAAAATACAATGGCCAGCATTCAGGAAATGAGCATTGTCAGAGCTCAGATAAAAGTCAATACTGTTTTTCAAATTGATTCTTGTAATCATAATATTTGATATAATTAAAAGTTGGCAATCTGGAGTCTTATATTGCAGAAATTTTGCTGGTTCATTCTTAACCATCTCTATTAATGAACACTCCATCTTTCTATTTAATCAAACCAAAAAAACTTGGTCTTCTTTTATTTTCCTAGTCTCTCCTTTCCTACTTCTAAACCATGAAAGTGTATCCACAATTCTGCCACTTTGTAACCTCTACTTCTTCCCTAATGCTACCATGCTGGCTAAGCCTTCTAAACCCCACCTGCTTCTATTCTCACCTCCTGTAATCTGTTTTCAATACAACAGCCAATGTGACCCTTTAAAGACAGATGCATCCTCTGCTCAAAATCCTCCAAAGTCTCCCCATTTCATTCAGAGAGAAAGAAGAACCAAGCCAAGACCCTCACGGTGGTGTGGAGTATTTGACTATAATAGGACCCTTAATTTCTGATTTTATCTTCTGCTAGTCCCTCTTTTAATCACCAGTTCACCTACATTATCTCCTTGAAGTGCTTCAAACATGCCTCATGACTCAGCTGTAAAGCCCTTGCACTGAATATCCCCTCTACCTGGACAGAACTTTCCTCAGATACTCCTATAGCCACTGACTTCTCCTCTTCCAAGTCTTTGCACAAATGTCATATTCTCAAAGAGGCCCCAGTTAACCATCCTATTTGAAGTTGTGACCTTTCCCCACACCCTCACAGATTGGTGTGTATGATTCAATTTACCCTTCTCCATTTCATTCCCTTCAGTGACACTTACAACCTTCTATTTTGCTATGCAATTTATTGTTTATTATGCTGTTTATATTAGCTCTGCGGGGCAAGATTCTTTTTAATCTGTTTTGTTCAATGATGCATTTCAAGTGCCCAGAACAATGACTCTAATGTGGTAGATATCCAATAAGTATCCAAGAGAATGAATGAAGGGATGATAACCCAGCATCTGTATCTTGATTGCTTGCTGAACATGAGGTGGGTTTTTTTGTTTTGTTTTGTTTTGTTTTGTTTTGTTTTGTTTTTGTGGTGACTCTTGATAGCAGAGGGCAAACCAGATGGTCAGAATGTTCACTAACTGCGATGAGGCATTTTATAGTACATCTTGTTAGAATGAGGTACAAATTGATGGTTGCACTTTGCATTTCTATGGGGATAGGCTGTATTCTGGAATCCAAATAATGTGTTAACTTATGGCAGTATATCTTTTCTTTAACATTTCTCATTAGTGATTCATAGGCTTTTATACAATAGTAAATTTAGGAACAGTGGGCAAGATATGAAAATATTTTAAATGTTTTATATGTTAATACTCATGACAAAACTAGAATTTGGATAATGATAAATTATTTGATAAAAATTAAAGCAGTAGTGTAATGGAATTAAATATAATTCCCTTTATATTATGTGATATCAAGAAACCACACACACATATGTACACCCAAATTGTAGCTGCATTTGGGAACCATAACATATCTGAAGAAATGATCTTAAAAATAAGTAAAATATCTGAATTGTATCATTTAAGTGATTTGAAGCTGTTTTACTGTAACTGTTCTTCTATTAGAATACTTGAAAATTTTCCTTTGGAAATAGAAATGAGCTTTAACACTGGATATTTTCTGATACTTCATAGTTTCAAATTACCCAATAGAATAAATAAGTTTTATATTTGAGACTTGATATATAGGAAGCAGAGAAGCACAGGGAGTTTTTAAAATCTTTAACAAAGAGGACTAATTCTATGTCTTCTCACCTTAGCTAAATTAAAAATAAAAGCCCATATGCTTTCAAGTACATTAGCAGTGGATACTTGTCCTTGATTTTGCTAATAATTATTTCTTTGCCTTTTCAAGTAGTAATGATAGTAAGAGCAACAGTAGCATCAAAAGCAGAAACAGCAATAAAATTGCAATTTGGTGTTTACTATGTGCCAGTCATTATGTTAAATGCTGTACATGTGCCAGCTTTTCCTAATGCTTGGTGATAATGCTAAGGTGACTTCTGAAATAGAAGACTTTTTTTTAATCATTGTGAAGCTTATGGAAAGAAAACATCATAAGGCAGTATTATTTGAAAATAGAAACTATGTCCTTACTATAGAGAATATTCATCAGCTTTGAAATTTATTTGTGAGAAATTATTTGCCATCTATATCTCTGTAATAGATGTATATATGTAGATACGTAATAGATACATAGATTAATCTGGCCAGTGATCAGTGTCACCCAGAAAATAAAAATATATAAGAGAAACTTGCATTTAAACTTAGTGAATACCAGTAACGATGTCTAAGGTTTTGTTACATACATTTAGCAAATGTCATTTTGAGAGACTATGACTCTAAAACAATTATGTCCATATGACAAGTATCAGGGAAGGAAGAATTCTAATGACACGATACCATGTGAACTTTGTTGTTTATGGTTTGTACTAGGACTCGATCATGCTGGATTATTAGAATTTTATTATATAGAAATGGTTTTAAAAGTACATGCTAAGGTTAACTTTATAATAAGACAAGTAAAATGCTTATCAAAGTCAAGCAAGCAAATTGATATCAAAATGTCCAGTGAAGGTACCCTTAACCATAGCATGTTTAGTTTGTACTTGAGCAAATCCACAGGACTATTTTAATACTTAGCAAGGCAGTTTGATGGTTTCTTCAAGATTGCTATTGACTCTGCATAGACTAAAGCAATCAACATGTGGATTTATTCTTTATTTCAGATTAGTTACATTGAAAGATCTCAATTTTCAAAGTCATTCTAAAAACCTAATCATTGAGGTTAGTTTCTGCAAAATAATGTAGAGGTCAGAAAGAAAGATATATTAAGGGGCGCCTGGGTGGCTCAGTCGTTAAGCGTCTGCCTTCGGCTCAGGGCGTGATCCTGGCGTTCTGGGATCGAGCTCCACATCAGGCTCCTCTGCTGGAAGCCTGCTTCTTCCTCTCCCACTCCCCTGCTGTGTTCCCTCTCTCACTCACTGTCTCTCTCTCTCAAATAAATAAATAAATAAATAAAAATCTTAAAAAAAAAAGAAAGATATATTAAGATTCTTTTAGACAAAATTAATTCATATATCTATTTTTGGATTATATGAGCTAATAGTAATAAAGAATGACCTGCTTTAAATGGAAGGCAGGGGAGCTAATCTGGACATCCTACATAAGCCTATGTAGTAGTTTGTATTTATGTTCTAAGCCTCCTTATCTACTGTGGAGATCAAATTTTGCATAAAACATTTTTTTTCCTAAGAGAGATTGCTATCTAAGAAATAATCTCTTATTCATACTTTAAAAAACTGCTTGCAATCAAACTAATTATGGCTATGCTATTACGGTATCATGGGATCGTATTCAATAGTGGTTAGTGCACAGAATCAGAAACAGACAGCCTAGTTTGATATACAGTTTCCCCTAGTATTCTAGGAGATCTCGACCAATACCTATAACCCTTCTGTCCCTCAGTATTCTATGTATAAAATGTAGGAAGATGATACTAGCTCCCTACCACAAAAGATTGCTGTGAAGATAAAATTTTAAAATTGTGTTTACAACAGCACTGGCACATAGTAGGGAAATAAGATTTAGCAAAGATTTATACTAAATATCATATAGGACAAAGACCTAAAATGTCATATCATATGTAATATATACTACATGATTATATAATGTGTAACACATGATACAAAAATATGTACAACATGCATTTAACATATATATGTCACACATTTAATCTATATAAATATATATAAAAATGGGGAGAATTGAAAAATAAAAATAGAAGTACAAGACATTTTTTTAGCACAACAGAGTTTAATGCTGAATTAAAACAACACAAAATACATGTTTATTTTTATATGTAATATAGCATTGAATACATTTATTTTTGTAACTTTGATATCCTCAATTAAGTGTCTGGAAGTTTATATTCAGAAATTTGTTATGATTGTAGCTTCTACATTTTGTGGTTGCTTGTAGTTAATAACTTACACATATAATTGTTTCAATAAAATAATAAAGAACAGTTTATAAGCAGTTCCTGATATATATTTATCTTACATATAAACTGTATAGGATCACCCTAAGATCTGTTATGTCTCTGTTACTCCCCCTTTAGACCATTGCTTTGTGCTCCCTAAGGGGGAGCTTGAAAAGACTTAGAACTTCTTAGAAAATGTACACTCAGGAAGGAAGGAGCAAAATTGACCCACTTTCAAAAAAGAAATCACCTTTCGAGTAGCAGTGGCTTGATAGACTCCCAGTTATGGCTGTCTCAAAATTTGTAGCTTCCCTCCACCCTCAAAATTCACCAATACAGCATATATTGATTAACTTCATTTAACTTTGTTAAACTGTCAAATTTTTATGAATTACAGATCCATTTGGTTTTATCAAATAGTCTATTTAGAAGAAAAATAAAAATTTATGTCTCAAAGTTTTAGCCTTAACAAATATGGACTGTACTATTTATAGTATGCACTGGTTTTATAGATTTTTTTACGAAATACCTAATGAAATTTTCTGAAAGACTTAAAGTGTTGCTCAGTGAAAATGAAATTTAAGATAATTTGTGGCAGAGACTATGTCAGAAATGACTTACTCATTTCCAATGTAAACTTATTTGCAGGAGGACATAGATATCTGGGAGAAAGGATCTAAGAGTGAAAAAGGAAGAAAGAGAAAGAAAGAGAAATAATATATTGCTTAATATACTGATTTTAGTGTATTAAGCAATATATTATAAGTAGTTTGTCCAGAACCCTTTATGACGTTTACTGACATACCATTGTTTTCGTTAAGAAAATGCACTTTCAGTTTTATACAACCAGAATATAAACATAGTTATGAAAGCAATCTGTCCATAGGTTAGAGGAAACTTGTATGTAAAATTTGCAGTATTTGGTTTCCCGTGGGTGAGAGTCTAAAATTCTATAGATTATTTAAAGCTTTTCTCTCGTCTTTGCCGACAAGAAGTTTAGAATATTAATTTTCAGGGGCGCCTGGGTGGCACAGCGGTTAAGCGTCTGCCTTCGCTCAGGGCGTGATCCTGGCGTTATGGGATCGAGCCCCACATCAGGCTCCTCTGCTATGAGCCTGCTTCTTCCTCTCCCACTCCCCCTGCTTGTGTTCCCTCTCTCGCTGGCTTTCTCTATCTCTGTTGAATAAATAAATAAAATCTTAAAAAAAAAAAGAATATTAATTTTCAGCAGCAGCAGTGTTGTGTTTTTTTTTTTTCATATATTTCAATGATGTTTTGGTTTACTTCTGCTTATCTACACAGTAAACAAGAAAATAAAGCAGAAAACAAAGGAGCAGAATGAAACTTTGAGGCATTCTCATGCTGAAAATCAGCACTACGATCAAATAAGAGGGTGTTTTTAAACACTGGACTTCTCTAGCCTTATGCAGAACTAGATTCAATTAGAGTCATGAGTTCCTCAGTAAGGAATTTACCATTCGGGAAAGAGAAAAAGAATTGCCTCAAAGATAAAATCTAGACGGGTCTTGGCTTTGGGGACATCATTATCATTCAGGATGTTTATCTTCCACCAAAACACAACTCTGTAGGGAACCTTTCTGTCTACTTTTCAATAAAATATTAATTCATCTCAAAAAACCTACATGACACATGTCTAATAACCAAAAAGATGAACTCATTTACTAATTTACTCATTCATTTATTCAACCATGCAATTCATATTTATTGTATTCTCCATTGCATTATATATTAGGGATGTAAAGGAGAGAAGAGATATATTCTATGATCAAAGAGTTCACAACTGTGGGTGGAAAAAAATGAGAAGAGAAACTGAATAAAACATGGTGTAGAATATGAAATGATAACATTTGTTCAAGTTAAAGAACAGAGAATATGAATAATCCTGTTGCAGTTATCAAGGAGAGTTTTATTGAACATTGGATCATTGATGAAGTGAATATGACCCATTAGGTAATAAAATATATATCTTAGTTCTGCCCCATTTAATCAACCTATGAAAATATGTTAAATTTTAATTTTAATGTCTTATTTTTAATATTTATATTATTAAATTAAACGTATTCATTATCAAAGTTAGGAACATTTCAACATGATTTACATTCTCTGAAAAACCTAATGTTCTTAGTGGACAAGGAGATTTTGTTGAAGAATCTGGTAAAAAATACAGAGAAATGGACATTTACCTGTTGAAAAAGTAAAATTTAATTGGTTATTTTCTTAGAATCCACATGTAATCTCAAACAGCTAAATATAAGGGAAAAAATGAGGTTAAAGGAATTTTTAACAGGGGAAATTCACTTCTCCTTAAGAAGATTGGGAGGAAACGTAAAAGTGAATCTGAGGATAAAACTTCCATGAAAACAATCTAGTAAAAGCCGCAATTTTTTTTTTTTAAGATTTTATTTATTTATTTGAGAGAGAGTGAGAGAGCACAAATGGAGGGAGGGGCAGAGGGAGAGGGAAAAGTAGTCTCCCTCCTGAGCAGGGAGCCCAGTGCAGGGCTGGATCCCCAGGCCTACAGGATCATGACCTGAGCTAAAGGCAAGTGCTTAACTAACTGAGGCACCCAGGTGCCCCAAAAACAACAAAAATTTTGTAAATGTCAGAAGAGTTCTGATTCGTAAGTTGAATAGCAAATGGAGATTCTTTAATGTGTGGCCATAGAGTTAAGCAGAGACATTTAACTATATAATCCCTTAAAATGTCCCATCTACGAAAATAAAACTGGTTTCAGTACACACATATGACTAAACATGTTGTGTGTCATACATGTTATTCTCTGTTTTACCTGTTAAAGAGATTAGCCAAGTAGTCAGAGTAATTTTTAAATTTGCTGATTGCTATCAAATTTTTGTAATTAATGTATTAAGAAATTAAATGCAGTGTTCGAAGTGCCAGACACATGGGACTTCTATTAAAATTCAGAACGTGGTAAAGTATAGAGAAAATAAAAAATTGAAAAGTGAATAGTTAAAAGTAAAGAAACTCTACTGCTAACATTTATTGGAAATAGTTTTAAATATTTGTGTTAATATATTAAAAATGTTCATTGTGAAGAATGGAGACATTTCAACATGATTTATAGTCTCTGAAAAACATAATTTACTTAGTGGATAAGGGTACAATTTTATTAAAGAATCTAGTAAAAAGGGGCGCCTGGGTGGCACAGCGGTAAAGTGTCTGCCTTCAGCTCAGGGCGTGATCCCGGCGTTCTGGGATCGAGCCCCACATCAGGCTCCTCCGCTATGAGCCTGCTTCTTCCTCTCCCACTCCCCCTGCTTGTGTTCCCTCTTTCGCTGGCTGTCTCTATCTCCGTTGAATAAATAAATAAAATCTTAAAAAAAGAAATCTAGTAAAAAAAAGTATAAATGGATGTTTACCTGTAGAAGAAACAGGGTTTGTTATTTTCTTTCAACCCACCTACAATAATAGGTGCCTTATTATTCTGAGAACCTGAATAATCCTTAGTCTTCCATATTTCTTTGCTAATTCTCACAAAGTAATGATGATGTCAGTTATAGTACTTGGTCTGCTGTGCCAACTTGCAGGTAGAAATAAAGGCCACCAGTCACTGCAGAGTTATGCTTTATTGCACAGAAGTTTTCCCTGTTTCTTAAGTTTATTATTTACCCAGGAGTCATACCCATGATCTGTGTTTTGTTGCAAAAAAGTTTTCCCTGTTTGTGAAGATTATTCTTTACCCAGGAGTCACACTCATGGAAAAAGATCAAGTACTAGCACATTCTGCCAAAAAATGATAAGAGCTAGTACACTTGCAGATACACCCCAAGCGGAATTGTGGATTGAGATCAACTATGAGCAAACAGCTATTACTATTAATCAGCCTAAAGAGTACACTGTTAGAGAGGAAGAAAATACTCTAGAGAGAGAAATAATATGGAGATAGATTGAATACTGGTGTCTTGGGCAAAAATTATTTTGATTTCTATGAGAAAATAGATTTCAGGAAACTTCTTTACATTTCTAAAAATATCCATTTATTGGTAGCTACCAGAATTGTACTATAAAAACTAGACAGTGGTTCATAGTACTACTCCCAGAATTTCAATGTTTTAAAAAAATATATAACAGATTTGGCTTATGAGTAAGCTTAGTGAGGTCAGGGGTCTGCCTTAACCCATCAACATATCTTTAGGGCTTTAAGCTATACTTGTCACAGAATGAACGAACCAAACTATCAGATAAATAGATTTAAATGTAGATTTATTTATGTGTAGATTTCAAGTGTAGATTTATTTCAAATAAACTGGGGGATTTACACTACTGCTTTGATTGTTTCTATCTGAATGCTTTTCCTTTTTTAGCCTATAGATTTTTTGTGACATAAAATTATGCAAAAAAACCCCAGGAGATATTGAATCAAGTAAAGCAAACACAAAAGCCTTAAGTGTTTTCATACTTGAAAAAATATTTTCTTCCTCTGGTTCATGAGGTTTATTTAATTATATGTAATTTCCTGAAGGAATAGCAACATACACCTAATAATACTCCTAGGTAGATTTATTAGATTTTTTTATTAAATGATTATATTTCCTCTTCTGTAAATAAACATCTATGGTATTTGATTTTAAGATACCTTTCTTATTTATTTAGCTGTAGAGTAGTAGGTTAGATATTTGTCAAAGTATTTAAATTTGCCCAGGTTAAGATTCCAAATCTGTGCAATGAGGATTAAATTATTAAAACATGCCACAGCAGTTTTGTGACAATATAATAAGACGTAAATGAGCATGACAAGCATATTGCTCCTTTGCTTTACTTTGTCAAGACTGTCAATCTTATGTTGTACTGTAAGCTGTCTGTGGGCAGTAATTGTGTTTTGAGTGTGATTTGATAAAGTATACTTTTGAGTATACCTTTGAGTACACCCTGAGGAAACTAAAATTGAATTAATATGAAACTGACCACTAACCATCTGGGGGAATGTTTACTGACTATACTTTGAGAAGCATTATACTTTGGAATGGAGGAGGATTTTCTTCACTAGAAAGTAAACTATTTCTGCTAAAGTCCTATAAAAATATATGCATCAATTTTCAGAATAGCCCTTTAAATAAATACTAGAAAAAATATATTTCAATTGTAGCAATACAAAAAATGTCCTAATTCTGTGAATTGTTACAAATGGTCCTCGGGGTACCAAAATTTGGTCAAGGAAATGGGATGAGAGTAGAATGTTAGTATCTTAATAGAAATGACTTTAAAGCCTTATGTCAGCATTATTCAGTTTGCTATAAATATCACAGCCAGATTGAATTATAAATAAAAGAAAAACAACATTCCTCAGACACTTAGATTTGATCTTTATATTTTCCTTATCCATTGTTCTCTCAACTTCAAATGTAGGTGCTTTTCCCTTTTGCCTAATAAAACCTTCCCATTTTTGCTACAGTGACTCTTCCAGGACTATTTACTACTGAAGACATCCTTTTATATAGGCTCATTTTATCTTCCTCATGTATTTTACTTAGCAGTTGTCACAGTTGTAAATTTCCTGTGTGAGTATGTGTGATGTGAGTATGATATGCATATATGTCTGTGTCTGAGTCTATGATGGTAATATATTTTTTGTTTTGAGTCACCATTAAAGTAGGACCTCAGTTACTTAGAATTTTATTTCATCTATATATGAAATATTACAGAAAAGTACTATCATTGCTATAAATAGTAGTCCTTTTAAATCTATCGATATTTTTTGTTTTCACACATATAAATTAATTTTAAAACCTGATTAATACTTTAATAGTCCTTTTTTTTCCCCCTCACCATTTTCTTCTTTTGGTCTGTTTCGACTGCCTTTAACTCATCACTTCTCAAGACCTGGCCCCCACTTTCCCTCACTTCCTAAGGAGCATCTGAATCCAGTCATGTTTTCAAAAGCCTTTTGCTCAGGTTTTCTCCAGATTTCCTCATCCATGATCCTTGCTTTCTCACTTTTGTGCCTCCCTAACTCAAGCAAACCCCCGTAACCAACTCCCCCCTGGGAACTGTTTTAACATGTTATCAACGGTGATCCATGTAGCCTGACATCATGTTCCTGGTGCAGGTAGGACATTTCCCCTCCCCTGAGAATTTCTGCTTTGAGGAACTCAGTAGGTTCCTCTATACGGTTACAGACTAGATTTTTCCTACCTTTTGTGGTCTTTCTCTCATCAATTCTTTGGGTCCTAATGTCTTCTTTTTATCCCTCTCTCCCTCTTTATTCACTATGTAAATGGTTACATAGCATTGATGTGTGCAGTTACCGTCATTTATTTGACTAATCTCGTATGTCAAACTTTTAGCTGATTACATAGTCTTAGCTACTTAGCTGGTTTTTAAAATGCATTTGTAATTGCTTTCTTGGATTAAATTATTAGTTTCTCCTCTAAGCCTCGGTGACTGAGCTCTAAATTCTCCACAAGGGTAAATGAATACACAATGTCAATAAATGAGGATTTATGCTTAGTTCCATGAACTATATAAGTGGATGAACCAGATGCAAAAGAAGGGATTTGGTTTAAAAAAAAAAAAAAAAAAAAGGAAAAGGAAAGAAACTGCTAAAGTGAAAGGGCAGTGATTGATTTGGCCTGTCGGGACTTACAGAAATACTGATGAGGGATGTGAAGTTGGAAGGAAGGAAGAGTGGAAGAGACAAACGGGAGAGAATCTTATGAAGGTAAGAGAGAGCAAAATACAGAGGATAATGTAGCTAAATTAACTTTCTACTATAATTGTTTTAGAAGGGGAGGAAGTGCAAATGTAGGAACTGGAACTTCAAAGATTTACATTAGCAAATGATAAATGCCTAAAAGAAGTGACGCTGTCAGTATTCCTCTGGATTCTCCACTTACCCTGGCCTTCATGCCATTTTAAAATCATCTGTAAGATGATTTTGATTTTCAACTTCAAATTGACCCTTTACTCTTTCCAGCTGCAGGTGTTTTGGGGTCTCACTAATGACAAGATACATGTTTCTTGAATGCTAATACTCACCTTGAGTATGATATTCTTTGCATCTTATTTTAAAAACACATCTAGAGATGCAAAATACCTTGTTAGGGTTAAATAGTAAAGTATTATAAAGGGCTCTTCCATCAGTCTTTCAAAAACACATTCATTTATTTGGAAAAATATATACTAAAGAGCCAGTTTAAAAGCAGTTAATGCCTTTTCTAAAGCCCTAGAGATTGGAAAGCAAATGCAAGAAAATGGAAAAAAAGAATGGAAGACATCTGGAAATGTATCTTTACAACTTCAATCCTAAAATGTTCTAGGAGTTTTGAGTTCCTGCTCTCAAATTATAGAATTCCCAGAAGGTCCACAGGATCTGATGTTCACATCAGTTACTCTAATGCACAAAGTCCAAAGTTTACCATGAGCTTTATGAATGACAAGAGAATCTTGACTGTAAGTTCCATTAAGTCCCATTAAAAGATGGACGATAATTTTATGATTAAAAAAATAATCCCTGATGGGTAATACAGTGACTCTAGTTATATCAGTAAGGTTTCAAAAGGAATGATGGTGCCGAATTGGCATTTCTTTAGGTTTAAAGAACAATAACAGAATGGTGAAATCCTTGTAGTGACCTTATAATGTTATTTGTCAAAACCCAGGCTGAATTCTGCCCTATGTCTTAATGTGGTAATGTGCAAGCCATTTAGTTAGTATACTAGTCCATTTCCTAATGGCCTCCTAATGGCACCCCGCCCCTAAGCTACCTCATAAATCTTGTGATTAAGCCTCCCCCAGGAATGGCTGATGAGTCAGGCTGCATGGTGTACAGCTGGGCAAGAATGGCACATTCAGAGTTCCATTGTGTTTACTGCTGACATTTTTGTTTGCTCTTGATGTGACCTTCATTATTAGAAAATAGAATCCAGTTACCAAAGTGAAATAAGTGAAATAAGTGAAAAAATACAACAGGTCTTTTGAAAGAAATGAGGGTACTGATAAAATCAGAGATACAGTCGAGTCTTGTTATTCATGGTAGTTATGTTCTGTTAAGTTTTGTGGACACTGAATTAGAAAATGTGGAAATTCAGGGTTGGGTTTTTGCGGAGCCTCTGTTTACATTTAGTTAACTGACCCATACGTACCTTTGTTGTAGGTCTGTTTCTGTTTTTTTTTTTTTTCAATAAGTGTCTATTTAAATTTCATTTAGTCAACATGTCTATTTCTGGTTAAACGTACCTTATTTAATATCTATTGTTGTTTCATTAACATTTAAATCACAGCCTACAGCACTATAACTCATGTCTGAACTATGCTTATCTGACATATTTTCCCCCATAAAGCACCCCACAGTCTTCTCATGCTTAGGAACACTAGTAGCACTTTAGCACTGTACTTGTGGGGCATTTTTGAAAAATAAAATCCCCCCAAAAAGCAAAAAAAAAAAAAAAAGTGAAAAATTGGTACTAAATAGATTGTAAAAAAAAAACACTCATTTATGTTATTAGAGCTGAAACAAGAAGGCAGAACATTGCTTTGTTCCACCTTGACTGGAAAGTGTACTTTGAGGGACAAATATTTTGTCACCTGACCTGCATCATGTCCAAGGTGAAAGCATTGTGAACATTGATTCTGTGGTTACAAGTAAATTATAGTGAGTAATCAAATTCTCTAAATATTAAATCTGTGAACAATAAGGATCGACTGTATATCTCCAATGAATTAGAAAACAATTTTTTTTCACAAGTGACATAAGATGAATTGGGTACTTCAGGAAAATATTTAAGAATATAGTCTCTTCTCGGATGTGATGGATGATAGTATGTCTGAAATATTGATCTAGAATTATTTCCAAGTCCTGGAAAGATGAAAATGCCTATTTTTGCTATTACTCTTTAATATTTTACTCTTTAGCTATTTGAGATGTGTAAAATGTCATATTCATAATTACTAGGTGTTTGGGACATTTGCATTTCTTTCTTAGAGAATTATCATTTTTGTACCCAAAACTTTTGTTTTTCTCTTAATTTTTTTCCTATGATATTTAAGTACACTTTATATTTTAATGACATTAATCTTTTACCTCTTAATAATTTACCTTGTTTTCCAATTTAGTTATTTGCTGTCTAAATTGAATTTGTTTGTACATGCCAGGCCAAAACAATTGTGTGGCTTCAGCAGCCTCGGGCCAATGGAAGGAAGTAGTTTAGCATTTTGGCAAATATAGGACATCATTCTTCATCTGGCTCTGTTCTCTTTATCGTAACTTTAATTTTTGAAGAGCACTTTTTTTTTTTTTTTTTTGGTTAAAATCCAACTCGTATAGTCCCCTTGTTTCTCTCTACTGTTGAATTTGCAAGTCTGTAGTGTCAGTTAACCCTATTATTATGATTTCTGGATTGGCAAATGTGTACTTCTCCGGAATCTGGGTTCAGAAGCTTGTAGAAACTAGTTTAGGTCATCCTTTGCTCATACTAACTCCTTAAGCCTGTTTTCAAACTTTCATTTTTTCCCCAATAAAAATTAATTAAATTTAAAAGTCAGCAAATACATAATGTCTCTTTGTATGTAGGATTATGATTGTGTATTTTATGTTTAGTATTATGATAGGTTGTGGATCATACATTTTCATCTTTCCTCTCCTTTTTTTTTTTTTAATATTGGCTGCTGCTTGTGGTTTCTTTATCTCTAGTAGTGGATGAGAAACAAAGATAAAGTCTGAAAAATGGTGAAAATAAATGAGGAAAAAAGGAAAATATTCCAAGATCATAAAATGTATGAAAGGAATAGAGCAGGTATCTAGAAGATAATGGTTAATCAGTGAACTTTTCACCAAAATGTAATAAGAACTTTGATAACTCATTTAAAAGTTACATGAAGCCATGTCAGACACTGATTGCTTTGTGCCTTGTTTGGATTAAGCCAAAAATAAATACAAATAGGAATACCATTGTTTGAGGAATGATCCGTGGGCCTGGTTTCAGTGACTTTTTCAGAATTTAAAGGAGGAAATTCCAGATATTGGAGTTCACAGCCATGGAAAATCAGAACTAATGAAGAAGTCATGAATGTGCTTGAGAAAGAGAAATCTTTATGAGTTTTCCACTAGAGCACTGGTCACTGTGATTTCTGGACCAGCAGCATTGCCATTATCTGGAAACCTGTTGGAAATTCAAATTGCTTGATCCACTGCATACCTACTGAAACTGGTTTTCATGGGATAAGACTGAACAGTGTGTTTTTAATAAAGTTTCCCAGATGTTTCTTATGCACTCTAAGTCTTCTGAGAACCGTTGAGTTAGAGGAAATAACAACATAAGGAAAGAATAAGGTCATTTGTATGTGTGTGTGTGTGTGTGTGCGCGTGTGCATACACACATGTGCACACACGCGTATGCCCTCCCCGTATATAGAAATGCCACGTAAGTAATATAGTAATTGGATCTTGTCAAATGTAATGAAATCTACATGTAACAGACAGTATGAAATCTGGAGTCTGAGAAGTTGCCAAGAATTCAGTTTTTGTTCTCACAGCCAAGATATAATAATGCTGGATACTGACTATGGCAAAGTGAAGATGGGCTTTACTATGTTTCTTCAGAGTAGGGACTACAGTATTGATTAAGCATGTGGGCAGTGAAATCATACAGCCTGGGTTGAACTCCTAACTCCCACTTACTGGCTTTATGAAATCAGACAAATTATTTAATATTGTTTTGCTTGTGTTATTGATTTATAAAATGGAAAAATCAATGATACTCTTAAGTTTAATGTGAGAATTAAACAAATGAGGGGGCGCCTGGGTAGCGCAGTCGTTAAGCGTCTGCCTTTGGCTCAGGGCGTGATCCCGGTGTTCTGGAATCGAGTCCCACATCGGGCTCCTCGGCTGGGATCCTACTTCTTCCTCTCCCTCTGCCCTGCTGTGTTCCCTCTCTTGCTGGCTGTCTCTCTGTCACATAAATAAATAAAATCTTAAAAAAAAAGAATTAAACAAATGAATACATTTAAAATACCTAAAAAGTTTATAAAAAGTACAGTTGACCTTTCAACAACACAGATTTGAGCTGCATGGATCCACTTATATGTGGATTTTTCAATAAATAGGATATTGTAAATGTATGTTCTGTTATGACTTTCTTCACATGTTTTCTCTAGCTTACTTTATTGTAAGAATTCAGTATATAATACATATGTATTATAATACATATGTATTAACTGTTTATGTTATTGGTAAGGCTTCCAGTCAACAATAGGCTATTAGTAGTTAATTTCGGGGGAGTCAAATGGTTTATGCAGATTTTCAACTGCATGGGTGATTGATGTCTCTAAACCCATTGTTGTTCAGGGTCAACTGTAGTGAAATTTTTAATGTTATGTATTATTATTATGGATTCATTACTAGAATTAATAGCGTATGTATTCCTGGATACAATTACACAGACAGAGTCCTTGTCCTACTTTTCTGTATTCCCTAAAATACTGAGGAATTCAAATTAATTTCCATAGGAACCTTTAGAGTTATACTCAATAAACCTTGGCCTTTTATTTGGGACAGGTATTTCCTATAATCGTATAATCCACTTTTTCCTTTTGTCCGAAAGGCATTTTTCCATATTCCATCTGTCATTGGCACAGTCTCCTAATTTAGAAGCACAGAACTTTATCTTACCCAGACAGATGTGCTTTGCTAGCCTTCCCTAATGTAACAATGTGCCCGACACTCCATTTTCCTGACAATTGGGTGAAATCCCTTTATGTTTTTGTCTGCAGGTTCTGTGCATCAGAGGGAGCTCTTTTACCCATTCTTTGAAGTGGGACATCCCTGTCAGTCACTGCAGCCTATTGCATTTTTCTAAGACTTGCACATTGATCCTCAATCTATGTCCTGTGAAAGGCTGCAATTTCTCACTATTTCATTTGACTTGCTAAGTTTATGGTTCCAATTAAAGGATTCTGGGTCACAGTTATAGCAGTTGCACACTGTCATCCAAAAGATCACAAGTTTCATACATCTGTCTACTCGGCCTTATCCACATCCCATCAATTATATCAGTCCTATAAGTGTCTAACAGATTTTGACATTTATGTCTTCATTGGCAATAATCTTAAGGGGCCTATCCTTATATTTGAAGCATGAAGATACTTAAAAGTTACAATCTGTGATGCTAGCTTTGGGAGACTTTGAATGCCCAAATCTCTTAGCTTCTTGAATGATCCTGTGTGCTTTATAGATGCTTTCAAGGTACCTTCAAAAAGTTGAGCTGAAATTAGGTGAATCCTATAGTTAAGCTATCCTGTGGACACCAATGGGAGAGGAAATTGAAGGTCTTTCAGATTAAAAGTTCAAATTGTGATGATTGCACCTTTTAGCCTCCAAACTGGCTTTTACCTTGATCTCCCTAAACCTGTTCAGTTCATCATATTGAAAAGATTATGACATTTTCTAAATCACCTGGGGGGGAGTATTCCATTTCAATTCAATGACGAAGTCATTCCCTGGGCTTGCAGTACTATCCTGCTGCGTTTAGTTCTTTAATGTGGAAGTAATTCTTATGTTTATAAAGTTTTGTGGCTTTTTAAATCCCACAAGGAAATCTCACACTTTAATGTGAGATAAGCTGAAAGAAATTATTCACTGTACCTCAACTGGTCTAAAAGGAAAAGCTTATCAAAGGTAGGGAAATGCTAGTCACAGCCACTTAAAACATCAGTAAGGGGACATCACTGGAAAAAAAGAAATCACAGAAAATAGCCTTTTGATGTTGGGAATTTTGAAGTAAGATGCCAAATCTGAATCTTCATTTTTTACCAATAACATTTTCATAATTTCAAAAGTAATATGTATTCCCTGGAAAATATTAAAAACAAGAGAAAGAAATTGTCTTCACTTCAATACAACCATAACTTCTATACATCTTTTTTCAGTCAGATTCTATGCATATATATATGAATATAAATAAAATCACTTCTCTGATTTTAACATTACCTTATAAATCATTTACCTTATAAATCTATACCATTATATTTTTGAAATTATTTTTAATATTTCTATGGATTAATCATATCAAATTGCCATATTTTTTGTTAACACTGTTTTTTTTTAATTATAAATTAATTATAAAGTTATGAACATCCTTGTTAGTAAATCTTGGCTTATGTCTTTGATTATTGCCTCAGGCGAAATTCCTTGCAATGAAACTGATGGTTAAGGAAATTAACATCTAAATATATTCCCTTCAGAAAGGTGGTACTGATTTTTACCTTAACTTTGGCAACAGTGTGTCTTAGGAATTAAAAAAAATAAACCTTAGCCTAAAAAAGTAAAAGTGACCTCATTCCAAATTTCATTTACTGCTTCACTGGAGAAAAATATATCCTCCCTTTTCTTTTTTTCTCTTTTTTGTTTTTGTTTTGTTTTTGAATTTTTGGGTTTGTGTGTTACTTATCTTTAACATTTCTATTTCATTCATGTGAATGCTGAAAAGTAGAATTCTTCTAATTTTAATAGCTATTGTCTTTATCCAATACATAGTTTTAAAAAGTGGAATTTTTATTTAGCTTTTATATGTATTTTAAATCTGAAATAGAACTTCTGATAAAACATGACAAGCATTCTCTACCATTTCTGTTAATCTGTCAGAAGTTTAAAAAGACTTTTAAACCCTCTCTGCTCACGTTGAAAAGTTTAAAGAGTTGTAAGGTCAACAGCAAAGAAGAAACTCACTTTACTTTGTTTGGATTAATTCTAGGTGAAGGGCAGGAGACGTTCCTGTTACTGCTTATCATGTTGTAACAGTAGTTAAGCAAAATATTATTTTGGCCTGTCCTCTCTTACAAATGCTTGTATGACATGCCGGTTAGTTTTTTGTTTTTCTCTCTTTTTTTCTTTCTTTCTTTCTTTCCCCACCCCCTATAGGAAATATCTATAAATGCTACATTTTCTGATCTTTGTTTCACCCTAGTGTACAAACCAAGACATGAATTTGTAGAAGTCAAATCTTGGAGCAGCCATCTTCAACTATTAATACTCAAAAAGATGTTGTCTAAGCTCCTCTGAAGTATTGAATCTCTATCTACAGACAGGAAACAGATATTTCTATCTACTTCTCTGTAGTTTGTAATTCTTAGTTTTCAATTAACTTCATGGAAATTTCACCATATCAATTAGTATAATTCTCTAATCAGTTCTTTTTTGTGACTGTACAATATGTAACAGTTTATATGTTCTCCTGTTTCTTTTCATGGTTTTTATTAACAATTACTCACTTGGTTGACTTTTTCTATTATAAAAAGGCTACAGTAGATACAAGTATTCTCATACATGCCAATGTAGGTACTGGTGCTTGTATCAGTATGGGATTGATTTTATGGTACAATTCTTACATTATAATAGATGTTATCAAATTGATATCCAAAAATTGTGTAATGATTCACCTTCATGACACTGTATGTAAGCACAAACATTTTATTCAGATACCTAGTAGAAATAAATGCTGTCTGTTTCATGTTTGCCAATGTGATGGATAGAAAATGATATCTCACTTTGACTTTAATTTGCATTTCTCTCATTATCACAGTTATTGGACATTTTCATTCATGGTAGTTTATTCATTTCCAATTCTATTCTGAGATCTGTGTTTTCATATATCTTTTGCCTATTTTCTATGGGATACATTTGAGTTTTTCTTTATGATTTGAAAAATGTACTTTTTAATGAATGCAAGGACTATAAAATGGCCAATTAAAATTATCATCAAATATGGCAAAGTTTTCAATAAACATAGTAGGAAACATTTAATGACATCTAGAATAAACTTCTGAAGTTTTCCATTAATTAAGGGAAAAACACAAAAGTGATTGAAATGAGAGAATAGGTTAAGATATGAATAATGACTCTTAGGAATAATAGAAGCTACATACAAGACAAATTTTTAAAAAGACAGAATTAAAAGTATTTCCTGAGTAAAAAAATACACAAAGGCAAATCAAAAAGAAATTTATTCTAAGGATAAGGAAATATGCTAAAACATTCAAGTGGAAAAATGAAATGTATAATATGGGAAAATGTTTGCAGATCTGAATAGATAAAAATTAATCATTAGAATTACCTAAGATATTTAGCTTTAAGAAGAAGTAGAGTTTTGAGACATCCATGTGATATGTGACCCAACAGAGAAGTACTTAGTAACTATAGAACATTTATGACATACAACTCAAGGAACAATGTTTAGCTCTGAAGTCATTACTATAGCCTTAAGAGAACTTAGGAATCATCGTACAGAGATATGCTCAGTATTTTGGAGGGTGTTCAGATCATACCCCTAAAATAAGAAACATGAAATTAGCTATACAAATTATGAAAGTGAGGAAAGGTAGTCTATTATGGCATAAATTTCGAAAACTTAGAGAATTGATCTGTAGTTTCTTTCCAGAAATTTGTATGAAAAATAGCACATCAAAATAAACTAAACAAATTCATAAGTTTTGTTTTGTTTTTTACCCCATTAGTAAGTTCCAATATTGAAGCAGTATACTATAGGATTAATAAAACAGTTGTCACCAACTGACCTAAGCCCATTTTTTCATGTGCAATAACAGTGTAATATTTCTAATCAATTCCTAGCTTTTGAATGCCTGAATTTTGCCAGTGAAACACATTTCTCACATCTAGTATACTAATTAAGTAGGCCACTCATTTCACCAATGATAGCTAATATCTATAACATCATTAGGCTTAGATAAGACTTCATTAAGACTGCTGATGATCCACGAAAAAGATTAGTCTGATAGTACCTCTGTCTAAATGTGAGACATTAAACCATAAAAATCCTAGAGGAGAACACAGGCAATAACCTCTTTGCCATCAGCCATAGCAACTTCTTTCTAGATATGTCTCCTGAGGAAAGGGAAACAAGAGCAAAAATAAACTATTGAGACATCATCAAGATAAAAAGCTTCTGCACAACAAAGGAAACAATCAACAAAACTAAAAAGCAACCTTTGGAATGGGAGAAGATATTTGAAATGACATATTTGATAAAGTGTTAATATCCAAAATATATAAAAAACTTACAAAATTCAACACCCCCCAAAAATAATCCAGTTAAAAATGGGCAGAACACAAGAATAGACATTTTTCCAAAGAAGACTTACAGATGGCTAACAGATGCCTGAAAAGATGCTCAACATCACTGATCATCAGGGAAATACAAATCAAAACTACAGTGAAATATCAGACCTTTCATAATGGCTAAAATCAACAACACGAGAAACAACAGGTGTTGGAAAGAATATGGAGAAAGGGGAACCTTCTTACACTACTGGTGGGAATGCAAAGTGGTGCAGCCACTCTGGAAAATAATATGGAGTTTCCTCAAAAAATTTAAAATAGCACCATCCTATGATCCAGCAATGGTACTACTGGGTATTTACTGAAAGAATATAAAAATACTAATTCAAAGGGATACATGCACCTCAATGTTTATAACAGCTTTATCTATGATAGGCAAATTATGGAAACTGCTGAAGTGTCCATCTGTTGATGAATGGATAAAGAAGTGATGTCTACATCTAATGGAATATAACTCAGCCAAAAAGAATGAAATCTTGCCATTTGCAAAGACATGGTTGGAGCCAAAGTGTATTATGCTAAGCTAAATAAGTCAGAGAAAGACCAATACCATATGATTTCACTCATATGTGGAATTTAAGAAACAAAACAAATGAGCAAAGGGAGGGGGGAAAAGAGCCACAAACCAAGAAATGGACTCTAACTAGAGAGAACCAACTGATAGTTACAAGAGGGGAGGAGGGTGGTGGGGATGGGTTAAATAGGTGATGGGGATTAATAATTGCACTTGTGATGAGCACTGGGTATTGTACAGAAGTGTTGAATCACTATATTGTACACTTGAAACTAATATTACACTGTATTTTAACTAACAGGAATTCAAATAAAAACAATAAAATAAAAGGCAGCCTGCAGTCTTCTTCCCCAGGACAGGTATTGAGTCAGATAAAAAGAAGAAAAAAATCTGTTTTATTATTTTGCTGTGTCTAATGAGCTTGGGAATAGGCACTGGAGGAATATATGGAAAAAGCAGACATGTTTACAACATAAGAGAGAATTTGGAACTACCCAGGTCAATCTGGAAGGGATAGAGTAAAGAGAGTAGTGGGTGGACAAAAGCGGAAATGGAACTTTGGAGATGTCAGAAGGCCAAAATGTGTTCTACCTCTCCCTTTTGTTACAATATAAATCTTCAGAAATCTTTGCTGTTTCAGATGTAGAGTTCAGTAATTCATCAGTTACATATAACACCCATTGCTCATCACACCACGTGCCCTCCTTAATGCCCATCACCCAGTTACCCCATCCCCCCCCCCACTTCCCCTCCAGCAACCCTCAGTTTGTTTCCTATAGTTAAGAGTCTGTCATGGTTTTTTTCCCTCTCTGATGACTTCTCATTTAGTTTTCCCTCCCTTCCCCTATGATCCACTGTACTGTTTTTTATATTCCACATAAGAGTGAAATCATATGATAATTGTCTTTCTCTGATTGACTTATTTCACTAAGCATAATACCCTCTAGTTCCATCCATGTTGATGTAAATGGTAAGTATTCATCCTTTCTGATGGCTGAATAATATTCCATTTGTGTGTGTGTGTCTTTACTTTATCGATTCATCTGTAGATGGACACCTCAACTCCTTCCACAGTTTGGCTGTGGACAGTTCTGCTATAAACGTTGGGCTGCAGGTTCACCTTTGGATCAATATATTTGTATTTAGGGGTAAATACCTAGAAAGTGCAATTGCTCAGTCATAGGGTAGCTCTATTTTTAACTCCTAAGGACCCTCCATACTGTTTTCCAGAGTGACTGTACCAGCTTCCATTCCCACTAACAAATGTAGGAGGGTTCCCCTTTGTCCACATTCTTGCAAACATTTGTTGTTTCCTGACTTGTTAATTTTAGCCATTCTGATTGGTGTGAGGTGGTATATCATTGTGGTTTTGATTTGTATTTCCCTGATGCCAAAGGATGTGGAGCATTTTTTTCATGTGTCTGTTGGCCATTTGTATGTCTTCTTTGGAGAAATGTCTGTTCATGTCTTTTGCCTATTTCTTGACTGGAGTATTTGTTTTTGGCTGTTGAGTTTGATAAGTTCTTTATAGATCTTGGATACTAGCCGTTTATCTGATATGTCATTTGCAAATATCTCCTCCCATTCCATAAGTTGCCTTTTAGTTTTGTTTCTTGATGATGTCCCAATAGTTCATTTTTGCTTTTGTTTCCCTTGTCTTTGGAGACATGTCTAGCAACAAGTTGCTGTAGCCAAGGTTGTAGAGGTTGCTGCCCTTGTTCTCCTCTAGGGTTTTGATAGATTTCTGTTTCACATTTAGGTCTTTTGTCAATTTTGAGTTTATCTTTGTGTATGGTGTAAGAAAATGGTCCAGTGTCATTCTTCTACATGTGGCTGTCCAGTTTTCCCAACACCATTTGTTGAAGAGATTGTCTTTTTTCCATTGGATATTCCTCTTGCTTTGTCGAAGATTAGGTCACCATATAGTTGTAGGTTCATATCTGGGTTTTCTTTTTTTTTTTTTTTAAAGATTTTATTTTATTTATTTAACAGAGATAGAGACAGCCAGCGAGAGAGGGAACACAAGCAGGAGGAGTGCGAGAGGGAGAAGCAGGCTCATAGCAGAGGAGCCTGACGTGGGGCTCGATCCCACAACGCCGGGATCACGCCCTGAGCCGAAGGCAGGCGCTTAACCGCTGTGCCACCCAGGCGCCCCGTATATCTGGGTTTTCTATTCTGTTCTATTGATCCATGTGTCTGTTTTTGTGCCAGTACTATGCTGTCTTGATGATCACAGCTTTGTAAGATAGCTTGAAGTCTAGCATTGTGATCCACAGCTTTGGTTTCCTTTTTCAACATTCCTCTGTCTATTTGGTGTCTTTCCTGGTTCCATACAAATTTTAGAATTATTTTTTCCAGCTCTGTGAAAAATGTCAATGATAGGGGTTGCACTGAATGTGTAGATTGCTCTGGGTAGCACAGACATTTTAACAATATTTACTCTTCCAGTGTAGAATTCTACAGGTCTTGGAAAAGTAGGGAATGAAGCTTCTCCAAAGAACAAAGGGGCAGTGAATGATATCTAGATTGCAATATGAAAAATAAGACATTTTATTATTTTTTAAACAAGAGCAGCGTGTATAGTTATAATCATTAATACTATTGTGATTTGATATTTTAAAAACTATTTAAACAGGGCAATTTTTAATTGGAAATATCATCATCTGTGTCTGGTTATCTTACTGATGATTGATTTTTTTCGTTATAGGTCATATTTTTCTGCTTTAAGTGTGTGGTAATTTGGGTTGGTTTCCAAATATTGTTATTTACTTTAGTGGTTGTGAGATACTTTTGTGATACCTTAAGTGTCTCTGTGCTTTGTACTAGAATGCAATTAAATTAGTTAGGACAGTTTGATGCTTTTCAGGCTGGCTTGCTCTATCTATATCTATCTATCTATCTATCTATCTGTCTGTCTGTCTATCTATCTATCATCTATCTGGCAAGAACAGAGCAGTATTTAGGGATAATTTTTCATACAAAGGAGACAATACCTTTTTGAATACTCTATTCAATATTTCATATATTATGACAGTTTTCCACAATTGCTGGTTAGAGCACACACTATTTCTAGACCTTTGTAACACCAGGGGTTCTTCTGTTTATTTTTTTCTCATGGTTCTTCCAGCACTTGTAGATTCCTCACATGTTGAGGCTGATCAGTTCTAATTGGAGACTTCAGTGGCTCCTTTTATATATACTCATAGCACTCTCTATCTGCACCTCTCCCCGTCTGTGCAGTGCTCTCCTCTCCAGTCATCTGTCCTAAAGATTCTAGCTACTTGGCCATCCTTCTTCTTCCTTTCTTCTTCCTTCTTCCATATTCTTCCTTCCTTCTTTCTTCTTCTTCCTTCTTCAATTCATGGAGACTGCCAGGATCCATTTGGGTTTGCCCTCCCTGTCCAGTCCTCCAGAAATTCTTTCCAGATAGCAAGTTGAGTTAGTTGTAAACTCAGCTTGTTTATTGTCCTTTTCTCAGGTATTACTGCCCTGTACTTTCTGTAGTTGAGTGTCCAAAAGTGTCTCTACAGCCAGTTGTCAGTATTCTACCTTGACTAGTAGCAGAAATTTCAGGAACTTTCAGTTCAATGACCCTTGAACTCTTTAGCTCCTAAAGAGTATGATATCGCATACAATAAGTAGTACAGTCAGAATTCAAACTTGCCAATAATGAAATATTTTGGGTCATGGACATAATGGCATTCATCAAATGTTAGTAATTTCCTGAGTGTCTTATAAATAATAGAATAAATATACAATTACTGAAAATTCCTTAATTAATAAATGTGAATATTTTTCAGCACATACTACTTTTTGACAGGATTTCTTTAGATACTTACAGAATTCTAGGTTATTGTATGGAATTCTAAGGATATGGATGGATTATATGCATATTAATGCTAGGCATAAAGAAAATACCAAGTTATAATGCAGACTATATAAAAGTAGACCAAACATTAGATTTGAATGAGTTGTTCCAAAACTTTATACCAGTAGAAAAAGCTTCATTAGGCTAATTGAAAATAAAGCTTCATTAGACTAATTGAAATGTCAACTGACAAGGCACTCATGTGGTAAAATTGTTCTTGTGTGTGCATGTTTTATATAAATCATTATTTGTGTAATTTGAAATGTTAGACATTTGTTTGGAATATTTTATATTTAAATCTATTAAAATATATTTATTTTAGGGTGCCTGGGTGGCTTAGTTGGTTAAGCATCTGCCTTTGGCTCAGGTCATGATCCCAGGGTCCTGGGATTGAGTCCCACATGGGTCTCCTTGCTCAATCTTCTTCTCCCTCTACCCCTCCCCACTGCTCTTGATCTCTCTGTCTCTCACATACTCTCTCTCTCAAGTAAATAAATAAATAAAATCTTTTAAAAAATAAATAAAATATATTCACTTTAAAAATTGTTTAATATTAATAATTGATAACTATTATTATGTTCTTTATTACACATAACATGTCCTTTGAAATGAACATGCTTATTCAAGAACCAGAAATTTGATGTTTGGAATAGTTGAGAGAGTTTAAAAAAATATACCCTTCAAAACAAATTATGATATGTAGACAATAAAGAAACAAAATTCAATTCAAAATTGAATTTTGACAAACAATGTTGAATTACATTAATCCAATTTTGTTAATTTTACTTTGTAACATCTAGGTTGTTAAGAAACTTATAGTTTTTTAAAAGACATTTATAAGGTATTTAAAAGGATTTATAAGGTATTAATAATGTTTAAAAATACTATTATGAGCTACTCAGAGTTCCTCTAAGATGTTACTGCCATTTATAGATTTAATAATCAGCTCATAACCATTTCCTAATTTATTTCAACTTTATTTTCTTTACTTTAAGAGTGATTGATACTCTGAGCCTAAAGTCATTGATAAAATGGGGGAACACTTCAGCATTATTTAGGTGAAACAATTGCCATAGTAAATAATGAGAATAAAAAGAAACAAGATAAAATTTTATCAGTGTATGCCTTTGGACATAGAATGAAGTCTACAATAATTTCATAACTTAAATTCTGCGTTTACAGATCATTTAGAATTTTTAGTTCTGGAAATCAAAGGTACAAAAATGAGTAGAAGTAAATTTCAAGTAATAGAAATACTAAAATTGTTTTTCTTTGTTTTGCTTTTAAATGCAAAATATATTTTTTTATTCTATTCATAATGGGATTCCATCTTGATCTGAAATATAGTTTTGAGTTTGAAGAGATGATTCTTGTCTTTATGTTTGAATGTTTCTATTATGATAGATAGTAAATATTTGAAAGTAGGTTAAATTTGAAGTGATGCACTTGTACTTAATTTTGCTCACAGTTAATTATGAAACATATTCTTATAGGTTAATAGACCAGATGATTTTATACTTACATTTTTTATAAAGAGTTGCCATGAAATAAGTATCATACTGCCATGAATTACTTACTACTAAGTATTATAAAAAGTTTTCAAATAGTCCCTGGATTTTTTTCTCAATTTCATGTCTGGCAGCATAGACCTTTTTTTTTTTTTTCTTTAGAATGTGAGGTCTAATTTCATAATGAGAAAAATATAATTTCAATCACTTATTAGGTCTCAGTAATAAATTATTAAAGCATGCTCTGATTTAGTCAAATATTAATTTTTATGTCTTCCGTTTTAGAATTTTCTAATGATTTAGGGTTCAGCTAAGATCCACTAGCCTAAAAATATAGTAAAATTTCCATTACTTATGCAAACAGGACATTTAGTAAATATTTAAATGTCTCTCTTGCCTGTAAAAAAATACTAATAAGTCTGATACTCTGTGTTGTTTAAATTTTTTCATACTATTCTGTTTATGGCTTTTTCAGTGGAGTCATCTTAGAAAATAAATGTTTTTGACCAGGTGACATTAATTTTTTATGATCTTTCATTTGCCAATGCTTTGAACTTCTCTGTATGTTTACTGATTACTTAGGGTATGCAAGAAATTTAAATCATTTTCTCTAACCACACCAGGGTAAGAAGATAACATAGGTGATAATAATACCAGTGAGAAGTCTTAAAACTCCAAGGACAGTTGAAATCTTCCTACTCTCATCCACTTTGCACACTTGCTCAAATATTGTTTTTCAAAATGGTTCTTATCTTTAAAAATCCTACCTCAGCTACTTCTTACCTATGTATATAATCCTACTTCAGCATTCCACGGTCTCTCATGCTCGACAATCCTTTATTGTCCAAACTCAATGATCTACCATACTTAGAGTTAGTCTGTTTTTCTACATTTTAATCTCAGCCTTTCTTAATGTTCTTTTCATTTTGTATAACAGGCTCCTTTCAAAATAAGCTCACATCTTAGAGAAAAACTTTCAGGCATAACTCATTTTGGCTGAGTCATTTATTTAATTAATTCAGATAGTTTCACACTCAATTTCTCTGTATTAGTGTTTTCTTCGTATTTTTCCTCCCTTCAAAGCATTTGTTACATATTTTAAAAAATCATTTTAACCTTACTCAATTTTGTTGCACAAGACAGATTTAAAAAAACCCAATCAATTGAATAAAGAAATAAGGGAAACTGAAAGGAAAGAAACAAATAATAAATATAAACATTTATATTTTTATGTATTTCACTAATTTCACTAATAGAAAAGGTGAAAATATAAAATTAGTGAAACATGCATATTTATTTTACTAATTTAAGTTTTAAGCATCCTGAAGTGCTTTCTCTCCAGAGATAGATAAAATTAACTTGAGTAAAAGGACAAAATAATTTTGCTAGTTTTTAAAGTCCTTCTGAAGTGACCTTCCAATAAGCTATTTCTTGTTTTAGAATAAATGTGAACTTCCTTATATGCTGGCAAATGATAACTGGTTATATGTGTCATAATTGTAGTGACTAACAGCAGAGGTTAATGGATTAAAAAATATATCTTGATTTCAAATACTGGTTCTGTGATCCAGGGTAAGTTATTTCTTCTACTTGTACCTCTGCTTCCTCACTTGTAAAATTGAGTATTATCTATCTCATGGTCTTAGTGTCAGAGAATTATATGTGAAAAATGCATGCGAAGTGCTTGCCTTATTTTTGATACCCAGAAGATACCCCCTACATATTAGCTAGTACTATTATTTTTCTTGGAAGGAAACCGTGTCTATTTGAAAATTTTGGAAACTTATTTCTTTATAAGGGAGGTGGATTTACTTCCTCCAGGGAAACCATAGGAAGGGATATAGTTGGAAAGTTGTTTAAACCCCTTACTCTCTTTGACTCTTTCTGTCAGGGCTGAAGAATGAGGGGAGAAATTGAGAAAGCGAGAAAGTGAGAAGTGGGTTTCTTAGTCAGGGGAGAGCCCGAGTTTACAATAATCTGAAGGTGAATATTGTGTTTGTCCCCTTTTTCTCTCTTTAACTCCCTGTGTTTCTGAATTCAGTTTGTAGACCATAATCTCTGGATTATATTTCCTTTTATGTGGAAAATGTTAGAGTAATATTTTGTGTTTAAAAATGTAATTAATTGAATTTTGTTCAATCTACCGCATGTCCAGGGGGGCATAAATAAAATATTTGTTGATTAGGGGACTAAGTGGCTGGGCCAAATAAAATAACTGAAGAGTAATGACAGAAACAGAAGATTCTTGAAATAATTTGAAGAAGTAAAGGTGGAGATAATGCTGTCTAAAGTGGATAGAAATCAGCCCAAAACTTCTTTAGTCACAAGTGAAATATCCAGGATAGGTGATTCTCAGGGAAGAGTATAGTGTAGCTTTAAATTTAAATGGCACACATATGTAAAGTGAGAAATAGAGAATCGTAGGATTAAAAACAACACATTAGAATAACCATTATTTTGAGGATAATTAAGTCAATGTTTGTTTATCTCTACACTGAAATACATAAGCCCAACTGGTATACCAACAATTACTACTTTTATTACAGCTTTAAATGAGTAAGCAGCTTGATAAAATACATAAAAGTATAAAGGTTTATAATTTTTAATTGATCACACATTTACTAAATTATGTATTCCATGAAGATGAGAATTTGTTTTTAAATTGCTATAGACTTAGCACCTAACAAAATGCTAATACATAGTTGATACTCAAATATTTGTTGAATGAATGAATGAATAAATGAGTATTTCAATAAAGGTAAAAAAAATCATTTAATAACATGTTAACTCTAAAATAGAATGACATCTAAAATTAAATTAAATTGATTGGGTACTTTCACTTACAAGACAACTGATAATATAACCATGTCTGTCATGGATACTCAATGGCATACATAATGTCATCCATCTATCTATTGAAACTCAAATTAATTTGGGATCTTCAAGAAAGGCAAATAAGCCCTTGAAATCTTCATATACCTATGGGGATGTGAGAAAAAAATATTTTTCTATATGTAAAATATAAATTAAATGCCATTTTTTCTTAGGTAAAGTATTAAAGATGTCTTAATGATATGAAAAAGCCTTTTTTTTTTTTTTTAGTCTAGGTGCTTGTTAGTTGCGAATAGAAGGAATTATGAGATTAAGTAGAGGTCTTTTTCAACATTGACATTTCAATGTGACCATTATGAGATACCAAAAGTAAAAATTATAGTCCCTTAAAAAAAAACTTGATGAGATACAATATTGAAAATAATCTATTTAAAATTACAATGCAAGGAAAGTTTTAAAAGGTCTTTAACGTTAATGAATTATTTTTCATTTACATCCTTTAAATCTAATTTTGTAAAAGCATATGCTCATCAATTACTTAAAAGCTGGATTTGGAATAAGCATTGTAAATCATTTGTATTAAAATTCTGATCTTGAACTCTATGAAGCACTTCACACAACAAAACATGGGTTAATATACTCTGAATTTTTAATTTCATTTCAGTAATACTTTTCTCACTGAGAGTTTATCACTTGTGAATTCTTTAAAGTATCATGGACATTGTTAATTTCTTGGATACCAACATTCTCACTGAGGAAGGAGAATGTGTGCCATCAGTATTGGCACTCCTTTGAGCCCAATAATTATAAGTAAAAAATTTGTTCTAAAACTATCTGTCATCATTTTCAGATTAAGCACAAACAATATGTATACTTTCACACTGTATTCACTATATTTTCTAAAGTGTCATAACAATTCATTATTTTTATTGCTATTTTAATAGTGTTTTCTCTTTTGTTTCTTAGCAGTCTGACTCTTAAAAAGTTTTGAAAAATACTCTGTTTCTGGAAAGTGCATGACATATCTGTCAATAGGAAAATGTATATGTAAGATAAAAGTAATTCTGGAGAAAAATAATAAATGTTGGCAATTTAGTGGCTGTAATTGAGCTACCCTTGTCACATTAACATACTGAATTATTGCTTTACCTTCCCCTGTTAACTTGTGGATCCTAAAGATGAAAAAGCTGGCTGATTATTTCTCACAGTGACTGAAATCAGTTTTGTTTGTTTTGTTTTGTTTTTTCCCTAATTGCCACTGGGAACTTCACTATTTTATAACTTTTAATATAAAATTCTCAAAATGACTTAAATTCTTAATTGCACTTTGCCACAACTCCTATCCTTTCAATTCAAGTTTGCCCTCAAATGTCTCTGTGTCTTTTGTGATATTTTATTTTAGTTTTGTGTAAATGCAAATGAAAGCAAGGGGGAAAAAGTGTGATTAGAACGTGTGCTGTCCATAAAATAGAGAGCTTGAGATAATTAAATAGTAATGCCCTTAAGGCCACTGCTGTGCTAATACTACCAACAAGAAGTATTGAAAGTGTTAAACATGAAGTGTCATGGAATTACTCACTATATTTTCGTCTTTTTCTCTGAGTAAAAATAACATCTTGTAGAAGCCAAAATGAAGTTTAAAATGCTTTTCCTAAGGCCGCGAAGTCTAGAGCACCATTGTCCAATAGAAATATATTGCAAGCAGGTGTTAAATTCTCTAGGAGCCACATTTAAAGAAAAAGAAGAAGAAAGGTGACATGTAAATCAATTTTAATAATAGATTTTATTTAACCTACTTCATCTAACATGATGCCATTTCAACATGTAATTAATATAACAATTATTGACCATGTATTTTACATTTTTATCCTGAGTTTTAGAAATAAAGGTGTCTTTTATACTTAGAACACATCCCAATTTGGAACAGCCACATGTCAGGTGCTCAGTAGCCATATCTGGCTAACGGCTAGCATTAAGTCAAAAATGGTGAAGGGCCTGAAATGGTACCCTACTCGCAAGCTAACGAACTAACAAGGTGTGTGTGAGTGTATTTAGTGACAAGTAAAATACCCAGAACAGCTGATCCTCAGGAAGAGTACAGTACATTTTTTTAATTCAAATGTGAGATATAGCTGTATAAGTCTCACATATATGGGGTAGGGGAAGGAGGGAGAAAGAATACTCTGGCAGGAGACATAAGCTTTACGGATCAGACTAAAACACAGTTATTACTGGGGCACTTGGGTGGCTCAGTCAGTTAAGCGCCTGACTCTTGGTTTCTGCTGAGGTCGTGATCTCAGGGTCCTTACATTGAGCCCTGTCAGGCTCGCGGCTCAGCATGGAATATGCGTGAGATTCTCTTGCTCTTCCATTCCTCCCCCACTCCTCCTCCCCCCTCTTGTGCTTGCCCTTTCTCTCTATCTCTCTAAAATAAATAAATAAATAAAATCTTTAAAAAAACTCATAGTTATTATTTATAGTTTGTGTCAGTTCCCAATTTTCCACAGGGTTATATGAATGAAGACATCACCTCCATATATAGTAAGATTGATTCCCAAGAAAGTAAGCCCAGAATTATGACAATTGAAGTTCATATAAGGTGATTATCATATTTGCAAACTGTTTCTCCTGAATGGGCTGATAGAGACAAAAAAGACAAGAGACAGAGACTTTTACTTTAGAATTAAATCCTTATCTCTCTCTCTCTCTCTCTCTCTCTCTCTCTCTCTCGCCAGGGAGTGAAAGAGAAAATCTACAGTTTTACTACTATGGAATTGCAAATAGCTGTAGGGATAGAAGTCTCTGTATATTTCTAGAGTGATGCACTATCCCTAATTTCAGTATGTAATTGCCATTCAGTAGGTTGCCAATGTCTTTTGCTCAAAAAGCCCAAACTATGAAGAAATTTTAACATATTCACGGAGAAATGTCTCTCAGTACTATTGTTTGGACAGGACATATCTAAAATGTAGTTGATAAAAATAATATTGTTATGGACTGAATGTTTAAAATTCATATGTTGAGATCCTAAACCCCTATATGATGGTATTTGGGGGGGGGGGGCTTTGGGAGTGATTGGGACATGAGGGTGGAACCATCATGAATGGGATTAGTGACCTAAAAAGAGACTCCAGAACATTCTTTCAATCTTTCTGCTATATGAAGACATAAAGAGAAGTAGGCAGTCTGCAACCCAGGAAAGGTTCTCACCGGAACCTGATCTCAGACTCCCAGCCCCCAGATCTTTGAAAAATAAATTTCTATTGTCTATAAGCCAACCATTCTATGGTATTTTGTTACAGCAGCTAAAAAGACTAAGATGGACATAAACGGGGTACTGTATAAAGTTAGATACATATAACATATACAGACAAAGGTCATTTTCAGGCAGTAGGGGAGAATCCATAAAGAATCTTCTTAAAGTTCAATTTGGACATTTGAAGATATGAAGACCAAGAGCTATCTTCAAATAGTAGTAATAGATTTGATACAAGAATGCAATATCCTGACACCAAACTGCTGGGGACAGGAACATATTGAAGCACTGGAAGAAAAATCTTGGATATAAAGAACATGCACTAAAGAAAAAATACTATTTTGTTTTCTGCATTGCCATGGTATGAGTTATTAGTTAAGAGAAAGAAGAATTGGATATCAAAGCACCATTATATAATATAGTTGGATATGTAATCTTACTTTGTATGTAAAACATCAAATAACTTTTCCATGTTTTTCTCTCACACTTGCCTGTCTATTTTTTCCTTAAATCCAGTTCTCATTTTGGGGGTATGTGGCCATGAAAGGCAGGTTAATATATTCCTGTGCCTTCAATTAGATAGACCTTAAGTATTTGTATGTTCTTCTCTTCTCTTTTCTCCTTTCCTTTCCTTTCCTTTCCTTTCCTTTCCTTTCCTTTCCTTTCCTTTCCTTTCCTTTCCTTTCCTTTCCTTTCCTTTCCTTTCCTTTCCTTTCCTTTCCTTTCCTTTCCTTTCCTTTCCTTTCCTTTCCTTTCCTTTCCTTTCCTTTCCTTTCCTTTCCTTTCCTTTCCTTTCCTTTCCTTTCCTTTCCTTTCCTTTCCTTTCCTTTCCTTTCCTTTCCTTTCCTTTCCTTTCCTTTCCTTTCCTTTCCTTTCCTTTCCTTTCCTTTCCTTTCCTTTCCTTTCCTTTCCTTTCCTTTCCTTTCCTTTCCTTTCCTTTCCTTTCCTTTCCTTTCCTTTCCTTTCCTTTCCTTTCCTTTCCTTTCCTTTCCTTTCCTTTCCTTTCCTTTCCTTTCCTTTCCTTTCCTTTCCTTTCCTTTCCTTTCCTTTCCTTTCCTTTCCTTTCCTTTCCTTTCCTTTCCTTTCCTTTCCTTTCCTTTCCTTTCCTTTCCTTTCCTTTCCTTTCCTTTCCTTTCCTTTCCTTTCCTTTCCTTTCCTTTCCTTTCCTTTCCTTTCCTTTCCTTTCCTTTCCTTTCCTTTCCTTTCCTTTCCTTTCCTTTCCTTTCCTTTCCTTTCCTTTCCTTTCCTTTCCTTTCCTTTCCTTTCCTTTCCTCGCCTCACCTTGCCTTTTCTTTTCTTCTCTTTTCTCCTTTTCTTTCTTTCTTTCTCTTTCTTTCTTTCTTTTTTTTTTTTGAGAGGATGCTGAGTGCATGATAAAGCAAAAAACAAAGAAGAATGACTATCATTGGAAAAAATCAGCCTCTCAAATGTTGTTATGAACTCAGAAAATAAAAAATCCCATATCTGCCACCATTAAAAGTAGTTTGATATAAATTTGAAAATTTCAGTTATCTACTGCATACAACTACTGAAAATACCCCTTACAAACACACAAACATATATATGTGTATACTCTCTTAGATATGATTTCTGATAATATGCTATTCTCCATCTCATATTAATATTTAGTACTTCTGTGATATTTTAAAACAGCTTTAAATGATATCTTAATCCAGTGTTGCCTTTTAAAGTTAATATAAATATTTCCACATAAACAAATACACAGTGATGATTTTGATTAAAAGTGCTTCTAGGATTTTAGGGGATAAGGACATTATAAAAAATTAAAAATTAATCATTACAATTTGGAGATCAAGAAGCCTGTATAGCTTAGACTATTGTCAGCAATTTTGTCTAAATAAAAAGTTTCAGTGTTTGTTTATAGCAGATGAGAAGGAGGTGAACAAATCTTACATAATAGGTGTGATCACTGGGATAGCCAAGGAGTTGATGATCACTGAAATAATAAAGTTTTACTCCAGGAGAACATGATAAAGGTGATAGCAGAAACTGTTGAAAAAGAAAAGAGTCAGAAATGGCAACACCACAGAAATTATGCATGCAAAATTCATATGGGAAAATTATAGCCTGGAGATGTATACTGGAGGATATCTGTCCTTAGAAATGGAGATATTTTTAGGAGAGTTCATGTTGATGAAGGATAGTTGGAAGAAACTATCTTGGAAGACAGGGCACCCCACCCTAAGAGGAAACCACACTTAAAAGGATTTTACACCACCCTGGAAGGAGCCCTCCACTTTTTCCCATGTGATAGATAGATGACACAAACCTGGATGAGTGACAGGAGCATGGAAGGTTAATAAGATTAAAACAACCCAACAATAAGCCCATAAAAAACCCTAGACTTAGAAACTCCAGTGGCAACCATCTCGGGTCCCCTCCCTCTTTGGGAGCTTTGTACTTTATTGACATTCAATAAACTTTACTATCACTCAATAAACCTTGCTTTATTGCGTATCACTCTGGTCGAACTCTTCATTCTTCGAAGTGGCGTGACCAAAAACCCCAAGCATCGAAGGAAAAGAAATCCTGAAACAATGTGAATATACAGAGAGACATATTTGCATGTAGTTCTGATATTTCAGTTGAATATTTTGTTGGATATAAAAATGGGTACTAACCATCAGAGAAGGAAAAATAACAGAAAGGTAAAAATGAAGCAAAATTCTAAAAATTTGTACAAGATGAAGTGAAGCATGGGAAGATGTGTATGATTTCAACAGAGGAAACTACAAAGCATTGCTGATGGAAAGATAGGAGGACATGAGCAAGAATCAGAAGAATCAATCAACATGATGTCTATTCTCCCCTAAATTTAGCTATAGACTTACTGTAATTTTAGTTAAAATGTCACTAAGTATTTTTCTTTCTTGTAAACATTTGTATGATCCTTCTAAAACATATATAAAATCACAAAACACCTTAAAGAGCATGTTTTCTGTTTTTGTAAAAGAACAAAACTGACAAACTCACTCTACCTGATTTCAAGTTTTACAAAAAGCTATAATAAATAAGACACTGTGGTACTGACATAAGTATAAAACAATAAATCTGTAGAAGAGAATGGAGAGTCCAGAAAGGGCCATAAAACAAGTGGCATATAGATATAGATGTAGGTATATAGTCTTTTTTTTTAACCAACACACCAGAACATATAATGAGAAAAGGAAAGTCTTTTCCACAAATTATACTAGATAGATTTACGTAAAAAATATTGGCTCCTGCCTCACACTAAATTAATTGCCATCATGACCATAAAGAAAAATGTAAATCCAAATTTTGTACAAGAAATAAAGGAGATTATTTTTGTTACCATGGTAAGACGAAGACCTCTTAGGACGCAAAATGCACTAGTAATGCAAAATTATGGATTAGATTAATCAAAATAAAGGATATCCATTTTACAAAAGGACCCCAGTATAAAAAGGAGACATCATGAATAAAAAAAAAATCACAAAATACATGTTTGACAGAAGACATATGTAAAATGTATAAAGAATTCATAGAAATCAACAAAAAGTATCAACTATTCACTGTGTTCTCACTGCATGTGACCAGATGCAAAGGAAATATTCTGCTCTCTGTAATTTCTTCAGGTGAAGAAATTCAGTTGATAATTTGCCAAATAGGTGTCGGACATCCAGAGAACTGTAATCATAGTTATAACAATAAGCAAACATATATTTAGGACATATATTTGATATGCAAAATTGCAAGCATCTTATTTATATTATTTCACTTAATCTGTAAAATAACCACGAGGTCAGTTATAATATTCTACTCATTTACAGATGATGAAACTGAGACATAGTACCTTTTTTCATATCAGATCTATTTTGTATGACACAGTTTTCAAGAGTAGTAAGTTATCCTGTTCTTTCTAATTATTTAGAGATTTTTAAATAAAGAACAATTTAGTTTTGTTTATTCAAAAAATTATCTGAGCATCTACTCTTTTTCAGACACTAGGATAGTGAATTTAGCAGTGGCAAATTAGGAATGGGAGATGAATGATAAATAATATGAGATTTCTACTTTTAGATTTGTTTGTTTTTTAAGATCATTTATTTGAGAGAGAGAGAGAGAGAGAAAGCGCACGAGAGAGCCTGAGTAGGGGGAGGTGCAGAGGGAGAGGGAGAAGCAGACTCCTGCTGAGCTTGGAGCAGGGCCCTGGGACCCTGGGATCATGACCTGAGCTGAAGGCAGATGCTTAATAGACTGAGCCACTCAGGCGCCCCTCTACTTTAAGTTTTTATTCAGTATTGTTTTTAAACAATTATAGTCTATCCTTAGAACTCCTTCACAGTACATTACCGTAAAGTTTCCTTATTAATGATAAAGATATTATAACTTATAAATGATAACACCCTAAGTTCACAAAGCGCTGAGTTTTTTTATAAGTAACTGCTTTAAGTGGCAGCTGCTGAGCAGGAATTTACTTCTACTGAGCTTCGTTGTGTTTAATTAGGAAAGACTATGGAGGATGTTTTATATTCCTCTTTGGCCTTCGGGTGTGATGAGCATTAGCTGACATGACAGATATGCAAAGGATTTTCACATTGTGAGACATTTTTCAGAGCTTTGCATGAAGAATCATATTAATAAAAATAAAAGCTATTGAGCATATAATTCCCTGTGTACCACTTCAAAAATTAACACCAATGGATTCATTTTTGATTTGGCAGACTACTGGGTTGATCATAGATTTAGTTTTTAGCAGACATGTTTTGGAAATAAATAATAAGCTTTCCCAGAATAGAATAGCAACAGGGGGAACAGGGGGAATTTAAATTTTTCTTTTGAACTTAGAAGTGAAAATCATGGTTGCAGCCACATGTTATCAAACCTTTGGACACACACAAAAGATGAATATTATTAAAAATTATAATGAATTTTAACAAATTATATTATTATTCAGATTTATATCTAAACATACCAACTACCCTCTCATAGTTCTATAAAGATGCCTGAATAGACATATTGAATTTTAAAATAATCCCTTAAATTAGAAATAATTAAATGGTAATGAAAATATTGCAGAGATGCTAATAAAAAACATTAAATTCTTGTTAAAGCAAAAAAAAAAGAAAGAAAAAAAAGAAAGGAAGAAAGAAAAGAAAGGATGAAAGAAAGAAAGAAAGAAAAAGGAAAGTTTGTTTCCAAAAGGAAACATAGTAAAGGAAAAAGGATTTTTTTTCAGTAGATTCCCAATGAGAACCATGACAAAACCATACATATGCTATATTCAAAGGGGCATAGTGTTCAATACATGATTGGTAATACTTTGGAAATTTATGATACCAATAAACAACACTAGACATGCTAATAAAATAAAATGTCATTCAGATATGTTATTGCTATTTTTATGATATATTTTTTAAAGCAATACTAATAATAACGCTAATTTCAGAAAATGTTTTTCCAGATGTCAAAATTCTGTCAAATTCACCCAATTAGGAATCATCTAAGTAAATGAACATAAATGAAGTAGTATTTGACTGATAAATAGATATCACAATGGTGAAACTTTTCATATTTTATGTATGTGAGGCTCAGCATAGGCTCTCACCTGTCTGTATATATAGAATGAAAAGCACATGAAAAACACATTAAGAATAGACAATATAAATATCAACAAGTGGCAAACTATCATCTGAAAAAAAGAAAGTTAAAAATAAAGAAAAATAGATAAACTTGAAGTAGGGTTAAGGAAATTCTAAGTAGAAAGAAGTCATGTTTAACTTGGAAGTCCTCAATTCTACTCTTTACTATTGTATACATACATGTTAAAGAAAGCTAGTGAAAATGTGATTATGAGATGTGTTGAAGGAAGAATGAATGATTCTTTAACTGCTAATATGAGATGGAATGAAATATATGTATTTCCTACATAATTCTAAGTGTATGCATGTGTAAGACAGAATTGCATGAGACAGAAATCTCTGGTCAGGATTTATATTTAGATATGGAAAAGTTTGAGTCCACAACAAATAGATGGCAACTCTCATTTAATATGTATAATATCCATTCAATAATCACTCATTTTAAGGATATTGTTTAATGAATTTGGTAAGTTTATCTAGTCATGTAACCCGCACTATCCAATACAGGAGAGCTGCATCACTGTGAAACATTCCCTCATGCCCTTTTGCAGTCACCTCTGTAGGCCCTGCCCCAAAACAACTGATCTGTGTTCTACCACTATACTCTTGCCTTTTCTAAAATTTCCTCTAAATGCAATCATACAGTATATAAGTCTTCTGTGTTCAACTTCATTCATTCATTCTTCAGTGTTGTTTTATGTGTTAATGTTCCTCTTTTTTTTTTTTTCCAAATCACTTAGTAGTACTCTATAGTAGTGATAGCCCACAATTTAGTTACCAACTGATGGATACCTGGGTTGTTTCTAGTTTTTGGCTAATATTACTACTAAGAATATTTGTGTATAAGGCTTTGTGACATATATTGTTTTTATTTCTCTTCGGTAATTCAAAGAAATGGAAGGTAGATAACTTACAGTAGGTAAACACTTAACTTTATAAATTACTGTGGTAACTGTATTCCAAAAGTTGCTAAACATGATTCCTACCAGAAAAATAAGACAGCTCCACATCTTGTTCATACTTGTGTTTGTCAATTTTTTAAAAAAATTTAGCTATTCAGTGAGTATGGAAGAATACTTTATTATGTTTTTAATTTACATTTCCTTGGTGACTGGCGACATTTACCATCTTTTCATGTGGTTATTGGTCATTTGTATATCTGCTTTTGTAAACTTACTATGCAAGTTATTTTATCAGTTTTTTTTTTAATATGAGGTTTGTTTTCTAAATGTGTATAAATGTTTATAATATATTCTGGACACAATTATCTTGCAAATTTAACTTGTAAATATGTATTCTCTGTGACTTGCATAGTCTCTGTTTTTTGGATTTGAGTAGAAAATTTTTAATGTTGATTACATTAATTTCATCTTTTTAAAATCTTGGTGTCTATAACTGATAAATCTTTTCCAGATCCAATTGCACAAAGATTTCTATTTTCCTTTTAGAAGCATAATAAGTTCAGGTATATGATATTTTCTGTGATTTTTCTGTGGAAGATTCATTGGCCTTATAAATGTAGGTTTAGTCCTAAACTAGATAATCTGTTCCATTTATGTCTGTTTACCTTTGAACCAGATTAACCATGCTGTCTTTATTAGTGTACCTTATAGTAAGTCTTGAAGTTAGGTAGTGTAAGTCAATCTTGTTCATTTTCGAAGCTGTTTTGACTATTGTAGATCCTCTACATTTCATATATATTTAAAGAGAAGCTTGCTGACTTTTCCAGAAACACTGGCTAGGATTTGATTTATATTTAGTTGAATCTATATGCTATTTTGTGGAGAACTGCCCTCTTCATAATATTGAGTCTTCCAATCCATTAAATCTGCTAATATGCTGTGGCTCTTTAGATCTTGGGTTTCCCGTAGAAATGCTTTATAGTTTTCAGTCATGTTTTGAACTAAAAAAACAAAACAAAACAAAACAAAACTAAACTAAACTAAATATATTGATTTTGATTCTACTGTATATTTTATTCCAGTATCTAATTGCTTACTAATAGTATTCAGAAATAGAATTCAGTTTTATGTACTAAATACTTTATATACGTTAATCTTTTGACCTTGTTAAGTTTACTTATTTGTTCTGGTAGCTTTTTTGTGTATTATTTAGAGTTTTCTGCATATATGATCATATCACCAACAAATAAAGAGTTATTTTATATTTGAGAGAGAGAGAAAGAGAAAGACAGCGTGTGTGTGGTGGGAAGGGGCAAGGAAGAGGAAGAGAGAGAATCCCACCCAGACTCTCCTCTGAATGTGGAGCCTATCACAGGGCTCTATTGCACAACCTCAAGATCATGATCTGAGCCAAAATTAAGAGTTGGATGCTTAACCAACTGAGCCATGCAGGCGCCCCAATAAAGAGTTTTAAATCATCCTTTTCATTTGTGTGTCTTTTATTTATTTATTTATTGAATGCTTTATTGAACTAGTACCTAAAGTGCAATTGTAGTTATGGTAAAAACAGATATCTTGGATCTTCTTTATCTTAAGGAAATAATAATATTTCACTGAAATATTATATTATATATAGCTTTTCCATAGTTTTTTACTAATTATTCCATAAATAATTATGTTTGTATTTATGTATTTATAAAATTTATGTATTTTTATAAAATAATGTAAATTTACACTTATAACAGTTATATAAAATATATTTTATAGTTATATAACATAAATATATATGTTAATATATATAATATATAATATATAATAATGTAATTATAATTATATATAATTATATATTATAATTATGATTATATAATATATATAATAATGTAATTTATTATTATAATGTAAATATATATGATAATAGTTTAGAAATATATTAAACATAACCATTTTACTTACATATAATTATTATAATTTGAAGTTCTGCTATTAACTATCAATATTAGTTTATGAACATACACATTTATAATCATTATGTCTTTCTGATGACCTTTGTATTAAAATTGCTTCTCTTTAAGTTAGGAAACACTTATTTTTTAAAGATTTTATGTATTTGAGAGAGAGAACAAGAGAGAGAGAACAAATATGGGGAAGGGCAGAGGGAGAGGGAAAAGCAGACCCCCCACTGAACAGGGAGCCCTATGTGGGGCTTGATCCGAGGACCCTGGGATCATGACCTGAGCTTAAGGCAGACACTTAACTGACTGAGCCACCCAGACATCCCTGGGAAACTTTTTTCTTTAGACATATTTTCATGGTATTAGTAAAGTTACTCCAGCATTCTTACATTTAAAACTTAAATGATACATTTTTCCATCAATTTTTTCCTGACTCTCTATGACTTATATTTGAAATAAGTATTATAGACAACAAAGAGTTAGAGCTTATTATTTTTATTGATTTATTGATTTTTATTGATTCTGACAATCTCTGTGTTTCAATCAGATTGCTTAATCCAATAATGTTTCGTGCAATTATGGCCATGCTTGAGTTTGAATCTAATTTTTTGTTGTTTGTTTTCTCCTTGTCTTATTTTTTTTATTGTTTGTTGTTGTTGCTTGTTATGTTTCTTCCTCAATCCTTTCATATTAATTATTGGGATATTTTTAGAATTCTATTTTAATTCTTCCTATTGTGTTTTTGCTGTACTTCTTTGAAATAATAGTGAATGCTCTAGTGATTACAATATAGTTCCTTAACTTCACAGTATACAAATTTATCATTAATATTGTACTACTTTATGTAAAATAATTTGCAGACTAATAATTTACCTCCCACCAAACTTTATAATTGTTATACAGATTCCATCTATACATGTGAATACCATCAGATAATATTTTAAAGATTATTTGGTTTTTAAAGAATTTAAGAAGATAAAAGCAGAGACAAAAAAGTAAAGTGGTCTTTTGCCTTTATCTTGATATTTATTATTTCTGATGCACTTTATTGTTTTCTGAGGGTCAGCATTTCCACCTAGTATGATTTCTCTCCAGCCTGAAGAATTTCATTTAGTGCTATCTATAGAGTAGACCTACTGGTGACAAATTCATTCGATAAGAAAAGAACATTAATTAAAATACACACACACGACATAAGTGACATACCCACGTGTGTGTATGTCATTTACGTCATTTTTCTATAGCTGTTTTCATGACTTGCTCTTTAGCTTACACCAGCTTTGCCATGATACCCCTTTGTGTGGGCTTCTTTCTATTCTTATTTTTTTGTTGAGCATCTTGTATCTAAATTTCTGCTTTCATCACATTTGGGAAACATTCAACCATTATTTGTATTCTTTCTAAATTCTCCTGAGATTCTCATCACATATATATTTGACTATTTGATATCATTTACCATGTACCTTGAGGCTTTGTTTATTTTTTCATTGTTTTTTCTATGTATTCTTCACATTGGATAATTTTTTTGTTCTATCTTCATTTATTCATTTTTCTGAAATCTTTATTCAGATATTAAGTCCATTTAGTGAGTTTTTAAATTTCAGATGATGTATTTTCTTGTTCTAGAATTTCCATTGAATTACTTTTTTCTGTCATTTCTAATTCATTGGTTTTCTTTATAGTTATTTTGTTTGAAGTCCCATAGACTTTCTTGAATTAATTGAGGGATATTATTTATTTATTTACTTACTTACTTATTTATTTTACTTTGCTTCATTGCTGATGATTTTTATAACAACCACTTTAAGAACTTGTCTCTTAGTTCTTATATGTATCAGGTATTTTGAAATGTATTCTAAACTTTATGGTGTAACTTGTAGATATTGTGGCTCTGTTAGTATTCTCTGATAAGTGCTGCTGCTTTTGTTCAGTTGAACAATAATCTTTCTTGGACTTGACGTGCAAATTCTTGTTATTTGGCTCCTGTCTCAATTCGTAATTTTGTCTTTACAAGAGAATCTCTAGTTCTATTTCACACACGTTCTTGTTAAAAGGTCATTATTTAGGTAGTCATGTTTAGCTCTTTTCATTCCGGGATTTCCGTCGGCCACAGATTTATTCATATTTTTGGTTTCCATGGTAAGGAGACTGAAGGTTTCTTGTTCTTTTGTTTTGCTGGTATCCTTGTGCCTCTGCTGCAAGTGTCATGTTCCTGCATTCAACTCTAGGCTAAAAGCTGCATAGTGCAGGAAGTTATTCTGTGTATTTCTTCCTCAGCTCCTCCAGATACACACTTCCCATTAGAGCCATTTTTTGTTAGTTATCTAATGTATTTGGATAGAGAGTTGTTTCTTGTGGGAAAGTCCTTTGATAGGTTCTTTATTATTATTAGAAAAGGAAAGGAAATTCCATTAAAAAGTAGAACTTCTAATAAACAAAAGTAAATATTAAATTGAAAAAAATAGAAAAAAATAATCAGTTCTTTATTTTTTTAAAGAGCCCAGTTTTTGGTAATAAATTTTCCTTTCCATATAGTTTCTTGTACTGAATGACTGTAGTTATTTTCATGCCCCTCTTTGTCTTCAATTATCAGATCACCTTTGGTCTGTTTCTATTGGCTTTTGGTTATTTGTCCTTTCTCTCATATTCATGGTGATTGGTTATTGAATGTCAAGCAATGTGCCAAAAATTACCAGGTAATTTGAATGCTATCTTTCTTCATAAACATCAGAATTTCCTTCCGTCAAGAATTTAGTATGAAATTTGGTCCAGTCAAGGGAAATAGATAGTACTGATAAGTACCATAAAAGTAAACTGTTTTTTACTTATTATAGAGTTTATATCTTTAAGAATTTCAACTAGAAATACGGGAAATATATTTCTTTTTGTAGTGGTCTTTACAATATTAATCTCCCTATCACTTGAAACCACTGAAATATATATTTAATGGGTGTTGTATATGTGCCTGTTTGAATTGATAAATGCCTCAAGGGGAATGACAGACAGAATGGTAGATTGATTTGTTTTTTGAAATTCCATAGTTTCTGGGTTCACAGTCCCTCAATTCAAGTAATTTTAGTAGTCTTTATCTCAAATATTTGTTTCCCTAGTTGCAGGTGGAGCTGCTGTAAGCTGTAAGTTTCTGTTTACTGTTATGCCTCCAGCATTATAAATTAACAAATGGCCTGAGGGGAAAAGTACCAATGAATGTAGGGTTCATCTCAATATAACCCCTTTTTCCAGAGTCCTAGCCATTCAGTTATTCCATTCAGTTATTATTGGGTTTTCTCCAGTGCCTTTAAATACCTGTATTGCTTTGTTTTGTTTATTGTTCCAGCTTCTAAGATTATAATTAAGGGGAGACTTAGTCTAAACAAATTCCTCTGCCATACCTTGCAATAAAAATCTTTGAAGTATTTTATTATACTTTATTCTCTGAAATCAAGAAGCAGTATCTACTTAAGCCCTTCAAGTCTCAGCATTTGCTTTATCTGAATTCCCTTTCCTCTTTGCTTGCAAACTGCTGATTCTCATCTTCTTGTCAGAACACCATCTTAAAAGGGTCCAGTAGCAGCCAATAGTCATATCAATGCTCTGATTCTTTCTAACCATATCGCATTGAGTTAGCTGCTCTAGAAACCAGTGTTCTAGGTCTTAAAAATTACTGGTGGGGCTTCACTGTTTTGCCACTGCATAATCTGGATATCTAGCTTTTGAACCTAATATGTTGTTTTCCTTACCTCCCCTACTTCTAATTCAACTGCTAAGCCTGTGCCACTCATTTATATTTAGTCACTATTATACCTCATTTAAAAAAACAAATGTCTTATATTTGTAAATTAATACTTGTTGCAATAATAAACAGCCTCATAATCTCAGTGGCTTAATATACAACCAAGGTCTGTTTCTTGCTAATGTCACATTCTGATATGGATAGGGTAGCTCTCATGGAGAGTTCTCCTTTAAGTGAGTAATAGCTAAGGGATTTACGTTTTTAACATGTTGTGATGCGCCATCCGCTAAAGCTATGTTGTCTACCACAGTAGCTTCTAGCCTCATGCAGCTGTTAATTAAAATTTTTAAAAATTCAAAATTAGTTTTCTGTCCCTAGTGTCCCTACCTGCATTTCAAGTGCTCAGTAACCATGTATGGCTGGTGGTGAGTGTATTGAACAGTACAGATAGAGAATTTTTCTTTCACTACAATAAATTCTCTGATTAGGAGCTTCTTTAGAATCTCTTAAAATTCTCCACTGGATTCTTTCCCTCTGGGCAGCGAAGAAATAAAGAGGGTCATTAATATCTAATTGGATTTTATATGGCCAGATCTAGAAGTGAGGTTCATTGTTTTATTTCACATTCCATTGAGTAGATATCAGTCCAATAGACCTTCCCATCTGTACAGGAATCTGAGAAATCTAGTTTTCCTACTTAGTTAGAGAAAGCAAAACTGGTGAACAGCTAGTCTTTTCCACATACTTACACATTCTCTGTTTTTTTTTGTAAAGATAGAAAAATAAAAATTAGAACATTTAGGAAGTTATGTATATCATAGTCCAGGAAAGGGAAGGAAAGGGAGAGGAAAGTTTTAGGTTTCTGGTTTGCACAGATGGTTATATAAAGGTGAAATTTACTAAGATGAAGAACACAGTTTTATGAGCGCATGTACAGATCCAAAGTATTGTTTGGGCATACCTTGGATACATATGGATGGTGATGTTTAAGAAGCAACTTAATATGTAGATATAAAGCTCAGAGGATAAATATAACTTGAAGACACATATTTGAGAGTTATTAAAACTTAGTAGGTATGAATTCATCTGGAATTTATGGGACTACTAAGAACTAAATTGTAGACAGGGTAAGATAGTATGCTCAGAATAGAACCTTAAACAGCAACAGTAGTTAGGGTTTGGGTATATGATGAAGAAAAGTACAAGGCAGATTGAGGTTTCTGAGAGCAAAGAAGAAAACCAAAAGTGTTTAGTACCCTAGAAGAAAAAACAAGGCTGTTTTGAGAAGGCTGTTTGAGAAGGCTATTTCGTCTGAGAGCTCTAAACAGCAATGATTTAAAGGTATCTACTATTTCTGAAAAAAATGTTTAAAATGATATGAACGTAATATCAAAATAAAAATTGTCAGAGTGCCAATAGATACCTTTATTTTCTTCTATCAATAACTATACATCAGTTGCTCTAATACTACAGTTTTTCCTTTTAAGCTTGGATAGATTTTACTAGTGAATGTCTTTTGGCTTACTTTTGGGCATTTCATATCTCATAACCCAATTTTAGTTGTAGGAAAAGTCTGATATATATATAATTTCTAGAATCATCGCTCATTTATGGTTTTTCGAAAAAAAAATTCTCCTGTTCAGAGAACTTGCCATGATGTGAAATGAATAAGGTATCAAGAATAATACAGGTTCTTGTCCTTTTTTAAACATAATATGAAGTGATAAATTAGTATCAAGGATCATTATAATAAAACTCACTTACAGAGTAGGTAGGAGGAAAAATCAAATCAGTTATTACAAAGCAGAAAACATTTCCCAGTGGCAGTTTATTCTGCAGAATGTGAAAGGATAAAGTTTATTTGAGGCCATATGCTCTCCTTATTCTCAGTGCTTCATAAACTGAAAAAATTAAAAGCACTCAGTTTAGAACTATGCAGTACAAAACACTGTTTTGAAGGGTCTACAGATGAATGCCAAGAGGTTATCCCACAGTGAAAATAATTGGATGCCCCAGAGGTTAGCATTTTTTCTATTTTTGAGCTTCTGTTTACTTATCTCATTTCTAGCTTTTCTATCTTCTAAAATCCTCTTAAAAAGTAAAAGTATCAGCATGGTGACTTTAAGAAAAAAATAAGGTTGAGAAAGAAAGCTGTGCAAACTGAATAGAAAAACTCATTGTGATTAAAATGTGTTGTGTTTTTTTCTTTTAGTCTTCATTTGAACTGAATTATTGGAGGAATAGTAAATATTTTTTTAAAAAAGGAAAATACACTACTAGGGATATATAATAATACTACATATTATAGAACACTTATAACAACTTGCATTGCATTCTAACTTATTAAAATATGATATATTCTCATGTGATTCCAGACAATTAAAACATTAGGCCATTAAAATATACATAGCGTCAAGAATCAAGTAATATTTACTATTATAATCTTATTGGTAGGATATATTTTAGTTTCCAATATGAGTTTACATGATTCCTCTATTACAGAACAAGAAATAGAGCTATTCAACTTCCATTATCATACCAGAATTTGACAGCATATGGTTATTGTTTTTTTTTTCTGCAAGTGTTTCAGACTCTTTTTTAAAATACTTGTGATGATTAAAGGCTTTCACTAGGGGCTTTATTACGTGTGTGTGTGTGTGTGTGTAACAAATTCCTACAATATAGAAAACAATCAAGATAGAGACTGTACAGGGTCCTTTTTTCTTGATGTTATCTTTAAAATATCATTTTCATTTCTTTTATTCTTACAATGTGACTTGAAAATTTTATAGGGTAAGAACATTTTATAGAGTGATATAAACTGGTTCCATGTTATACGGGGAAACGTTTAAAGAAGGTGAAAACATTTTTCTCTGTATTGCTTGGACATTGCAAAGTTCCTTGTTAATGTGAAGCACATAATTACCATTTGTTAAATGAAAGGATAAATATATAATGTTTATACTGGTTTATTCATAGCATAATAGCCCTAAAATCCAGCTACTTGAAGAAGAATTCTTGGCTCTATCGCTTGTTATATAACCATTAGCAAGTTATTTTACCTGTGACTCAATATTTTCGTTAGTGAAGTGGAGAAAAATTATGATTATACCTGCCTCAAGTTTAGATGTTAGACTATGAGTAAAGTACTTTGAACAGTGTATTTTGTATAGTCAGCCCACTAGTACATGTTAACATTTTCTCCCTTTAATTTTGAATTACACAATTCGGAAACTATCAAAATATTTCAGAAAGAATTGAAAAAACACATTTACTGTATAAATAATTACTGTAGAAATTTGAAAAGAAAAGAAATCAAATTGTCAAAAAACAAATGCTCTGAATAAAATCTAACAACACATTTTCCAAGTTTAGAATGCTTTTTAGATATACAGAATTTTTTCTTATAAAGCTTTCTTTAAAAAGTAACTTGAACAATCAGTCACTTCATTCATATAGTAAAATACAAATTACAGTAATTCTCATTAACATCAGAATTTAATTAAGGTTGGCTGGTATCATCTTAAATTGTTGCAGAATACCTGTCTAGTAAAATTCAATATGACAGAATAATAGACTAAAATTTCAAAATCAGCTAGAAATTTATTGATTGCAGGTGATATAAATTTAAAATAAAAATCTTACAGATACAATTGCTGATATATTCACTCTGATTAGAAAGTAGGGAAGATATTGAATTCAAATATTTAAAATAAAATGTTCTATTTTTTAAAAAGATCAGGAAATATAAAAGATTTAATAAATAAACTAGTTAAGCAAAATAATTAGAATGAAACTGATGAGAAATATTTGGAAATCTTTAGACAAAATCTTACAAACGTTACTAAGGGACCCTTGGTGATTTGCATATATGGATAGTCTGTGTAACTAAATGGAAAGAATTAGCATGAGAATAATTTTTAATAATGGTAGCAGGTAGTACTTATCGGTTTTGGTCTGTGGTAGAAATTAAACTCTTTGACTTATAGCAATTAATACATGTATTACTCTCAGCAGTCCTAAAAGGCAGATGTTAATGTGATCCTTAATTTAAATAAGGAAATGGAGATACATAATAAGTTGAACTAACTTACTTCTTTCCTACATCTGGAAAGGGATGAAGGAGATTCAAGCATAGCCAGATGTGTATAGCCATTGCACTCTGTCACATCAATTTAGCTAAAATATCATATAATTTTAATCAAATTTACAATAGGAAGCTTTGTAAAACTGAGCTAGCCAATTTGAAGTTCATCTAGAATAATTGACCTACCATGTGTAACTTAGAATTCCTAAAAAAGATATGCAGTTGTTTCCATTCTTGGCATATTAGCATGAAAAGTAAAGAAACTGTACTTTAGAAAGTAGAAATCATGTTCTAAGAATGAAGCAAAGTTCAAATGAGAGATCAGGATATATATGTCAATAACTATTTAGAAAAAAAATCCTTATCTGACATCTTGGACTAATGATAAATATAAAGTAGTAAAAATGTAAATTATAAAATACATTAAAAATAAAGAAATTGCATGCAATTTTTAATGTATTGGGATGGGGAAAGTGGTCCTAAGTATAACAAGAAATGTAGGAACCATAAAGAAAATAAAAAACCTACATCATTAATCAATTTTAAAAGAAAAATAAGTAAAGAAATAAATATAAAACCCAAAGCATCCATATCTGTAATGCACATAATAATCTCTTAAAATTTAATATAAGAAATATTAAAATATTGGATCTTTTAAAAGTAAAAATACATTGAAAATACATTTTAAATATAGATATTTTCCATTAAAGTAAAATATTCAAATCTTTAAAATCTCATAAATAATAAAAATATCAAATTTAAAAATAAGACCTTTTTTGCCAATTATTATAAAAGATAAAAGGAATGTTACCCTTTTGGTGAAAGGAAAGTAAAATATCTAGTTGGTGAAATATTTAAATAACTATAACATTATACATGACCCTGGCATCAGGAATCAGTAATCTAGTACTTTTTCTGAAGGATACATTAATGCATGATTTTTGAAAATTATTTAGATTTGTAGTCTCTATTACCAAAATATCAAAAAATAAATTACTGGCTCTTAAAATCTAGGCAGAGCTTTGTTTGTTGCTTATGGAAGTCAGAAGAAGGGGAGTGGGAACTGCCATAATTCAAGTTCAGTATAGAGCCCAGACTCTTATATGGATAATTTTTTTATAAAATTATAGCTTTCAATATTTAACAGATATTTCACCAAAATGGACTTCTCAAACTTGTAAAAAAATGTGTTTACAGGAACTTACTAAAGCTAGGCAAAAACAAAATTCTTTACAACATGATCTTTAAGAAAATGTTTTTTTAACTAGAAAAATGATATAAGTTGAAAATATTTGCAGAATTCCAGTATGTTATGATATGAATGTTATGATGAAATTTAAAGTCTACTGCTCCCTAAAATTAAAATCGTATTTTGAATCTTGCTTCAGAATCTTCATATTTGCAATTATGTAGTCTATAGCACTATAGAGTAAGTAATTGGTTACATACAAATTTTCAGATTGGACTGGTAATTTTTCATTTTTCAAAACAAGTAGACAGATGTAAAAAAATAACTTCAATGTCATTTACAAAAAATGGAAAAAAAAAGTTAAAATCCCTTGAAAAAAGAACTTTTGACATGATTTTGAATAAACACAATAGATGTGTGTCTAAAATGCAGAAATGGACATACAAAATAGTACATATCCAGTACATTTCTCAGAGATTCTATTCTGGTTGCATGTGTTAGAGTGATCAAACAGACATATCTGTCTCCTTTCATCCTGGAGCTACCAACTCAGTGAGGTAGCAAGCCATTAGAACAATATTTTAACAAATCATTCAAATTTAAATTTTGATAAATACTGCAAGAGAAAAATATTTCAGAAAAGTATATTTATGATTACTCAGTTAAATGTTCTCAACCAGTGGTGAATTTGACCCCTAAAAGACATTTGGCAATACTTGGAGACATGATTGTTTGCTATTACTGGAAAATGGAGTTCTGCTGGCCTCTAGTGCGTAGAAGCCAAGAATAATATTAAATATTTGAGAATGCAACAATAGTTCTCCACAAGGAATTATCTGGTTCAAAATAAAAATATTGAGAAGCGCTTCCAGAATGGAGTAATAACCTCTTAAAAGTTGCTTATTTATAAAAGCGACTGAAGCACTGACAAACATTGTCAAAATAAAATACTTTCATATGTAGAAATTAATCAAGTAACTCTACAGTTTAAAAATATAATAAATTTAAAAAAATCACTACAGGTGTTCAATAGCATATTGGAAGTGATAGGAAAAACAATCAACGAAGTGTAAAATAGATAAATTGATAGTATTCAGTCTGAGAAACAGAAATAAATGATGAAAATGAATAGAGCCTCAGAGACTTATGAGACACCATCAAGCATAAAAATACACATATATGAGTCCACAGAGAAGAGAAGAAAGAAAAAGGGACAGAAAGAATAGTTGAAAAAAAGAATGGCTGAAAACTTTCCAGTTGATGAAAAACATATTCTGCACTTTCAAGAAGCTTAATGAATTCAAAGTAGGATAAATTTAAAGAAATTGACAACTAAATACATCATAGTCATTCAGTAGAAAGAACAAAAAAAAAAAAAAGAATCTTGAAAGCAGTAAGAGGAAAGCAAAACATAATGTAGAACGGGTCCTCAATAAGATTAACAGCTGACTTCTCATCTGAAACCATGGAGAACAAAAAGTGAGATGACATATGTATTCATAGTGTAGAAAGAAAATAACTGTCAACCAATAATATCAGTAAATATTTAGTAAACTAACCTTCAAAAGCAAAAGAGAAAGTAAGACATTCCAAGATTTAAAAAAAGTGGAAGAACTCATTACTAGCAGACTTGTCTTAAAAGAGATACTTAAAGGAAATCTTCAGGATGAAATAAGTCTCTAGACAGTAAGTGAAACATGAAAAAATAGAACACTAGTAAAAATAACTATGTAGATAAATATAATGGTCACATAAATACATTTAGTTTTTAAATAATTTCTTCTCGTTTGAAAGGAAACTGAAAAATAAAAGCAATCATTATAAAACTGTGTTAATGAGTTTATAACATATAAATATGTAACATGGAAATATATAAGCATGACTAAAGGGGTGATAATAGAGCCATATTGGAGTGAAGTGTTTAAATATTATTAGAAATTATGTTGGTATTAATCTGAAATAAGTTTTTAAAAAAGATTTATTTATTTGAGAGAGAGCAGAGCTTGTGCGTGCACACATGAAGAGGGGGAGGGGCAGAGAGAGAGGGAAAGAGAACCTCAAGCAGACTCCCCACTGAGCATGGAGCCCGATGTAGGGCTCAATCCCACAACCCTGAGATCATGACATGAGCTGAAATTAAGAGTCAGACGCTTAGCCTTCAGGTGCCTCCTGAAGTAAGTTGTTTTAAGTTAAGATCCAACATAGAGCCATATGAATTATGAACATGTACCTTATATCAGATCCCTAGATTATATGAAAAACAAATTTGGAGATGGAATGTTAAATAGTTGGTTTGAAAATAATAGTTGGAGATTTCAATACTCCGCTTTTCAGTAATAGGTGGAACAAATAGGCAGAAGATAATCAAGGAAATAGAATACCTGAATAATACTATAATCCACTTGGATTTAAAAGATATCTATATAACACTCTACTCAAAAGCAGCAGAATTCATTTTTCTGAAGTGTACATGGAACATTGCCCAATATATACCAAATATAAGGCCATAAACAAGCCTGGATAAATTCGTTAAATGTATTGTAATTATACAAAATATTCCCTCCAACAGTGAAAGAATGAGATTAGAAATCAATAACAAAAAAAAATGGGAAATTCAGAAATATGTGGAAATTGAACAACACATTCCTGAGTTATCAATGGGTCAAATAAGACATCACAAGGAAAATTAGAACATAATGTGAGACAAAAGAAAGCAAAAGTGCAACCTATTAAAACTAGTACAATGCAGATAAAGCAGTGCTCACAGAGAAAGTTAAGCTGTAAATGCTCATGTTAAACAAAAAAAGGAAGAAGGAATATCTCAAATCAATAACATAAACTACAACCATAAGCAAGTAGAGAAAGAAGAGGAACCAAACTCAAAGCTAGTGGAAGGAAGGAAATAATAAATACAGGCATACCTCAGAGATATTGTGGGTTTAGTTCCAGACCACCACGATGAAGTAAATATTGCAATAAAGTGAGTCAAATGATTTTTTTGGTTGCCCAGTATATATAAAAGTTATGTTTATGCTATACCATAGTTTATTAATTATACAATAGAATTATGCCTAAAGATATACATTAATACCTTAATTAAAAATACTTTATTGCTAAAAAAAACCGTGCTAACCATCATCTGAGCTTTCAGTGTATTATAACTTTTGGACTGGTGGTAAGTCTTGCCTTGATGTTGATGGCTGCTGACTGATCAAGATGGTGGTTGCTGAAAGTTGGAGTGGCTGTGGAAATTTCTTAAAATAAGACAATAAAATTTGCCACATGAGTTGGCTCTTACTTTCATGGAAAATGTCTCTATAGCATGCTATTTGATAGCATTTTATCCACAGTAGAACTTCTTTCAAATTTGGAGTCCGTCCTCTCAAACTCTGCTTTATCAACTAAGTTTATGTACTATTCCAAATCCTTTGTTGTCATTTTAACAGTCTTCCCAGCATCTTCACCAGGAGTAGAAACCCTCTTTAAAAAACACTTATTTTGTTCATCTATAAGAAGCAACTCCTCATCCATTGAAGTTTTATAGCAATATTGCAGCAATTAAGTCATATCTTTAAGCTCCACTTTTAATTCTAGTTCTGCTGCCATTTCCACTACATCCGCAGTGAATTCCTCCACTAAAGTCTTGAATTTCAGTTTGTGGAAAATAATATAATGAAGCACAATAAAACAAAATGCAATAAAGTGAAGAATGCCTGCATTAAAATAAATAAAATAAAGAGCAGAAAAGAAGTAGAGAAAAATCAACCAAACTGAAGTTTGTTCTTTGATGTGACTAAAAAATTGAGAACTTCAATTAGACTCACCATGAAAAAGAGAAACAAGACTCAAATTACTTAAATTTGGATTGAAAGGGTGGTATCACTACTTATTTTATGTGAATTAAAAAACAAAAAAGATTAAGATAATAAGATGAACAGTGGTATCCCTCAAAAGTAAATAACGTAGATGAGATTAACACATTCTTAAAAGATGCAAACCCACCAAAACTGACCCAAGAAGAAATATGAAGTTTGAGGAGACTTATAACAAGCAAGGAGATTGGATTGTAGTGAAAAACTTTCCACAAAGAAAAGCTCTGTCCCTGATGACTTTATTTGTAAATTCTACCAAACATAGAATCAACAGCTACTTCATGTGGTACTTCAAAAACACAGAAGGAAACACTTCCTAACTCGTTCTATGAGGCCAATATTACTAAGAAAAGTTAGCAAAGACATTGTAAGAAAAGGCAATTTCAGATAAATAGCCCTATGAGCATAGATTCAAAAACTTTCAACAAAATATTAGCAAACCAGCAACATAAAAAGGATGATGTATCATGACCAATAGGATTTTTGCCAGCAATGCAAAAATAGATAATAGATAATAGTTTAATGTCAAAATCAATTTGTGGAATACACCATAGTAATAGAATAAATGATAACACATGAATATCTTTCTAATAAAAGCACCAAATTAGAATTAAAGCAAACGTTGTCAATAAGATGGAGGTCATCTATGAAAAGCCCTTAGCTAACATACCTAATGGTGAAAGATTGAGAGTTTTCCCTCTAATACCAGGAATAAGACAACATCTGCTGTCACAACTTCTATTCAAGGTTGTACTGGAAGTTCTAGTCTGGAAAATAAAGCAAAGCAAATGAAAGAAGATATCCAGATTCCAAAGGATGAAATAAAACTCTACTTTCAGATAACATGACTTCATATATAGAAAACCCTAAATAATCTATAAAAGACTATGAGAGTTAGTAAAGTTCAGTATGACTGTAGGATAAAATACCAATATACAAAAATCACTTGTACTTTTTTACACTAGGAATGAACAATCAAAATTGGAGTGAATTCAAGAATTCCATTTATAATAGCATCAAAGAATAAGGTATTTGGAATAAATGTAACAAAAGAAATGCAAGACATTTATGCTGAAAACTGTAACATGCTGAAAGAAATTAAAGACCTATATAAATGGAAAAAAGTCCCATGTTCATGGACTTGAAGACTTAATAGAGTGAGGAAGGCAATAATCCCTATGCTGAGCTACAAATACAGTGGAATATTACTAAGCTGTCAAAAAGAATGAAATCTTTCCATTTGCAATGATGTGGATGGAACTAGAGGGTATTATGCTAAGTGAAATAAGTCGGTCAAAGACAAATACTATATGATTTCACTCATACATGAAATTTAAGAAACAGATGAACATGGGGAAGGGAAGGAAAAATAAAATAATACAAAAGCAGAGAAGGAGGCAAACCACAGGAGACTCTTAACTATAGGGAACATACTGAGGGTTGCTAGAAGGGAGGTGGGTGGGGGAATGGTGTAACTGGGTGATGACATTAAGGAGGGCACTTGAGGTAGTGAACACTGGGTATTGTATGCAACTGATGAATCACTGAATTCTACCACTGAAACTAATAATACAGTATATATTAATTAAATTGAACTTAAATAAAAAATTTAAAAAATAGGGTGCCTGTGAAGATAACAGATTTTACCTGGATAAAACTTTTGAGAAGATAGTATGGGACAATCAAATGGAGATGATCCATAGGGAACTAGCTATAGGGTCACTTGAATAAAGGAAAGGGAGAAGAGCACATGGCTAATAACTTGTGGATTCTTGAATCATCATTTCTGACTGTATCCAGTCTCCACCACATACTAATTTAATCAGGTTGGGCCTTTATTTCTCTTCTCCGTAATATACATAATAATAATACCTAACTTAAAAGGTTGAGTATTATATGTAAATAGTTAAAAAGACTGGGATAAGAAAGTAGGACCAATAGCTAGCTCTTATTTGTGGACCTAGAACTTAAAAGAGGGATATGAGAAGGGGAAATATATTTTGTTGTCACTATTACTCAATTAATTGAGATTTTGGAAGTAAATAGAATTACACAAGAAGAAAATGTATAAGGAGAACCAAACTGAAACCTGGGGAAATTTATTATAGTTTTAATTTGTTTTCAGTTAAATGTGGTTTTAATCTGATTTAAGTTATAAATTGGAGTTTCCTTTAGACTTCAGAAGTACCAGATTAAAATTATATTTGCTTTATTATTTGGCCAAATAAAAGAAGATCTAATTTGACAGTAAAAGCAATTTTATAGTTGTTATTCTAGAAGAGTGGTTATGAAATGGGAAAGGGTTCTGATTTTAATATCCAAAAGTAGGTACTAAATTTGAAAAAATGCTTTGGAAGAAGATTTTTGATAGATAGGATATGGCTGACTAAGGAAAAGATGAAATCAAAGATGACTATCTATTTAATAGCCTGGAGTGCCAGGAGTATAATGATGATATCGACAGTGATAGGAACACTGAGAAGACAGAGAAAATAATGAGCTTGGCTATAGATATGTAAAGTTTTAAGTGTCAGCAGGATATTCAAGTAGAGATATCTTGCAGACAGCCAAAAAATGAGGGCTTGGAGAGTATATAGAGATTAACTTTCTTTTTGCAGCTTTGTGTGTGTTACTTTCATCTTTTAAATTTTATTTCCCTTGGAGATTTGGCCATGTGAATTTCTTTCCTATTACTTTTTATTACTTCATATCATACATATCTAGATATATTTTAAGTTTCCTTATTTTTAATAAAATACCATTATTTTCTCATATGTCTTTCAAAACACTAAGAGGCTTTTTCATTCATTTTCTTCTGTTTATTTTGAAACACTTATGATATTGGTAATAGTTAGCAAAATGTATTAGGTCTACAAACATGCACACACACACACACACACACACACACACACACACACAAATCTAGTTCAGCAGAGTTTCCATGTTTTCAGTTATTTGTCAAAAACTTTCCCATATGTTCTCTTATATTTTTCACATTGTTTCTTTGGCTATATTGATTTGTGTAAATGTTTGAATTTATGGTATTATTTCAAAAGTTCTAGAGGCTTAGGGAGGCCACTGTCAAGCACAGCACGATGACTAACATCCTTCTAGAACTTCATCAGTTTAAATTAAGTTCATAATTTTCTACAGTTCCAAAACCTCTATAGTTCACAGTAGTTTAAGTTGACCTCTACACAAAAGTGTGAATAAAGAATCAAAAAATATGTTTTATAAGAATGGAATAGAAACTTGTGGACACTGAACATGTGAGTAGAGAATATATAAAAATAGAAATGAATATTGGGGAAATTGGCTGCATTAAAAGTAAATTTCAATAATTCTTTAGTGTGTCATTATTTATAAACCTTAGCAGGTTTTCAGGGCAGAGAAAATCAGCCTTTCTGTTCATCCATTCGCATGAAGTAGAGGAGAATTAATCTGATGTATCATTTTGCAGGGCTTTGGACCACATTTATTAGCTGGCCTTTTTCCTTCCTTTAAGTTATCCAAATGGATATATAAATCTTTTCATTCTAAGAAACCTACTATGTCCAAGTTAAATCATATATTCTATTCAGAAATAAAATCTTTTGTTCATCAGAACTCGGTTCTCTAATATTATATATCATTGAGACATATAATATTTTTATTAGGAGCTATTTTTTTTAATCTGCAGCTTTCTACAGGAGCAGCCACGAGATGTTAAACAACATACGCAAGAACCTACCACAAACCAAGAAAAACTGAAAGCTGAAACATTTTGCTAAGGCTTTCTTACTTTGGTATAAAATCCAGCTAATGATTTTCATCTTGAAGGGTGTTTGCCTATTTCTATTGTGGGGGGGGGAGGGGGAAAGCTGCATTTAATACCAGCTAAAACTCATTGTGATTCCAGGTTTTCAAATTGGAGGACCTGGTTTCAAAGAATGATGCAAGAAAGTTTTTCATGTAGATTCCACATATACTTCTATTCGTTCTTTACTGCAGTAATAATACTCTTACTCAGCAATGTTTTGATGGTTTTATTTTCTGATCGTATACCTTTCTCCCTTGCAAAGACAATTACTGTTCCCAACATTGTATTTTCTTTGTCACTGGTTGATGTACTTCTATCAAGCAAAGCAGACATCACCTTTCATACAAGATAAATTTTTTAGGTGGAGAATTGCCCAGGATCCTTCTGAGGCTTTAACAATGGATGAACCATCAGTCTCCACCTGACTGTAATATCTTAAACCTGGATATTGTTGGGACTTCAGACATTTTAAAAACTCATGAACATTATAAATAGAAATATACTCTGACCTCAAAAAAAAGAAGTTTAAAAATATTTCAGGTAATGACATTCAACAATATAGTGATAGGATAGTGGTGTGGGTTGCACAGGTGTTTCCATTCACTAAAACTAATAAAACTATGCCTGTCAGGTCTGTACATTTCATGCTATGTAAACTATACTTCAATAAAAATATTTTAAAATTTCTGTATGACTTATATGCCCTATCAATGGAATTTTCAGCATGATATTTTGTTTTTAGATTGATTTTTCTCTCAGCTCTTTTAAAATAAACTTTGCAGTAGATATTTGTCATTGAAAAGGTTGACCTGATAAATGCTATTTCTTATATGATATGAAAATGATTATACCAAGAAATACTGTGTAAGATATTTAAAAAGCCCAACAATAAGCCTTGCCAAAACATAATGTTTACAGAATAAAAAAAATACTACTAACATCTCATGATTATTTATTAAGTCTACTCTGTAAGGAAGATATTCAGATGATGTTTTTTCTACTTGAATTATTTGCCTAGCTGTTGTAGAGTGCCTTTGAAAATGGTTGCAAATCAGAACTCAGACAACATTCAAAAAGTGCAAATATAGCAGTTTACTAATTTGATAATTTTGTTATAGTACCAGTTATAAACAAAATCTAGTTTCTTTGTAATAATATAAAGATCTAATAATAGGATAAAAGACTAGGAAAAAATAGTTTGGTTTAGAAACTTAGAAATATATTTGTTTAACATATTTATTAAAATTTACTATATGATAGGCACTATTTAAAACATTGGGGACATGGTAATTTAAAAAAATTAAAAAATCATCATCATGAAATAAAAATATGTAATAATGTAGATTATGAAGGAAAAAAAGATAGTGGATTAAGGGAGGATAAGGGAGTGATGGAAAGTGATGCTCTAAAGAGAATGCTTAGGAAAGCCATCTCTGAGGAGGTAATATTGGAACAGAGTTCTGAATAAGGAGAGAAAAATACAGTAAAGGTTTGGCAACGATTGTTTCCACCAGAGGGAATGTGAGACAGTAGAGTAATACTATCTTCTCTGAATAGTTTAAATTCCAAATTCTTTCAAAGTATTACATGACCAAAACAAAAAACAAACAAAAAAACAAACAAACAAAAAAAAACCCTTTGGTATCAATATATTTCTTGATATTTTACATTTTAAAATATAATCCATGTAGCAAATTGCCTGTAACTGGTAATATATCTAGAGTCTTATTATTTTTTCTACATTAGTGCAATAGCCAACCGACTGGTATCTCTTTGTCCCTTTTTCAACACAGATCTGTGGTATTTCATTCAGAAATGAGGTCAAACCATATAATTCCTGTGTTCAAAACCATGTAATTTCTCCCCATCACTCAGAGTAAAAGGCAAAGTTCTGGCAATGGTCTTCTATGATCCATGTGGTCTGGCCCACGACTCTTCCCTCTAATCCAACAGTAGTGCCTTTCCTACTCTTTCAGGAAAACACCAGGCTTGTTCCTAATTTAGAGACTTTGCACTGGCTTTTTGCTGTGCTTGGAATATTTCCTTCTGAGGTGACTATTGGTTATTGATTTATTTCTTTATAGTCTTGACCAAATTTACCTTTCTCTATACTCCACCAAACATTCTCATCCTTCCTACTTAGCTCCATTTTATCCCCAATTATCATTGTCTAACTACTATGCAATTTATGTGTTTTGGTTTTTTTTATGTGTCTTCCCATTTAGAATTTAATATTCATAACTTCTCAGTTTAACTAAGGTGTTCCAAGTGTCTAGAACAGTGACTAGCATAGAACTGGTCCTTAATACATATATTTTGATTGCATAAAATAGCAGAGTAAAGGAAATTTAATATTTTATCCATAATGAAAAGCAGAGATTATTTACAGTGAGTTCTTCATTATTTATATCCACGTAATATCAGCAATATCCTTATTTATGTTGATTCAATACTGTGCATTGTTTTTTCTGACTTAGAATCTGTTAGGACAAAAATTGAGGGTAGTTGAAAATTAATCAGCATAGGAAATAATAATTCCTTATATATCTTTCAAAATTGAAAGTAACTATATTCTATAGCAGCTATGTCTTTTAGTTCTGATTCAGTTGACTTGGATGGTATTACATCATATGTAGCTGCGTTTCCCAACACTGAAACTGATGCCGCTGATGCTGAGGTACAAGGGAGTATGACTGGCAACTGTGCTTTAGAGTGGGCTCCACACATACATGAGAAATGCTACATGTGAAGGATATCTTCAGGTATGATGAACCATCTGGGGACCCCTGTAGCAAACAATGTTGCAAATGACTAACTGTTATAAGATATAATGGAGTTGCTCTGAGAAATGGTAACAGTATACATGACAGAAACAGAGTTTGGGTAAAACAGATAAATAACTTCATAGCCTTTCAGCATCCAGCTAATGGACACCAGTAGGAACTCCAAGCAGACACTGTGTCTCTTTACTAATAGGTCCCTCTGTGACCATACAGGGCACGTATACTGGGGAGTGAAGAATAGGGAAGTCACTTAGCTCCTCTGTCCACATACCCTGCAGAGCTTTCTGTCCACAATTTTCAAAACTCTCTTATACTTCTGGATATTGCTTTCCCTCAGGGAGAAAAGTATATCAAAACATAAAAAGTTACTCTAGTTGTTTGAAATAACTTTTTTTAGGGAAGAGTAAGCCAGCAATTTAATAGAAGAGGGCAGATGATCACACTTGTGGAAAAAGTATTTTCCATCTGGTATCTATAATGCTATACAAGAAGATTTTAAAAATGTATGGTGTTCTTTGGGTTACAGGTAAAAAAGCAAATAACAAAGCATAAATAATAAAATGGATCCAAGAGAGTTCATGTAAATATTTGTCTAACATTGTACAATCATTGCCCAGACCCAAAGTGATATTCACAGGTCCAGAAGGCAACTGACTGTCAAACTTAAATATTTCCTATTTGAATGCCTTCTGTGGCTTTCAAGGTGGATTCATTGATGTATCTTGAACCTGAAATGTCAATACCTACACATATAAGATATCAGGATCTCTAAAAAATAGTTTTAATTCAGTTGAAAAATCAAAAAGCAGATGACACCTGAAGAAAGGGCATTTCGAAGATACACTGAACATACAAACTCTCTGTTATAGTACTACTTGTCTTTTTAGAGCTACCCAGAATTACACTCTGGAGGCAGAACAGAGATTTTTTTTTTTTTTTCACTTTCTGTGGCGAAACCAGTGGTTGTATATTGAATATCTTTGACTATATTCTTACACAGAACAAAGCTACTTTTGTTTATTACTTCCCAACTAGTTTAAAAAATGTGTACATTGACATCTAAAAATTGAGATTCAATATGAAATGGTCACAGGAGAAAATACATTGTCTAATATTAGTTGGACAAAAGTAGTAGTCTTAAAAATATAGTTTCACCAACTATTCTATAAATTCTTCTCCCATTATTGTTTTTTTCCTTCAATCTGAGTTAATGTGTTTATAGAGTTTTTTCTGTAATGTATGTTTCATAGTCGTTATAATAACAATTTTTCCTGATTTTTCGTGCTTATTTAGGTCATTAACAATTCAGAGGTGGACCTGTGATCTTTCCTCTTAGCTATCTTCAGCACCTTGCATTCTATTAGGGCACACATTTTACACTTTACAAGGTATCTATAACAATGTAAGCAACAAATACATGGGTAGATGCTTCAGAATAAATTAGCATACCCAACTGCTTTCTAATTTAATTGTTTCATTTATCCACAAACATAAATATTTACTGTGTACCTATTAATGCCAGGTGCTAAGAAGGCAGCTATTTACCCACTATCCTCTAAGTCTCTATAATCTGGAACAGGGAGATAAGTTAATAAAACATATTATAATGGCATGAAAATGTGTACCACTATATAAGGTGCAACTTAAGGAATATGAAGTCATTTATATTTGTCTGTGAAGACTAGGAAAGACTTTACAGCTGAGTCTTGAAAGTGTGAAAGTATGAGATATTGGAACACATGACAGGCAGATGGAGAAACGTGAGCAAAGGAAATGGAAATGTATAATGTATGTTTTGGGGAAATCTGACTTTCAAGAGTTCTATTTCAGCATCACAGGGCATGGGAAGGATGAAAATAAAGCCACATGCAGAGGAAAGTTCAAGTCTGATATGCTAAACTTAAGATAGAAGCCATATGATTAATAATTCAGTTAATCATAGGGAATTGAAAGTAAAATAATGTGATATTAATGGGAAACCTATGGCAAAAAATAAGTCCAGAATATGGAATACTCACCAGCAGTATTGGTCAAACAAGAGGTAAGTTCATCTAACAGGACAGAAAAAAAAAAATGGAAAAAGAATGAAAAATCGTCTTTCACTTATTTATATAGGTGGGGCTGGAATTCCAGGACTTTAATTAAAGGATGACTTTTGGATATGAGGGCAGTCTGTGACATCTGTCACTCCATTGATCTCAAGGATTGATTCAGTTGATCTGGCTGGCTAAGGTGGTATTGCCTTTCCCTCACTGCTCCATGTGTGTTCCTCATGAAGTTGTATGCTGGGCTAAAGAGGAGAATTAATCTTTGGTCAAGGGTATTTGAGTAGCTGCATCCCCTGTTAGAACCTCCATACAAGCTTTTACAATCTACTTGTAGGAAAATGTAGTCAAGCTTACAAACAAACAAACAAACAAAAAAGCCAAAACCCCAAAACACACACACACACACACACACACACACGAAATTACTCTGAAGAAGGCCATAGAACAAAGATATTATTTGGTCTGGAGATAATTTTTAGACATTTGAATTCACTTTTTCTTTTCTGTGAAAATGATGAATCCCAAGGAGATTTCTAGAATTTTGCAAGGTCTCACAGGTAATTAATGAGAGAAAAAAATCCAAGCTTTCTAAAATTGTGCATGGTTGCATTCCTTAGAAACAAACAAACAAAAAGTTGCATCGTATGTTATTTGTAATCTCATTTTAAGATATTTTAGAGAAATTTTAGGTTTGCAACAAAAAATGAAAGGGAGATACAGAGATTTCCTGTATATTTCCCGCATAGCCTCCTCTATTTTCAACATCATTCACCTGGATGGTGATTTTTTTTTACATTTTTTTACATTAACACATCATAATAACCCAAAGTCCATAGTTGACCTTAGAATTCACTTTTGCTGTCCATTCTCTGGGTTTGGACAAATGAATAATGGCATATGTCTATTATTATAATATTATACAGAGTAATTACACTGCCCTAAAAATTCTCTGTACTCTGCCTATTTATCTTCCTCCCAACCCCAATTCTCTACTGATCTATAGTCTCCATAGTATGGCTGTTCTAGAAGGTCATAGTTGGAATCATCTGTTATAACCTTTTCAGATTGGCTTATTTCACTTAGTAATTTGCATTTACGATTTCTCATATTTTTCCATACTTGATAGTTCATTTTAAAAACATCCACATGCAGGTTTCTATGTGACATAAGTTTTCAGCTCCTTTGGGTAAATACCGAGGAGGATGACTATTGGATTGTATGCTAAGAAGATACTTAGCTTTGGAAGAAATTGCTAAACTCTTTTCCAAAGTGGCTATCTCACTTTGTATTTTCATTAGCAATGAATGAGAGTTCTAGTTTTCCAGATCCTTACCAGGATTTGGTCTTGTCACTGTTCTGGATATTGTCCATTCTGATGAGTCTATGTTGGTATCTCATTGTGCATTAATTTGCATTTCTCTGATGATATATGATGTGGAACATCTTTTCATATCCTTATTTTTCATCTGTACATCTTCTTTGTTAAGGGTCAAGCAGGTCTTTGGCCCATTTCTTAATCAGGTGTTTTTGTTTTCTTATTGATGTATTTTAAGAGTTCTTTGTACATTGTGTACAGGTCTTTATCAAATGGATTTTTTTCCAATTTTTTTCCTCCTAGACTGTGGTTTGTCTTCTAATTATCTTTATATTATCTTTTGCATAGCAGAAGTTTTTAATTTGAAGGAAGTCTGGCTTATCAGTTATTTGTTTAATGGATTGTGTATTTGGTATTTTATCTTTTTTAAAAGACATTACCATGCTCAAGGTTTTCCAGGGTTCCTCCCGTGTTATCTTCTAAGAGTTGATAGTTTTGCATTTTATGATTAGGTCTCTGATATATTTTGAATTAATCTTTGTGAAGGATGTAAGGTGTTCATCTAGATTTACTTTTTTGCATGTGGATTTGTAGTTGTTCAGCACCATTTGTTGAAGAGATCATCTTTATTCCCTTGTATTGCCTTTATTCCTTTACCAAAGATCAGTTGCCTATATTTATGGAGTTCTCTGATTTGTTCCATTGATCTATTCATCTGTTCTTTTATCAAAACCACACTGTCTTGATTACTGTAGCTTTATGGGAAGTCTTGACATCACATCGCATAGCATCAATCCTCCAACTTTGTTTTTCTCTTTCAATATTGTGTTGACTATTGTGATTCTTTTGCCTCTTCAAATGAACTTTAGAATCAGTAAACATCCATAGAATAACTTGCTAGGGTTTTGGTTGGGATTACATTTAATCTACAGATCAAGTTGGGAAGAATTGATATCTTGACTGTAATCTTATTTTGATTATATGTGGGTTATTACGATCCCCAAATTATCCCGACTGTGATGAGACCTCTTGTTCCAGTTCATATGTTTGGCTAACAAATTTTGAACATGTATTATACTGTGCAATCAGTGATGGACCCAGGGAGTACAATATAAACAGAGAGATATGGTTCCTGTTATTCTGGAGTTTTATTTATTGGAGGAAAGATAGCTATTGAACAAGCGGTTATAAGATTGTTAATTCTAGGAAAGAAAGAAAAATGATAAGGTGACATTGCATATAGTCAAACTCCCTTATCCTCAGATTTGCTTCTGAATCCTTCAGTGCAGTTTGATCATTGTTCTTTGATATGTGCTAAGGGGACACTTGGGTTTTTTTGTGGTTTTTTTTGTTGTTGTTTTGTTTGTTTGTTTTGGAGAATTGCCTATTCAAACCTTTTGTTCATTTTTAATTGAGTTATTTGTCTTTCTATTGTTAACTTGTAAATGTTCTTCATATAACCCGGATACTAGACCCCTTTTGGATATATGATCTGTAAAAACTTTTCCCAATTTATGATTTATCTTTTTCCTTTCTTGATAATGCTCTTTGAAGCACAGAAGTTTTCAATTTTAATGAATTTCAATTTATCTATTTTTCTTGGGTTTCTTGTGCTTTAGGTATCATATCAAAGAAATAATTGCATAACCATGTTTACAAACTCAAATGCCTGTATTTTCTTCTAAGTATTTTTTTATTTTAGCTCTTACATGTAGGAATATAATTCATTTTTAGTCAATTTTTTATATGATGTGATATAAGGATCAAATTCATTCTTTTGCGTGTGGATATCTGGTTGTCTTAGCACCATTCATTGAAAAGATAACCCTTTTCCCCATTGAATTATCTTGGCACCTTTGTTGAAAATCCATTACCAATAAATGTAGGGGTTTATTTCTGGATTTCAGGTTTTTTTTCAGTGATCTACATGTTTATACTTGATTCAATATCACATTGCATTAAATCTGTAGAGGAGTTTGGGTATTATCTTGCCATTAAGCAATATGAATTTGCTAATCATGAATGTGGTATGTCTTTCTGTTTTTTTAGGTGTTCTTCAATTTATTTCAATGATGTTTTGTAGTTTTAAGCTTACAAATAAATGCATAATTTGATTCAGTTATTCCTGAGTATTTTATTATTTTTGATGGTATAGTAAAAAGAATTATTAATTTCAATTTTAATTGTTTATCATAGTGTAGAAATTAAACTAGTTTTAGTATACTGATGTTATATTCTGGAAAATTACTGAATTAATTTATTAGCTCTGTTTTTTACGGATTGTTTAGTATTTTCTATTTTTCAGAATGGGTCATTTCAATTGAGCTATCTTCAAGTTCACTGATTTTTTTTTCTTCCTGCTCAAATTTATAGTTGACCTCCTCTAGTGAATTTTTCTTTGTAGTTATTGGAATTTTCAACTTTAGAATTTCTATCTGCTTCTTTCTTTTTTCCTCTTTTCCTTGATATTTGTTTGTTGAAACACTATCCCCATACTTTCTATTAGTTCAGTAAACTTTTAATTTTTTTAAGTAGAATTAACATGTAGGGTTATATTAGTTCCAAGTGTACAATATAAAATTCAACAATCCTATATATTACTGAGGGCTTACCAAGATAAGTGTACTCTTATTCTCCTTTACCTATTTCACCCACCCCCCCCTACTCACCTTCCCTCGGGGAACTACCACTTTGTCCCTTATATTTAAGAGTCTTTTTGTTTGTCTCTTTTTTTGATTTGTTCAGTAGACATTGCTTTTGTTAGTTCTTTAGAAATATTTAAAATAATTGATTTAAAGTCTTTTTTTTTTATTATTAAGTTCAACAACTGCATCTGCTCAGGGACAGTTTCTATGGAATAATTTTACTGTGTATGGGCCATGTTCTTTTGTTGTTTTTACACATCTCATAATTTTTGGTTGAAAAATAACATTTTAAATAATGAAGATAGTTACTTTTAACATCATCTCCTCAAGTTTTTTTGTTATTTTCTTTATTGTAGGTTTGTTTTTTGTTTCTTTGTTTGTTAGGTCTAGGGACTTTTCTGTAATGATTCTGTCAAATCTGTATTCTTTGTCATGTGTGTTTACTGAAGTCTCTGTTTAATTAATTTAGTGATTGGCTAATGATTGAACAAAAAGTTTCTTAACTTCCTGGAACCACTAATTTCCCCAAACTTTGTGGACAATTTTTTTATGAATGTAGGTTGATGTGATGTAGGCCAAGAGTGAACTGATCAAGAAAGAATTCTTGAGATGTTTTTGGTGCAAAAAGGTGTTTTTACTAAAGCAAGGGGACAGTACCCTTGGGCAGAGGAGCTGCCTTCTGATTGTGAGGAGTGACGGATTATATACTTTTAAATTGTGGGGATAGAGATACAGGAAATCTGTAAAGAGATTTTCATATGTTAAAGAAAATTGATACAATCCTGGAGGTCTGGCTATTGTCAAGCTAAGGTTGTTTTTTGCCTCTAGCAAAGCAGCAGTTATGAATTCCTTGAGGAATGTACTAGTATGCCAGTCTCACGTATTTATTAATGGGCTGAAAGGTGTAATGAAATTTAACTTCACTTCTTTTGCCATTGTTCTTCTCATAACAGGTTATCTCTTCAATATTCAGCCTGACTTTGACAACCCTGCCTTAGATTTGACTTCTTACTCAGGTGTCTTCTAAATGTTAGCTAAAGAGTAGAGATTAGGACCTTCTCAGATTTTCCTAAATTCATGTACAGTCCTTGGTAGGCTAAAAGCTTTCTGTGTGCATGTGTCCTTCTAGATTCTGAGGAATATATGGAATTTTATGAGGCCATTGTGAACACTTCATTACCCTGATTTTCCGTTAATGTTTTTTGGTCAATTGTTTGTTCCAACTCTTATTCACAGTGTTAAGCTGTGAAGTTTAACAATTGACTGTAATTGTTTTCAAAAAATGACTCTGGGGAAAAAGCTTTTCACACAGAGTGAGCTCTAAGTCATGTTCAATACAAAGAGCCTTGCAAGTGGGGTCTTCCAGGATACCAACAGATCTGTAAAACAATGACAGTTCTCCGAGTGCCTGGGTGGCTCAGTAGGTTAAGCATCTGCCTTCGGTTCAGGTCATGATCCCAGGGTCCTGGGATAGAGCCCACATCAGGCTCCTTGCCCAGTGGGGAGCCTGCTTCTCTCTCTCCCTCTGCCTGCAGCTCTGCCTTCTGTGCTCTCTCTCTCTTTCTCTCTGTCAAATAAATAAATAAAATCTTTAAAAAAAAAAAAAAGAACGACAGTTCTCTTGGAATGAACTTTGAAGGAGCTACAGCCCTATACTTCTCCCTCCAATGTCCTTAATGTTCTGGTTTTCACCGTAAATATGAGTTGATATTTTTCAGCTCACTTGCAGCTGTAGAATGGGGAATGGGGCTAGGACAAGTTACAATACAGTAAAGCTCACAGTTCCTACCAAGATTCGGTCCTTTTTCTTGCATAAACACTCCTGGATTGTTGCAAGGCTTTGGTTAATTTCCAGAGTTTGAAAAAGTTGATTATGATAATCCCTACTAGTTTTCTTATTGCTTTTATGGAGGAGAGAATTTGGGGTGATCCTTACTTCACCATTTTTGCTGGCATCTATAAAATGAATATACAGTATATTAAATATAGTTGTGACAATTTCCATTTTTTCATTTAGTGCACAATTTTGAAAAATAATATATATTTTCCTAATTAGTACAGTTATAAATACTACAATATCCTATGATACTAACTTCTACAAAATGTAGTGCTATTCGGTAAATTATTATATAATTATTCTGGACATTCAATCATGGTTAAACTTTCCAGAATATACACAATCTATACATATATAGTTTTTGTTTCTGGGGCAGTTTTCATGCCAGTTCAAATCATCAGTTAATCTGTTCCTTCATTCATGCATGCGTGTATTCATCTATCCATTTATATATGTTTATTTGACAAATATTTATTCAATATCTGCTTTGTGTTAGGTTTACCAGAAGCTGAAAATGAAATGAGAAGCTTAGAATAGAATGATGAAATATGTTTTATATATAAATATATATATAACTCAAATATATACATAATTCATATATATTCAAATATATATTACTCAAATGTGTATATATTATATATGTATATATGAGTAAAATTACAAGGATCCAGAAAAGTAGTCATACAATTGAACACCTGTGTGTCACATGCAATTATTGAAAAGTATAGGATACATGTGAACTGCATGGTACATGAAACATTATCTTGAATAATCTTGAATAATAACTGTAATTTGTACAGTGATTTTATAAAAGGTCAAATTAATATATTTGCATATGACTCATTATGTTACAACCTATTAATTTAGGAATAGGTTTTTTTCTAGTTTTTTTTTCTTTACATTGAGTTATAATTGACATATATAACATTAGTTCAGGTGTAAAACATAATGATTCAAGATATGTATATACTGCGAAATAATCTTAGATGCTGCTAAATAATATTGCCAAAATCCCAGGTAATGTGGCTTATTTTAAAGAATGCCTCATACTAAGATGTATACATATTAATTATTTCTTTAAGATTTATTTATTTTAGAGAGTGAGTGTGAAAGTGAGGGAAGGGACACAGAGAGGGAGAGAGAGAGAGAATCTCCAGCAGATTCCCTGCTGAGCATGGAGCTCCATGCAGGGCTCCAAGGCCTGATGTCACAACCCTGAGATCATGACCTGAACCAAAATCAGGAGTTGCTTAACCCACTGAACCACCCAGGTGCCCATATATTAATCATTTCTTAAATAAGATGTATATTTGTACAAATATAATTATACATAATCAGGTGGCAATCCCCAAATGAAAAGCACAAGAACCTTTGCAGTTCCTTTCCCCAAGAATACTTTTCCTAGGTATCAGCATGGTTCAGCTTATCTCCTTCGTATTGCTCCACTTCCTTTTCTAAGACAGATTTCCTCATCAGCCAATGGGAAGTAGTACATCTCTTACCACTTTATTTTTCTTCATAATGTTTCTCTTTTCCTAAAATATCTCATATTTTTCCTATCTCATTGTCAGTTTTGTTTACTGCTGCATTCTTCTCATCTAGAATAGCTGTAGTATATACTCAACAAATCTTCGTTGAATTTTATGTTTCTGTGCAGACTAAGCCTCATTTTTTTTTTCTTATTTACCTGTGCTACACCTATTACAGTGCTCTGTAGAGCACATCTTGTTTCTCCTTTTTTGGTGAATATTGCCATCTTTTCCCTTGGTTTGATGAGTAGAAAAGTAAAGTACTTTTTCCCAAGCACTGTGTTATCAAAATTTTTAAACTGCAAGTAATATCTTCTTTCTTAAATTATAAACTATTCTTAGCCTTTCTATTGAGTCCTAGAATATAAATTATAGCAGAGATGCCTTCAGTCTTCTTTAAAAGCTTATTTCAAAATTCTTGGATACTAACATTGTTTTTGGATGGCTGTGTTTGTTATTTGATCAGCTAGCTAATATAATACATAACTATAATATAGAACTACTTCTCAGATTGTAATGTGGTTGGACTAATGTTCAATGGTATATGGATCCATGGTAATACCAAATGGAAGCTCCTTGTTATAAAATCCTGAGGGCACAGCTGATCCAATAACAAAGTTTTGACACTCTAGGTTCCTGTATTATCTTTTCTACTACTATCATATTTTAAAGAATTATTTCTATAGCTTTTTTTTGTGGTGACAATTTAATGAGTGCCAGCTTTTGTTTCAAACTGTGGAACTAGACACATGGCCTTAGGCAACATTTTAATGATTTCAGATTTAAAATGAAGTTTCTGCTCATGATGTTCATTATACCTTTTAAAAGTAACCAACACTTTCCTAATGCCATTATTTAGTCACCTACCTCATATACTTCTGCTTATTTCTAATTACTTCAAAGATTGACTGAGATTGAGGTCTACATTTTAATACATGGGCTGGCAAATTGATAAAAGATCTGGAATGATATTTACCCCAACTAGAAAACACTATTAAGGATATAAAAAGGAACCGTTTGGCCAGAATGTCTTTCATTGTGTCTGGTGTCTTGTTGGTATAAAGCAAGACTTACTGGAGTCAGATACCCACTGGCAAATCTTCCTATCACTGTTGCACTGAAAAACAACCTCCAGCCTTTTAGAAAATTAGATTTGTCAACTTTATTGAGTTGTGTGGCGAATACACAGTAGATGAGGATGGAAGATTATAACTTAAGCCCTTAAAGTCCTTTCAGTTATTGAAGACTATGATGTGTTTGTCTTCTGAGAATGTGCACTGAGTTTCATAAATGGCTAATGAGATATTATATTAATATTTTGACTTTTCTTGTGAACATGCCTAAGAATATTTTATTATTTCTTTGTGTAGAATTTTGGGAGCATTATTACTACAAAAGAGAACTCGAATTCATATTTTTAAAAAAATTAAGTTGAAAATAGAAAACATACCACATGACACAAGATGTGTGATTCACTGTATGAACAGAGGAAAACTTTGAGGCATTTATTTTGAAGCTGTCTTCAACTCCATGGTAAGAATGTATAACTTTAAAGAAGGAAATGATGCTGAAGACCATATAGTTTATTTTATGTAATTTTATATAAATAAAAATATATGTAAATATTTATATGTGGATAATATATCATAAGTCTGTTAAATGATTTCATATAAGTCAGTTAGTTGAGATATCTACTAAAATAAGCTGGGCATGACTCCTATTTCTGTGAACTTCTATAAGCATGTTAACTTTTGTATAGGCATGACTATTGTACTGTCTTACTTAATATTTTGGGATTTTTATATGCAATTAAAAAGTGTTATAAGCATATGCATGCATATATAGATGGATATATAGTTACCATTGGTAAATATATGCATATGTTTATGAACACACATGACACCATGGAGAGAACTCTCATGAAATAGAATGTCCTATTAAATCTAAATTATTATCAAATATAGCTTAGCCAGTACCTTTGGAAAATTTCCTTTTATGCACTTTGACCTCAGGATTTATTGAATAATGTATTTTTACACTTATTTTAAAGGCTAATTTTAAAGACTTTTTTTGTTACTCAAGTCTCTCTTTTTTTATTTTTAAAGATTTTATTTATTTATTCAACAGAGAGAGAGCCAGCCAGTGAGAGAGGGAACACAAGCAGGGGGAGTGGGAGAGGAAGAAGCAGGCTCATAGCAGAGGAGCCTGATGTGGGGCTCGATCCCAGAACGCCAGGATCACGCCCTGAGCCGAAGGCAGACGCTTAACCGCTGTGCCACCCAGGCGTCCCTCAAGTCTCTCTTTTAAGCTAGTTTTAAATAATCTAAATTTATTGGTTCAAGCCACTAATAATACAAATTTATTGGTTCAAGCCACTATAATACAAATATTACCCTGGAACACTAAGTATATGCGTGAATATAAAAGGTTAGTTGCTTAGTCATTTTACTGTTTTTATTTTTATTTTTGTTCTGGTATAATCAACATACAGTGTTATATTAGTTCCAGGTGTACAAATAGTGATTCAACCATTCTACACATTACTCAGTCCTCATCAAGATAAATGTACTTTTAATCCCCTTCACCTCACTCATCCCCTCATCCACCTCTCCTCTGGTAATTATCAGTTCTCTATATTTAAAAGTCTACTTTTTTATTATTGTTTTTATAATGTCTTATTTAATATTATCCACAGAATGCCTGCATATCTATCTATCATTTCTCAATTACCATATTCAGTGGGCTTATAAAAAGATCAGCCCAATGAATAGAATTTCTTTAATAAAAACATATTTTAATGTATCTAATATATGAATTATATGAATCTATGAATGATATGAATCTCAGTTCATAAATTTAAGAGTACCAGAAAAGTCTAATTTCTTTAGTTTGACATACATACATAGTTTGTATGTCAAAGTATGCTCCTAAACTTACACTCTGGGGGAAGAGTTAGAAACTAAGTAACAGGCATTATCTAGGCTAGGATCAACACCTCAGATATGCATTGCAGGAGAGGGGTGGCACCAGGCACTAGATTTTTGTCCATGTCAGTTATTATTGAGATGCTCATGGCTTACTTAGCAAGATGTCTTCTGATCTAGTCACTCTGTTGCTTTCATGCAATAACTGAGAATAAGTACCTCTGATAATTGGAGTTTTGGGGTCTTGAGTCTAGCCTTTACTGATGCATCACAGGCAACTTTTATGAGATTTTACCACACTTCAACCTGGATTCTCCCAAGGAACAATAAGGAAGAATGTTCAGTGTCTTAACCTGGCTGTCATGGCAAAATTCCATAAACTGTGTAGCTTGAACAACAGAAATTTATTTTCTCACAGTTTTGGAGGCTGGAAGTCCAAATACAAGGTGTTAGCATGGTCCAGTTTGGTGAAAGTTCTCTTTGTTCTTTACAGATGGTTGCCTTCTTAGTGTGTCTTTGCATCGCAAAGAGAGAAATAGTAAGCTCTTGGGTGTTTCTTCTTAGAAGGGCATTAATCCCATCCTAAGGGTCCCACCATCATGACCTAATCTAAACGTAATTATCTCCCAATACCCCATTTCCACATACCATCACACTGGGGGATAGGGCTTCAACATATGAATTTTGAGGGAACAAATTCAGTCCACAGCACTCAGCTCCAAGT
>NW_024426996.1:54571485-54584087 GCF_017311325.1 Ursus maritimus
TTACATATTTCCCTACACAGGACCTCCAGCCTCTTCCAAAATATATATATAATTTCATATATATATATTTTTTTCTTATTATTCTCAAAAACACCTGACAGAAATCTGTTTTCTTCAGATAGCTTTTAAAATACACTCTTATGAAAAAATAATAAAATAGTAAAATAAAAGTCAAAATATTCAAATTCCCTAGTATCAGCCTGAAAAAAAAAAAAAATGAAAGTAGGGCAGTGTGGAATATCTTGCCACAAAATGTCAAAAGGACTCTTATTTTCATTTTGAATTGTATTGAACAATGAGTAACATAGGCTTAGGAAAAATAGATAATATATCATTAAATGCCTTATTTCCACCATCAGAATTGGTTTTTTTTTTACGTCTTATAAGAGCATTCCAGTTTTCAAATATTTAATTGTTTTGCTCTATGTCACTTTCTTTTGAAATCAGAACTTGTTTCCACTTTTGTAATTGTTCCCAGTGCCATAATTTTTAGTCAGTCAGTTAATTAAAATGAATCAAGACACTTCAAGAAAATTAACCCACTTTCACTTCCAACCAAGCTTCTTATTTGTTGAAAAGAGAACAAACTTACAACAAGAAACCACTTTTAATAAAATGGATCTGAATAATTGCAACAATTTTGGATTACTCCCATTTTTTACTTGTCTTAATTTTTAAATGGAAATACTTGAAAAAAAAGGAAGAACTTCAAACACCTTTTAATTTTTTTTAATTAAACCTAAAATGGAGGAATTGTTCTAAATATTAAAGATTCTTTGCATGTAAAAAATAATTTAAAAAATGGGCTCCCATGGTTTACATGAATCTGAAGTTAGAGTCAAGAAGACAGATTCTAAAACCATGGACACAATTATCTTTTGTTGTGAAGAAAATAAATTCCTTTTGAAAAAAAGAATTTAGTTCATTGATTTCTAATTTGTCTGCCACCGCTTGAATTTCAAGGATAGCTATGAGAATAATGAGACGAGTAAGGTATGACCTTGCAATTGATGAATCAGTTGACACATGACTGGAACTATGCACCTGGTGATAACAAGATGTTTTAATGTTTGCTACAGAGAAACAGAAGTTCAAAATTAAAAGTTTAATTTACATTCATGCTCCCAGTATTCTTAGAAAGGTAAAATAGTATGATGTACTCTAATAAAATAACTGTGTTAATTAGTCTTATTTAGCATTTTCTAGTACAAGTTCAAAAGACTATAGTTTAAGATGTGTAGTATGTAGAAGTACTGACAAAAGGTATAAATGTTATTAATTCCCAAGCAATACTGAGCCCAAATCTTCAGTGCTAGCTAATATCATAGAAAACTGGATTTTCCATCATTATCATACTAGCATCATAAATCATGGATTCACAACTAGTGACTTACACTACTTAATTGCCTCTAACTATTATCTTCCTGATTTAGACTTCAAAAAATAGGAAGTAGTTGTTTTGCTATTTCCCCTTCTTACAGGTAATTTTACAATTCCAAGAAGAACCCACCAAGACATTTCTGCTTGTATACAGTACTTCCTTCTCCAAGTCACTAGCACAATATTCTTACTCATTTTGATGATCTCAACTGCTTGTGAAAATAATATGTATTTATACTAACTTATGCTCACTTAGAAGTCTAGGATAATTGAATGTCATTTTAGTATAAAGTTTCCAAGATAGTTGCCATTTGGAAGAGAATATTTTGAACACTATAGAACACGTTTCTAAAAGTGGCATGTCCAGCAGCTTGACTCTGTGGTAGCAATAGTTTCAGGAAAGAAGGAAGTTCTGTGAACTCCCTCACACCAGTTTGACAGCCATCTTTTCTCATGGCTTTGTCCCAGTGGATAACCCCCTAAGTTCGGTTCTTTGGGCCCATACTAAACTGATTTTCACATTTCTACAGCAATCTGTTCACCTCTCAAATTTTCTCCTGCTTTCCAATCTTTTTGGGAATTGACTAAGAAATCCTTCATTTTCCTATCAATAAATTTACTCTTCCTGCATCTGTTATTGATTCCTTCTTCTCAATTGCTTAAAGGAAGGAAAGTTTCTTCTCCTGTCAATTCCCAACTTGTCCACAAATGCTTCTCCCACTTTACATACTCAAGGGTTTTTCTTTTTTAGCTATTTTTTTCACTTTTACTATAAGCTTTTCATTTCTGCAGTGTTTTTTTATCAGTGACCTAGAACTGTTAACTTCTATATTTTTAAAAGGAAACAAAATAAAATGAAAACTCTTTTGATCCCACATTCTTTGATGACAACTGTCCCATTTCATTCATTCCTTTTATTTTATTCCCTTAAACTTCTCTTATACATGCTGTTTCCAATTCCCATATCACCCTTGTATATTGTAGGTGTCACAAACTTGGTGATGCTTCCACCACTTCATAAAGACTGTCTTTCCATGGAATCCAGGCACCACCATTTGGCTGTATGTATTGACTTAAATTTACATATCTCAGCAGCCCTTAACTGAATTAATCACTTCCTCAAGAAATTACTCTTCTCTTGCATGGCTTGCTCCCACTTTTTAGAGGTTTTTTAGCCACATTCCAAACTTCTGTAGACTTCCACTCGTCTGTGCTCCAAAAAGTGGTGTTATTCATGCCTCTATCCCACCCTTCCTCTCTCCTCTCCTCTCTTTAGGGGATTTAGGGACTAATTCTCAAATAGTGACCTTTATTTAAGATGACTATATCTATCCTGAATATATACAGATATTCAGCTACCTACTCCACTTTTTACTTATGTAGATCATAGGTATCTCAAGTTTAATGCTACAAACTTTTTGATGTCTCCACTATTGGTTCCGGTTTTTCACCTTTAGTGTCATTAGCATCCAACCATTGCTAGCGTTTGCCAATCATCCAATCCAGAAAAAGATAACTTCCTTAGCTAATACCTACCATCTCACATTTAAAAACCAATTTTTAAAAAACCCCAATTAGTCAATTTAAATGCATGTGCCAGTTTAATTCTGCATTGCTCCTTTCCTTTGCTAGAGATCCTACTCTAATAGGAAAATACAGTGTCCATATCTGGACTACATTTCTCTTCCCAGCCAAATAGAGTAGTTGGGGTATCTTTGAGCCAGGCCTTAATCTAATTTGATTGCATTAAAGAGAAAATTTTAAGTCACCAGGAAATTGAATTTTTCAAAGAATTTCACAAGTTTTGCATGGAATCCCATTTTACCTTTTGACTGCCAAAATTTTACTTTTAAGACATACTTCTATCACACAGTTTGGTGCCTCATTTTGAATTCCAATTTTACTCTCTGGATAGGTGATCTTTAACAAGTTACATGTCATCTTTGTGACTCAGAGAGACAATATCTCATAAGAAAATTACCTCCAAATATTGCTATTAGGATTACTTATAGAAACACTCAGAAAAATCCCTGGTGAATAATAATTACTTAGTAAATGCTATATTCATTATCTTTTTCATCCTTCTTCTCCTCATCATTTTCATTTTTGATACTAGCATAATACACTTTACTATTAAACTACTTAACATACTTACAAAGAGTGGACATATCTTATTTTCGTATTATGATGTATTGGTTATCTATTGCTGCTGTAACAATTTACCACATAATTTATTATAACTTAACATAAATTTCATATTTCAAATTTCTTCTCAAATTTCTGTATGTCAGAAGTCCAACACAAGACTCACTGAGCTAAAACCAAGGTGTTAGTAGGGCTACATTCCTTACTGGGGGCTCCATGGAGAATATGTTTCCTTCCCTTTTCCAGCTTATGGAGGTCACTCACATTCACTGGCCTATGGCTCCCTTTTCCTTCTTCAAAACCAGAACTGCTGCATCTTTCTTTCCCTTCTTCTGTAGTCATTTTTCCCTTGTGGATAATCCAAAATAATCTTTCCATTTCAAGTTCTTTAACATTTATTACATTTGTGAAGTCCCTTTGGTTCTGGGAATGGAGACATTGATATCTTTGGGAAGCCATTATAGTGACGACAATATCTATTTTCTAACATACTGCCGTATTGCGTCTTAAATGTCATACAGAGTCATATGATGGGTGAAGAAAATTGCTAATAGAGTTTCCTTATAATTTTGCCACAATCTTTTAATTCTTAGAATATTATAATTAAAAATGTTCTTGAAATTTATTTGTACTAGGGTGGCTGGCTGGCTCAGTCAGTTGAGTGATGGCCTTCAGCTCAGGTCATGATCCTGGAGTCCCGGGATTGGGATCTAGTCCCACATCCGGCTCCCTGCGCAGTGGGGAGTCTGCTTCTCCCTCTGACCCTGTTCCCTCTCATGCCGTCTCTCTCTCTCTCACTCAAATAAATAAATAAATGCTTTAAAAAAATTTATTTGTACTCTTTGTAGTAGATTAATATTTTAAATATAATGCAATTTTGAATGTCATGTATTTTTTTCAATGTATATAGTCTATTGAGGGGAGACCATGAATTATCAAGAATAGGTAAAAATAATTACCTTTAAATATTGAATTGTCAATAATATACATAATTAAGACGTTTACAAACTCTGAATGGAACTTCAAATTTAACCTCCATAACAAGTGTTTTCCAGTAGGAAGCCACCTGGAAGCCATTATATTAAAAACTAGGAAAGTCATGGCAGTTCAAAGTGTTCTCACACTATGTGGGATACCTTTTCTTCAGGGACATTAGATTTGCGAAGTCATATAGGTGTTATTTTGAGTTCAATAACACCACTTCCTTGTTTGCTGTTAGGGTTACTTACTTGTGATTGCTATTGAAAAAGTGATTGATTTTAAAGGAAGAGTGTACCTATATAAATGAAGACAAGAAAAAGGATGGGAAGAGATTAATAAACTAGAATAGAAAAGCTATGTATACATAGTAGGGAATTGTGAAAAGCTAATAAAATTTGGTGGATTTTATAGCTAAGAGCAAAAGTGGTAATGATAGCTTTTTGCATGTTTTCCTATAGTTCTCTTAAACTTTTTTAAGTATTCACAAGAAAAATAAGTAGTATCTAGAGACTGAAAGAGATTTTCTTTTCAAGTATTAGAAATGTATTGCTTTTTGTGGATGCATTTATTATTCTTTAATTTTATTAAAATTTAAATGTTTCTGACATGTTGAACCTAGGTTGACATTTTCTGCTCTTTTTAAAGAGAAATGTAAAATTAATACATGAATGAAATTTCACTGTAAAAGATTCATTCAATACATAATTGTATAGAATAAAAATATAAAGCTTTTTATGACCCAGGACTGTCATATCTCTGACTTCCTTCAGAAATAGATGTGGCTAACATTTTTATAGGTTATGTACACACACACACACACACACAAACACATATTACACAGATATTTCATTTTAATGGAGATTGAATCATTCTATATTTTTATATTTATTTTAGCTTTTCTTCTCTGTGTAGCTACTTTATGGATTTTTCCTGTCAGCCCATGTGGGTATTATTCTTTCTTTTAATGACTGGCATGGTATTCATAGTATATATAAAACACGAGTTATTTTCTCACTCCTCTTTTGAGGAATGTTTAAGTTGTTTCCAATTGATTGCTACTTCACTTTATGTTTTAATAATCACATTTACATATGTATGTTAATGAATAGATGTGGTTATTCTTTGAGGATAGATATCTAGGAGAGGGTTTCTGTCAAATATGATTTTTTTTAGTGCTACAGTGATATTCAGTTTCCATACTGAATAACATTCTACCATAGTTCTTCAATAGCTACTATTCCTTTTTAGTATTGCATATAACTTTAATACTAATTTTCCCTCTATTTAAAAATTACTAAATCTTTGTATTACAAGAAATGAATATATCCTACAGATCAATATTATGATGGCATACTTTCACTTAAACTTGAAGCACTCACCCATTATCTTTCCTTACTGTCTTCATTTATTTATTTAACAATTATTTATTGAATGTCTCCTATGTGCCAGTCTGGGGATAAAGATGTGAACAAAACAGGTAAAAAGTCCTGTTCTCATAGAGGTTACATTCTAGATGGAAAGAGAGAATAAATTTTAAGAAAAGGAAGAAGTAAAATAACCTGTAATATGTCATATGGTGATAAGAACTACAAAGGAAAATAAAACAGAAAAGGAATATATGGAGTCTGGGTGTGTGAGAGGAGGATATGTTGCAATTTTAAATTTAGAAGTAAGGAAAGCTCTAATTTAGTTGGTGACATTTAAGCAAAAAACTGAAGAAGTCAGGCACATTTGTGCAAAAAAGCTTTGCAGGCTAAGGACCTGAGGCCTGAGGGTGCCTGATATGTTTAAAGATCATCAGGATTGCTAGTGTGACAGGAAAGTATGTCCAAATTTGTTGATTCATTAAAGGAAACCAGGAGGGAAAATCTGGAGGGATTTAAAGCTGACCTGTAGGTGTTTTAGACTGACAATCAAAAAAGTGAAAGAGGAAAGTAGGGATTGGTGATCACTATGTATTTTTTTAAACCTTATTTCTGAGGTGTCTGTTAGAAGTGAAAATGTTAAGGATGCTATAGGATATTTAAGTTATGAGTTCAGAGAAGTGTTGCCAGGAGATATACATTTGTGAAATAGATGATGTTTAAATCAGTGGAACTGGATGAGTAAGTGCTGATAAAGAAGAGTGTTAAGGATTGGACTCTAGAACTTTCCAGCATTTACTATTTGGGGGGCTGAACACGAATAAGCAGGGGTATCTGAGGAGGAGCAATGAAGTAGAAAGAAAAATCAGGAGAGTGCTTGAAGCCAAGTAACGAAAGCATTTGTAAGAGAAATAGTGTCCAATATGAGATCAAATAGGATGAAAGAGAATTGAAGACTGGATTGAAGACATGCACATCACTGCTGATTTTGAGAAGTACAGTTTAGATTGAGTTGGGCTGTGAAATTCTGATTAAGACAAGAGAAATAACTGCATGCTTCTGTGCTGATTGGAATCATTCACTGGAGAGGAAAAATATAATAATCCTAGAGAGAGAGACAGGAGAGAATTATGAAGAGATGACTTTGAGTAGGGATCTAGTACTTTGTTACTCAAAGCATGGTCCATGAACTAGCAGCTTTGGCACCACCTAAGAAGTGGGTAGAAATGTAGACTCTCTGGCCCTACTCAGGCATGCTGAATCATAATCTTCATTCTAAAACCCCAGATGGTTCATAGGCATTGTAAGGGCTGTTAAAGTTAGTTTTCTGATAAGGGTGTGGCAGGGGGGTCTCTGATATATCACATGCTGCTAAATCAGATTGGTGAATTATTTGATAGTATTTAAATCATGGTACTTAAATTATTCTAACATTGATCTAAAATTTATATTGTTCAGATAACTTAAAAAGAGGAAAGGGAAAAAAAGGTGAACTATTATGAAGTTTTTGGTAGTATTTGTCTTATAGAAATAACACACCTTGTTCTGTTCTGGGAGCATTCTTTTGTTCCATTGCATTTACTCAGAGATGACTCCCAGACCCTCCTACATCCTCTGGAGGAGACTTCAGTAACCGTAAGATTCATTGGCATATAGCATTTTGCCTTAGTGTCACTAATCAATTTAGTATGGCAAGGGCTGGGCACTGAAGGATTATGGGATACCCTGGTATCCCATTGTATGAGAAGTTTGACATTCCTTCAGACTGGTTGTAATCATATAATTTTATTTAGTATATTAGGGAGGAAAAATTTATTTGCTAAAAAATTATAGTGACATGAATTTACTTACTAAAGTACTTCTATATGATGAAACAAAGTTAAGAGTATGTAAAAGTGGCAAAAGATTTGTCCCTTTTTTTATACCTTTTGTACTTTTTTCAGTAATTTTTCTTTCATCTCTCATTTTTTCAAAATTTGATAAGTTTCTACAGGGCACATAAGGAGTATAAATTGAAATGGTTAAATTAATAACCTTTCAAGTAGCAAGCAATAAATAATTTTTCCATTACGTACATTTGTTCCATTGTTTCTCAAATTTAAAATAATATTCAATTTATGTTAAGGGAAACATTCAAAAAACATTGAAAGTTCCTCTTTGAAGTTTAATTACATATAGTCACAATTATAGAGAAAGTTGGCCAATGCAACTTGGTAGATGGAATATGATAATTTTTAAAAACCATCATTATCAATGGGGCACCTGTGTGGCTCAGCCGTTAAGCGTCTGCCTTTGGCTCAGATCATGATCCCAGGGTCCTGGGATTGAGCCCTGCATCAGGCTCCCTGCTCGGCGGGAAGCCTGCTTCTCCCTCTCCCACTCCCCTTGCTTGCGTTCCCACTCTCGCTCGTTATTCATCAAAATGAATAACACATGCCTGTTAGAATAGTTGAAGAAAAAATTGCACTATCATTGATGAGAAAAATATTTTTGAAGATTTTATTTATTTATTTATTTACTTATTTATTTATTTGAGAGAGAGAGAGAATGAGAAAGAGAGCACGAGAAGGGGGAGGGTCAGAGGGAGAAGCAGACTCCCTGCTCAGCAGTCCCTACAGACTCAATCCTGGTCCTCAGTGGGACTCGATTCTGGAACTTCAGGATCATTACTTGAGCCAAAGGCAGTCGCTTAACCAACTGAGCCACCCAGGCACCCCACTGATGATGAAAATTTAAAGCAACTGTAACTTTCATATATTGCTAATAGGAATGCAAAATGATGTAGCCAATTGTAAAATTAAATATTCACTTAGCACTCAACAATCCTAATCCATGATACATATCCAAGAGAAACAATGACATATATTCTCACCAAGACCTTTATGTGAATATTTATAACAGCTATATTTTATAATCATCAAAAATATAATCACCAAATATCTATCAATGGTGAATGTATAAAGAAATTATGATACATTTATACAATAGAATAAGAAATGGGGTAATATGGAGGTATCTCAAAAGCTATGTGAGTCATACCAAAAGATCTATAACCATAATATATATATATGACTTTTTTATATATATATGACATATATATGTGTTTTTATATATATTATTTATATATATGTCATATATATTTTTATATATATTTTATATATGACATATAGATGTATATAACATATACATATGTTATATATAACATATATATATGACTCTTTATTTTTAAGTAACCTTTACACCCATTGTGGGGATCATTACAACCCCAAGATCAAGAGTCATATGCTCTACCAACTGAGCCAGCCAGGCACCCCTGAATGATTTTATTTATGTATTCTGAATGATCCCATGTATAAAGGGAAAACTGAAAGCACAGGAATCACAGGGTGACTGAGAGGGGTGCCAGAGGGGCAGTTGTGAAGGAATAGGTGGGAAGGAAGAAGCAGCAGTTGTGTTCCCAGGCAAATACATTGTAGGAAGGGGTGCAAATGCATTGCCTTCAAACTATCCAAGCCTGCACACTCTTGGAAAGTCTTTGTGGACTAGGGTGCGTGTCACACACTTGGAGACTGCTTAACCTTAAGACAACAAAAAGCTCTTTAAATGTCTAGAATGACTCTGGAGAGTGTTACTATTCCCCTGGAAAATCAACACTTGAACTGATGTGCTGCTGTTCTCACTCCCCATGTCATCTGTCCCCTTTTCATTGTCAGTCACATCAGATCCTTGTTGTTTTCCCAAGACCTAAGTCTGCTCCTCCCTGTGCCTTGAGATGCTTCTCCCAGATATGGACAAGACCCTCACTTATTTCAGTCCCTGCTCAAATATCCTCATACCTGCCCTTTTGTTCTACCTTGTATAAAACAGCATAACATCATACCAAACCCACATTCATTTATTTGTTCATTCACTCAACAAACTTATTTGTGGCAGGCACTGTTCTAGGCACTGGAAATATATCAGTGAACGAACAGACAAATATTTCTGTCCTTATATTGCTTAAAGTCTAGTGTGATGGAAGTAAAAATGTGAAATACAAAACATAAAAACATAAAGCATAGGAATCACATCAGCAGTTCTAGGGATGAGGGATGGAGATGATGGAATTGACAACAAAATTGAGCAAGATAATTTTTGGAGGTGATAAAACACTATATACTAATTGTGATACATATGTATATGCATTTGTGTGTATGTGTATACATATTAAATATGCATAAGTGTGCATATATTATATATGTTTAAGCTGAAAATAACTGTGCATTTAAATGATATATATTTTACACAGATTATTCCACACTGTCTGACTTTTTAGAAGGAAAAATTCAATTATAAATTCTTACAGAGTACTTACTGCACTCTTTCGTTTTGAAAATTCTGATGACTTTAGGCTTTAAGCTAATTTGTCTATATATGCTTGCTGCAAGATCTTCAAAAGAGATGTTTGGCTAGAAAGTTTTTGCTATTTTCCTGTACAAACTCCTCACTCCAAAATCTGATTCTCATAATATTCCTGGAATTTGGCTATGTCAGTGGAAACAGACAAATTATATTTTATCATTTTAGTCCAATGATGTTTTATGGAATCTTGTATTTCTTCATGTAACTTCTTGCAGGGTTTGCTTGACTTCTTCATCAGTTTTAATAATAATTTAAAATTGTAATATATATATGTTATAAATGCTTAGCTAAGTGCATAGGAAGTCTTTTCAGCATTTAATAAATGTTAACAATTGTTCTTATTCCTGTTGTATTTTAATAATTAATTGTTCAATCAATCATTTGCACAATCTAACATGTATAAAGAATATATGATTAAAAAAATAATATAAGCTTTGTGAGAGGAAGCACCATGGTTTATTCATGACAGTTGTGTATTCAGAGACTAGCATGGTAGTATGCAGAAAGATATTAATAAATATTTCTTTTTTTTTAAAGATTTTATTTATTTATTTGACAGAGAAACAGCCAGAGAGAGAGGGAACACAAGCAGGGGGAGTGGGAGAGGAAGAAGCAGGCTCCCAGTGGAAGAGCCTGATGTGGGGCTCGATCCCATAACGCCAGGATCACGCCCTGAGCCGAAGGCAGACGCTTAACGACTGAGCCACCCAGGCGCCCCAATAAATATTTCTTAAATAAATAACTACAAAAAATAAGGTCATAAAGAAGAATAAAATGATAATCATGTTAAAAGAAATTAAAATGGGATAATAGAAAAGAGATCAAGCCTTGAATTTATTTTATATTTACGTCTCATTAAAAGATAAGAAACTAAAAGAAATGTAGACTAAAACTGCTAAATTTAAGTACATATTATAAAAGACATTTTAAAAATTATTATCTGGTAACCCACATTATTATCAACCATACAACATTTACACTTTTCCTGAATGAAATTGGTGTGTTCATTTTAAGGATTGAAACAATCCTTGCACCAATACATTCAAGTTGTCATTTTATTAGCACTGTTTCCAGCACAAGAGGGTTCATTTCTTCAAATGGGCTTTGCTTCCATTAGCTCCTTTCTTTGAGATGGTGTCCCTGTATGATGTGGAGGGAAAGCTGCTCATCACATAAACCTGCAGAAGATGGTGAGAGGAACTTCATTGGCTTGGTTTTCTTATATTTCCCTATGACCTTTGTCCATCTGGTCACTGCTTGCTTGATTGACATCTGAAGTTGAAGTCTGCAGCTGTCCCTCAACTTGCTCAGCCCATTAATCTTGCCCACTGCCTCAGCCACACTGTGTCTCCTGTGGCTGATAAGTCCCTGTCTTTTCCATATCCTGCCTCCTGCAGTGGTCTGCCTACCTTACGCTGCTGCAGAGACCCCCATGCCATGCTCATTAACTCTCAGCTCCCTGTCCACCTCCTCAGGAATGGGACAAACCTTAAGGTCGACTTTATCTGACTCCAGTATAGTTATAGATTGATTTATATTGATACTATGGACAGGTGCTGTGGAAGCCAGAGAGCAGCTGTCTTTCCAGAATTCTAAATGGTGGTGAGCATACAAGGGGCTTCCTTTACCTTAAATTTTACTCCTCACTTATCTAAGGCCACTGCATTGCTTTGAACTGAAGCCCAAAGAGGAGAAAAGTGAGCCAAGTGGCCCAATTTACAATTCTCCCTCCCTCTCTCTTTCTCTCATTTCCACAACTCCCAGGCTTTATATTTTCTTTTGTTGTTGATCTTATTGTAGTGTTTATTTTATTATTATTGCTTAATTTGATATGCATTTGATAATTATTCTGCTCATGAAAGGCAAGAATTGTGGTTCCATTATCAGAGGGAGAAGGTTATTTTCTCTAGACAGTAGGAGGATTCTAGGAGATGGTTTTCAGACCTCAGCTCCTGGTACTTTAATAGAAGTTTGTGGGTGAAGAAAGAAGATCATAAAGCAATTTCAAATATCTTTCTTCAAGGCAACAATCTGGGTGAATGATGTTATGGGTTCCTTGAAAAATTCTATTTAGTGTGTTGGAAATGGAATATTGTCTCTATTTTCCTTTGTAATCCTTCTATAGTGACCATATTTTTAACTCCAAGCAGAGACACTTCTTACAATGACTAGGATAAAGGTCATAAATTATGAAAGAGATGAGGAGCAACATTTTTTTTAAGTTCACAATTTTGCCCAAGTGTATCTATCTTATTTTCTTCATAACATTTATCATATACTATGTTATATTTACTTATACAGTCACTTCATTGTTTTCTCCCCCCCCCCCGG
>NW_024426996.1:54584096-54694047 GCF_017311325.1 Ursus maritimus
GCAAGTTCAATGAAATAAGTATTTATTTAACTCTATTCATCATTCCATCCCTAATGCTCACAACTGTGCCTAGCAAAGCACAGGTCACTCAGTTAAATGTTTAGAATCAATAAATGAATATAGAATAGTAACTAGTCTTAGCAGCTTTAAAACTAATGATAAAAATTGGAATGTGTTTCATAATATAAGGGAAGGTCTAAGAGACTAACAGCAGTTCTGGCATCTCAAGATTAATTCTGTTTTCTTAGTCCAGTGACTATCAAATCCATAGCTTAATTTACCTCATTTATTCTTTCTATTTTTGCTATCCTTACTGCTGAAATCTCCCCTGCCATATGCCTTACAAACACTCCTATTTTCAACAGAGACATGGCTGCCGCATATCACAGTCTTTGTGCCTTTTGTCTTCTCATGAAATTGTTCCCTATTTCAAATTATATTTCTTATCATTGTAATGTTAAAAAAAGAGAGTTTGATTTGATTTATTCATTACCATCCAGAATAGATACCTGGTCTAGGCTTGAATCCCATACTAGGGCACATCATATATCATTGGTGATCTACTGATGGCTGTATTTTGGTCAGGTATCAAACTACTGTCTGATTAGCCGTGATCAGAATAGCAAGGTTGTTAAATACAAAGCATGGTGATGTGTACAAAAAAAGAACTTCCTGTAGTGCTAATCAGGAGAACTTTCAAAAGGTATTATCATAAAAATTGTTAACTTTTATTTAATGTATTATAAGAATTGTATTGAAGTTATGGAGCTTGACACAGCTCTGACATTTTATGAAGATTTCAATGCTTCAGAAATAGTATTGCAGTACTTGGAGGAGGACAAAAAAATCTTGTATTTGAGAACACTGTATGTGCACTAAATAGGACCCCATATTTACTTACTTGTTGGCAATAATGTACAGGGATATTGCACATTTAACTAGAGATAAGCTGAAGTACTGTTATGAGAAGTATCTTTGAAGCTTGGGTAACACAGATGTAGAAGGAAGACTATATTCCTTTTTTCATGTATATAATTATTAACTTATATAGTCAACTTGTTAATGTTAACTTAATAATCAACTCGACAAAGTTTTTCATATTTATAACCAGAATTCACTAGAATATAATATTTTGTCCTGTGCAGATAAGACATTTTGAACTCTAAAACTTCAGAATAGTATTTTTCTTTCCAAATTTGTGGAAGTAAAAGCCCTGAAGCACACTCTAATTTATTCACTTGAAGAGAATGATATTTATGAAAGGTTATATACACGATATTAGAAACAGTATCAAATGGAGTACTAAATAAAGTATACCTTTTTAACTCATTTGCATTTAAAAATCTCATGAGATTTTATGCATAGACAAAAAATGTGTAGAAACTAAAAATAAGGCTAAACACAATATAATACACTTATAAATTAAATCACTACTTTGCAGAAGGTAAAAGTATATTTTTCAAGTTGTATTAATAAAATTAAAACATACACAAATATCTGAAACAGGCCATGTATGCATGTAAATTTATGATAAAGCTTTATAAACGTGAATTCTTCATTTTTTGAGACTTGTACTAGTTTCCCAATGCAAATATTCTGGCATAAGTACTAAATAATTAGCTCTTTTAGGAATCAGATACTTAATTTTTTTAATTGACTTTATTTTTTAGAGAAGTTTTAAGCTCACAGCAAAATTGAGTAGAGGTACAGAGATTTTCCATCTCATCCCAAACACTGTAAGAATTAATTCTGTAGATATTCTCATTTTTAAAAATTTTTAAACTTTTGTACTATTTATGAAAATGGATGAATACAAACCAGTGTATTTTTTATTAAACTGTAGAAAATGTACACTTAAGTGAGCTGGGTTCGGCTAAGCACCTTCTAATCTTTGGAAAACAGTTGTTCCGGTGAAGGGATGCTATGTTAAGAAAAAGGACAATAGTACCCAGGTTCTATGTATTTTGCAGATGAAATTCAAAAATCAGAAGTAACATCGTGATTTTTCCTTTTTAAGAAATTATTTTAATTCAGTTCTTGATGATTTCTGCTGTAATATAGGCACTTGACATATGGTCATTTTAAATGCAAATATTCTGTATCTGAGGAAGAATAGTCGCATGTCTGTTTTGAGTATTACATAAAAGATAAAGTGGCTTGACAATGGATAAAATTACTTTGAGCATAAATTTCCTTGTCCATCCATGTATCGGTAAGGTTTGGCAAAATACATTCCCTTAGAGGAGAGGGTAAAGGAAAAAAAATGGATCTGGCCATATATGAATAATGAACAAAACTTCTAATGACACACATTGATTTTTTAAGTTAGAGTCATTAATCAGGAAATTATTCAGAGAGTTCCTCAAATTGAAAGTGTAAAGAAAATGAGTATATAAATTAGTTCCAATTATAATTTTGCTAGATATGCTCATAATACAGCCATCAGACAGCAAACAAAGAGAAAAAAATGTTTTCCAGTTAATTTGTTTCTACAATCTGGTTTTTGGATTTACCTTCAATAAACATATGATGAGGCAAGTTAAGACACTGATTTTCATTCATCCTGCCCCTATTTATTATGTAAGTAAGGTGAAAACATTATATCAGTGCTATGCAGTCAAACATCATTAAAACTATTTCTAAAAATCTCTTTCAATCATTTAATTAATTTGATTAAAATAAAGCATAATGGATACCTATACACTAAGATGAGGTTTTCAAACAAAATATATTTCCCCTTTTGTTCTTACTAAAGTACTTAATTGAATTTTTTGGTGAAGAGAGGGTTAAATAATTTCTATTTGGTTTCATCATAAAACAGTAGTGCTTAATGTACTGAACAGAACTTTTTTAAATACTATCACTATCTTACTGGTGAGGCTTAATCTTAAGATTAGATCTAAAGAATTAATTTCTTTTGTTATAAAAGAAAAAAATCATTAAGGATCTAGACATGAGCTTACTGTAAATTTACTACAAGATTAAGTGAATAGTATGGACTTCCAGTTTCCTCTCTAACATATAACATATTTCCTCTCTAACATACAAGATCCTGTAAATAGGTGAATAAATAATTGACCTAACAACAGCTGAGAATTTTCTAAAATAAATGGCATATAAAACTACAGACCTAGGAAGCCGAGAGAAGTCTAAGGAAGATAAATACCAAAACATTTATACTTAAATGTATATTCATGTTGTAGAAAACCAAAAGCAGAGAAAATTTTGAAAGAAATCAGAGGGGGAAACCACATATAGAAGAACAAAGAATAAGAATTATAGTGGACTTCTTGGGGTGCTGGGTGGCTCAGTTGGTTAATCATCTAACTCTTGATTTTAGCTCAGGTCATGAACTCAGGGTCATGGGATTGAGCCCCATGTTGGGCTCTGTGCTCAGCACAGAGTCTGCTTGTCCCTCTCTCTCTACTCCTACCCCCACTCACTCCCTCTCTCTCTCTAAAATAAATTTAAAAAATATTTTTAAAAAATTGCATTATAATGGACTTACTTGACACAATGCAAACAATCAGAGTGGAGTGAAGTATTTAAGATGTTGAGCAATAAAACCAACTTGAAATTTTCTATCCAGTGGAATCTCCTAAAGTATAAGATAAATATTTCTCACACAAATAAAATGTAAATAAGTGAAATGAATGAAAGCAACGACATATGGGATCAGAGGGAATAATTGAAAACACTCTAAGGTAACTGAAATACCCATCAAGCACTGTAAAGTGAAACAAAAGTTGCTAAATATATATTACAAACCCTAAGAAGACAATGAAATTTTTTTTAAAAAGTAAAACTTATGGGCTAATGGAGGAAATAAAATCGAATCATATAAAATGTTTAGGTAAAACCACAAAAAGAAAAAAAAAAGTGGGGAAGATAAAAAATTTTAAAAATGACATGCAATTAATGGAAAACAATTATAAAAATGGCATATGTTAATTCAACTATTTCCATAATCATATAAATGTAAATATTCTATGCTTGCCAATTAAAACACAGAGATTATCTGACTCCTATTGTCTCTAAAAGTTGTCTTATTATCTATATATTTTCTATAAGAAAACCGCATAATACATAACAGGTTAAGAGTGAAGAGATGAAAAAAAATTTGCCATGTCAACATCAATCAAAGGAAAGCTGGAGTAGAGTAACTATATCAATTTTAGGCAAGGCAGACTTCAGAATAAAGGAAGTCATTAAGGATAAAGAGGGTCTTTATATAGTGATCCAGAGGTCAATTTTCCAGGAAGACATATCAACATTTAATATTTATGCATTTAACAACACGGCATCAAGATACATGAAATAAAAACTAATAGAATTGTGGGGTGTCTGGATGGCACAGTTCGTTAAGCATCTGACTCTTGGTTTTGGCTCAGGTCATGATCTCAGGTCGTGAGATCAAGTCCCCCATTGGGCTCTGCACTCAGTGAGGAGTCTGCTTGAGATTCTCTCTCCCTCTCCCTCTGTTTCTCCCCCTTGTGCTCTTTCTTTCTCAAAAATAAATAAATGAATAAATCTTTAATAAAAATTAATGGAATTGTGATGAGAAAGAGACAAGCCAATATTACAGTTAGAGACTACAATGCTTCTGTTTCATTAGTTGATAAATAAAACAAGCAGAAAGGGCATAGTTGATCTGAGCAGCACTAATAACTTGATCTAATTCAGAGTTTTGAATATTTCATTAACAACAATAGAATAGGGACACCTGGATGGCTCAGTCAGTTTAAGCATCTGCCTTCAACTCAGGTCATGATCCCAGGGTCCTGGGATCGAGTCCTGTGTCAGGCTCCTTGCTCAGCAGGGAGCCTGCTTCTGCCTCTGCCTGACACTTCCACTGCTTGTGCTCTCTTTCTCTGACAAATCAATAAATAAAATCTTTTTAAAAAAAGTAGATTATATTTTCTTTTTAAACTTGCAGGAAATATTAACAAGTATAGACCTCACTGTGGGTGATAAAACACATGTTAAAAATTTTTAAAAATTGAAATATTACAAAGTATGTTTTCAAACTACAGTGGAATTTAAGAGAAATTAATAACAGAAAGATAGCTGGAAAATCCCCAAATTTGAGGGTACTAAATAATATACCTCAAATTAGCAAAAGGAAAAAAGAAGAAGCCTCAAGAGAAATTGTGACTTATTTGAACTAAATAAAAATTGTACATCTTATCAAGCTTTGTGGGGTTCAGCAAGAACAGTGCTTAGAGGCAAACTACATGTGTATATTAAAAAATAAGTTCTAAAATCATTAATCTGAGCTACCAGCTTAGCAAACTAGAGAGAAAAGAAGGAAGTACAGGCCTCCAGTTACGGAATGAGTAAGTCACGGAAATAGAAAGTAGAGCATAAGTAATATAGTCAATGGTATTATAATAACAGTGTAATGGGACAGGTTGTAGCTATACTTGTGGTGAACATAGCATAATGTATAAACTTAACAAATCGCTAAGCTGTACACTAAAACTAATGTAACATTGCGTGTCACCTATCCTCAACTAAAAAAATTAAAATTAAAAAAAAGAGGAAAAGAAATAATAAAAATCAGAGCAAAAATCAATGTAATTGAGAAAGTCAATCAACAGAGAAAATATTGATATTTTGAAAAGATACACAAACTGAATAAAATTGATAACCTCAAGCCAGGCTAACCAAGAGAAAAAGAGAGAATACACAACTTCAGATATGAAAGAGAGGTCATCACTAATGATATCACTGACACCATAGAATAATAAAAGAGAACTATTAACAACTCTGTACCCACGATTTCTATAATTTAGATGAAATGGACTAGTCTCTTGACAGCCACAGAATTCCAAAACACTCACAAGGAAAAATAAACCAAAGCAAAGTACTAGTTTCAGATGATTTCACTGGTGAATTTTACCAAACATTTAAGTAAGAAATGACACTAAGGTATGGCCACCAAAATTTGTGAATGTGATGTTTTTTTTTTTTTTAAAAAAAAAAAAAAGGTCTTTGAAGATGTAATTATTTTAAGTATCCAGAAATGAGATCATCCTGGGTTAGGGTGGATCCTAAGTGAAATGACAAGTGTTCTCAGAAGAGAAAAGAAGGAAAAGACAGAAACAAAGCATGTAAAGATGGGTGCAGAGATTGGTGTTATGTAGTCCCAAACCAAAAATGTCAACAACAGATTCTAAACTTTATAGCAGAAGCACAAGTCCTTCAATAGGTAATCCAATATAGTAAATAAAGAACAAAGATGTAAGGCTATCTGATTTCAAAATTGAAAATAAAGCTACAGTAATCCAGAGTAGTATTGTCCAAAGTATAGATACTTGGATCAAAGTATAGAAACATAGATCAAGAAGTTATTCTGAAAGCCAGAAATAGACCCACACAGATATAGTTAACTGAGCAAAGGCAATTAACTAGGGGAATAATATTTTTTTCAATAAATGATGCTGGACCAATTAGACATCCATTTAAAAAACAAAACCAACAACTGAACCTAGACAAATACCTTGTAACTTTCATAAGAATTAGCTCACAATGGATTATAGACCTAAATAAAAAAAAAAAAGCTATAAACTTCTAGAAGAAAATCTAAGTAATATTGGGTTTGGTGATGGATTTTTAAATCCAACACTAAAAATACAATCCAAAAAAGAAAAAAAAAAAAACAAATGGATAAGTTGGACTCTAGTAAAATTAAAAACTTCTACTCTGCAAAGGACAAGCCAGTGACTGGAAGAACATATTTGCTAAACACATATAGGACTTGTGTCCAAAATACATGAAGAATTCTTAAAACTCAAATACAAGAAATGACCCAATTAAAAACTAGACAAAAGATCTCAGCAGACTCCTTATCAAAGAAGATACACAGGTAGCATTAAGCACATGGAAGGATGCTCCACATCCTTTGTCATTAGGGAATCTCAAATTAAAACTGCCGTGAGGTGCTACTCACGACTATTAGAATGGTTAAAATCCCCAAACTGGACAATACTAAATGCAAGACAAGTTCTTGTTTGTTGCTAATGCAAATGCAAAATGGTACAATTACTTTGGAAGAGTTTGTCAGTTTTATATAAAGCTAAGCATTGTATTATGCACTCCTAAGAATCCTGCTCCTAGGAATTTACCCAATGGATTTGAAAACATGCCCACACAAAAGCCTGTACTCACATGTTCATAGAAGTTTTATTCATAATTGCTAACCAGTGAGAGCAACCAAGATGTCCTTGAAGAGATCAATGGATAAACAATTGCACTACTCTATACGGTAGAATAGTATTCAGTGATAACAAGAAATAAGGCATCAAATCACAAAAATGGATGAATTTTAAACGATTATTACTAAGTGAAAGAAGTCACTTTGAAAATGCTACATACTGTATAATTCCAATTATATGATATCTTAGAAAAGACAAAATTATAATGACAGTAAAAAGATCAGTGGTTGGTTGAGATTTGGTGGAAGGGGAAAATGATTGAATAGGTAAAACATGGAAAGTTTAGAACAGTGAAACAATTGTCTGTGACACTGTAATTGTAAACATATGACAGTATGCATTTGCCAAAACCTATAGACATTTACAGCGCTAAGGGTGAACCTACATGTATTCAAATTAAAAAGAAAACATTTAGGAGCTCAGAGGACCCCAGAGAGAAATGCTGAAGATGAAAGAACTGTCTTTTGCAAACTTTTTGTAAATTCAAAACTCCATGAAAAAATAACGTTTTAAATGTCTAATATGTCTGTCCAGACAACTGTATTATATCATCAGTTAGCAAAGCTTTTCATTTCCTTGCATAAAATTAAATGCCACATTTCAGAAACTACTAGAATTTTGGTGAGGTTTTTTTTTTTTTTGGTTTAATATAATTTGAAATGATAGGGTTGTTTTTTTTACATATTTTATTTTTTTTAAGTAATCTTTACCCCGATTATGGGGCTTGAACTCATAACCCTAGGACGAAGAGTTACATGCTCTACCAACTGAGCCAGCCAAGTTCCCCTTAAATAATAGTTTAAATATGTTCTAATAGAAGTCTTTGCTATCACATTTCATCAAACATTGAAATGTAAGCAAAAATACTGATGAAGTATTCAAAAATAAGAATTTATTGTTTCACTATGTACCAGTGCTGGACTCTGATATAGAAACAATTGATGGCTGCCCCTGTTTAGGGTCCTTCTCTGCTAATGTATTTAAAGTAAAATAAATTTGTGAATAGCGTGTGGACAGAAGTAAAAGATACAGCCTTTGCTTAGTTCTTTGTCATTTAAAGAAGGCAATAGATTCTTTCCTATGTTCCAAACCTACCTTCCTTTTTCTTTCTTCTTCAGATAAGTTACATGTTTGAAATAGGGTTATTTTCTCAGTACTCTACAAGGCTAGATGGTCTCTCACCCAGGTTTTCTTTAAAGCAATCTAGTATTTTGTCCCTAGTCTAACTCTTCAACTCATAAGTTAATTAGAAACCATTTAATCAGTGATAAAAAGTATGAGAAAATAGTTTAATCTCCCTGTCCCTCTATCTCTGACTGAACTTAAGAAATATTAGACTCCAGGGCACCTGGGTAGCTTAGTCAGTTAAGCGTCTGCTTTGGCTCAGATCATGATCCCAGGGTCCTGGCATTGAGCCCTGCATCAAGCTCTCTGCTCAGCAGGGAGTCCGCTCATCCCTCTCCCTTTGGCTTCTCCTGCTTGTGCTCTCTTGCTTGTGCTCTCTCCTCTCACTCACTCTCTCTGTCAAATAAATAAATAATTCTTAAAAAAAAAAAAAAAAGAAACATTAGACTCTAAACACTGGGCATCTATGGAACTACAAGATGGTATGGAAGCTTCTTAAAAATTTCAAATAAGATGCAGATTAACTTCCTCTTTGCTGCTGTCCTATATCATCTTTAACACTTCCAATTAGGAAAAGTCATAAGGTCAAAATAAATAAAATAAAACAAAATAAAACAGTAGGAAAAACTATGTCTCTTCTTATATCTGTTAATTGTAGGTGCTAATAAAAAAGTGATGGAACCATCATAACTCTTTTTATTTTCTAACATCATGGTGAATAAATAACTTCAGTATCTTTAAAAAATAATGGAAACATGTATTTCCCCCCTAAAAATTACCTTTAAGAAAAGAAAATTGTGTCTTGTTTATTAAGTATTACAAGAGATTTCATATTACCAAGAATTTACATTAGGCTAAAGTATTTTAGATTTAGGAGATATTTACCCTAAAATAAGCTCAAGCAAACCTAGTGCCATTTATAGAGGCGATAGAGTTGTGTAGACGTTAATCAGTGGAGTAGATAAAATAGAAGGCAAAGGAATTAATAGAGACATAGCGATTACTTGGGTCTGTGACTTGACACATCTAGTGCAATATTATACTGTAAACAAGTCTTTCGTTGTTACTTTAAAAAAATCAGTAAATGTTGACATTTTTGAGATCACAAATAAACATATATGGGAGGAATGAAAAAATATAACCCTACTCCTAATGAATATTTATGGATTTGGAACATCTTTTCAGTGAGAGTATAGTATATGATTTCCACAAGTGCTGTATCTCAGATTGTTTAGACATGTAAGGATGGTGCACTCTAAAACCTATTAGATGACTCCAAAAAAAGTCTGAGTGATACTGATGACATCATGTGCATAAATAATTTGAATAAACTTATTTTATGGAAAGTACAAAAGGTATTATTTCCAAGTTTACCCTTATGCTAATTAAAATATGTTCCTAAATTAGTAACTTACATTGTTTTTCATAAGCAATTATACTATTTTCTTGCACCGTTCAATGTTACATATTAACGTTTGATCAAATATTTTGAGACTTACATGATAGGAAAAAAGGGCATAACTTTTTATAGAGAGCTGTCTTAAATTATGGAATAGAATGCATATATGTATTGTGTTAGTCTGTACATGAGTGTAATAATGAATGTAATAGGGAATGTTTTAATAAAGCACAGACTGGGGAGTGATGCAGGCTGAATTTTGATTCTAAAGTTTAGAACTCTGCACTCTGATTTGACCGTATGTCTTCCAAAAGAAACCATCAAAGGACTGCCCTTGCCTGTAGGACAGACCCAGTATTTGACTGAAGAACATGAACTATCATTATTACTAGGTCAAGTATTGTAACTGCGTTTAAGATTTAAGGATTTGGGAACAAAGAAGAGAGATCAAATGTGAACAAAGAATAAGGGAATTCACAAGAGAGATTTAACATACTATTTTATAATATGAGGCACTATAATTGTCATTCGTCAGTTAACACAACATTATTTCAACTTTGAAAATTAAATTGGAAATGTTACTTACATTTGGCTTTGATCTAAGCAAAGAAACAGAGAGGGGAAATGGTCCATTGTTCATTACTCAGAAACCGTGAGCAAAAATATTATAGGACACATCTACCATTTTGATGCTCATTGCAGTGGCAAGATCTATAATCAGAATTGCCGTAAAGCCATGACACAATTCACTGTGGGCTAAGAAATTGGTTTCATGGACCTCATAAAAGTCATTAAACCATATAGGGACATCTGTGAAAAGATTCTGGGTTGTATAAGCCCTTTTTTTGTGTGTGAGAGTACTTGTTTATCTACTAAACACAGTATTTAGATCACAAAATTGTAATTATAAAAAATAAACATAACCAAGTGTTAAAAAAGCAGTTTCAAAGGGTATATAATATGAAAACTGGTGCAGTCACTGTGGAAAACAGTATGGAGTTTCCACAAAAAGTTAAAAATAGAACTAGCCTAAGATCCAGCAATCATACCATTGGGTATTTACCCAAAGAATACAAAAACACTAATTCAAAAAAATACATGTACCCCTATGTATAGCAGCATTATGTACAATAGCCAAATTATGGAAGCAGCCCAAGTGTCTGTGGATTGAAGAATGGATAAAGAAGATGTGGTATATATACACAATGGAATATTACTAAGCCATAAAAAAGAATGAAATCTTACATTTGCAACAACATGGATGGAGCCAGAGAGTACCATGCTAAGTGAAATAAAACAGTCAGAGAAAGACAAATGCCATATGACCTCATTCATATGTGGAATTTCAGAAACAAAACAAAAGAGCAAAGGGGAAAAAAGAGAGAGAGAAAGAGAAATAAAGGATGAACTCTTAATTATAGAGAACAAACTGATGGTTACCAGAGGGGGATACAGGGGAGGTGTGTTAATTAGGTAATGGGGATTAAGGAGTGCACGCGTCATAATGAGCACCAGATGTTATATGGAATTGTCGAATTACTATATTGTACATCTGAAACTAATAAAACACTATATGTTAAAAAAACAAATCAAATTATCTGCCATCAAAAAGGATATATAACGTAAATATCTCCCTCATACTTTCTAGTCTTTCTAAATTAGATTTCTTCACCCGAACCATAGAGCTCAGAATGCAATTTGAGTAATTATTTTCCCATTTCTTTCTAGAATAGTATGTAACTGATATCACTATAGACGAAAAAGTGAGAGATTAATTCATTGTACACATGGATATGTTAGGACACTAGTGATGAATTCTTTTACAGAGAACTCCACTTAAAAAATATTGTTGCTTATATATTCCTCCAGCTCCTTTCTTGAATAGACTATTTTCATAATGTATATACAAGCATGCAAGTGTGTGAGAATGTATATACAAGCATATAAGTGTGTGAGAATATGCATATATATGAGTACATACGTGTATGTATATGTATGCATATGTGGCTGTACATCTTTTTAAAAATACAGGTATACACTATATACACTTCACTACTCTAAATCTCCAACATTCAAAATCTGTGTATCGGGTACTATTTCTTGTCAGATGACTTAAACAGTGATGAAATGCTATCATTTCATTGCAAAAATGTACCGTTAGTTATTTGAATGTCTCCTGACATAAGCATTTGTTTTCAATCTTTTACTATTATACATAGCACTGCAATGAATATCCATATCACACTTTTTTGCACACATATTTATCTGTAGGATAAATTACTGTAAGCAGAAATTTTGATAAAAAAATGCATACTGTGGCATTATTCCCTTTTGATCCAAATTATACTCTGGACATCAATGTTTCTGAATGTTTATTTTGCCTTGAGTTTATTGTATGCCTTTGTTTATTTCATATGACATTATTCTTAGATACTTTATACTTTTATTGCAGTAGTAAACAGGATTTTTTCCCTTAGACTTTGCAACTGGCAGCTCTTTAGAAAGGGTAAACTATAAGAAAGCTCTTGCTTTGATAGATTTACCTACTTCTCATATTGTTTAGGCTTTTTAGTATATTATCTTGGGTTAGTATTTTAATATTTTTTCTTGTATCTTTCAGGTAAGTTATAGTATCTAGAAATGATTAAATGATTAAATTTCTTCTTCCTTTTAATTGTTATGGTTCACAACTTTTTCTTGTCTAATTTTACTAGCTAGCCAGAAAGCATTTTAAATAATATTAGTGTTATTATATGTATTATAATTTTAATCCTGACTTTAATGTTTATGCTAGGCATTTTGCTTATAACATATTGTGATTAGGTTTCTAGTTATTTCCTAATTATCTCAAATGCTGAATAACTTTCTTTTCTCATAATTTCTGTTTTGGGCATAAGGAGATAATAAAGATGCCTTTATTCTTCTATCTTTTTTTTTTTTTTAATCTCGTATTCAAAGTCCATGCCCTGCATATGTTTTAGAACTGAAAAGAGGTGTTGGAGATTCAGGGTAGCTAGTTATACACATTTCCTTTCATACAGTTTCTATTAATTGTTAAAAAAGAACAAAGAATGAACTTTCAATTAATGGTATAAAGATGGTTACTTCACATTATAGTGGGAGTGGGGGAATGCATCTCAAGGCCATCTCGCATTGTTTCTGGCACCCACTAATCACATGGGCTAATAAAACTGGTCATTCTCTAATCTAACCAATCCTTCCCTGGGGGATATTGAGGAATGATAGGGTAAGGGATGAAGGGAAGTAAGTCACCAAGAGATCAATTTCCTGTCTTTTCTAGATACCTAAAGCTAGGCAGAAGGGATGGAATAAACCTTGCCATTTACTTTTTTCAGATGAATATATCATTATATATATGCCCACTGAGAGAGGGTGTCATAAATATAGGATACACATCATGAACCAGAGAAAGATTAAAAGACTTGAAGACCTGTTGTGCCTCAACTCTAAGATATGGAATTAGATAGAAAAGAACTATAGCTAGCAGTAATGTAGTTAGCATCACATTAAATCATGCCACAAGGCAATCACAGGTGGCTCAGTATGAGGTTATTGAATAGATGTATAAGGAAGTGTTATCATTGAATAGCCATCTTTGAACAGTGAAAATATTTTGAATTAAAAATAGAACATCAACCTAAGGAAGTGACATCTTTAGTCAAAGACCCAGAGTCAAGATAGCCGTAGTTGAACTCACAAGAGACTAAGGAGGGAAGGAAATTACAGGTAGTCCAATAGCCCTCGACTCATAACAACTTTGGACTGTGGGGAGAAAAAAAAAAAGTGTCCATTAAAGGGTATTGGCCATAGTTGAGATATGAATATGTTTTGATTGGGGGGCTACCGCATTGGTTTTATTGAAAATAATAAAGTCCCTTCTTTTCCCTACAGAGGTTTAAAAAAAAAAAAGAAAACATACACTTAAAAACAGATGATATCTATATAAAATTTTAGGATCTTAATTTTAGAAAAGTCTTAATAATTAATTTAATTCATCTTTCTAACCCATCTCTAAATTCTACGCAATGTCAATGTATGCAAAATACTGTTGGTCAAAAGACACCAATGATCTCTTCTAACCAATTTTCTTTAGTCAATCATGGTGCCTTACATTCCCAGGATTAATATCATGAAGCCCTCCTTCAAGCTTTCAATTTTTTTCTTGGGTGAGGTATTATAAAACCTAGGAAGACTAAAACATTAATGAATTAGGAGTAATTAGTTAAACTAATAATTTGTCTATACTACCATACCTTTTTTGAGGTAAATACATATTTTTAATATAATGTCTTAAAGACTTTGCACACTGAAATAAAATCTCTAAATTGTAACTGTATTTCATTACAGAAAGGTCATTGTTAGAAACATACTATTTTGTATTTTCCAACATGCATTTTATGTATCTGATAGATGTTGTTTTAATCCAGTGTCAAGAAACGTTGACAATATTGCTTTCAAAACACTTTTCATAAAATACCTGGAAATCAGAGTGAATCTAATAAACAAGATTAACTAAAACACGATTATATTTGATAGGTAGTCACATTTTCAATCTTTAAAGTATTCATTCTGTATCTTTATTTCTGCAACATAATTGGTAGTGAGGTTGTTCTAACATATAGTATAAACATTCTGTTCTATGTCTATATAATGTCACATAAGTAGTTGGAAATATTCTTCTCTGCACCTGAATTTGAATAAATCACCTTCTTCATGGGTGTTAATTTAAATTGGTACAAACCATTGCTAATTGATCAAATTAAATTTTTCACACTACTTTTTAAAAATAGTGTTAGTGACTAGTTGACTAGTTTCAGTCTCTCCTTTAGGTTTGTCTTGCTCTACACAAAGACTTAATTCATTTATGGACAGAAAATAGCAAATCTAGTATCAGATTCAACAGACTCTGATGGAAATACATGGGATGTCTATTTCCCATTTGTATTTCACCAAGTACCCAGACCACATGCCCACTACTTAAAGGAATAGAGATCTAAAACTGAGATTATGGATTACACATATCTCATTCTCATAGTACAATTTTATTTTTAATATATTCTAATGACTATCATTCTCAGAAAAATGTTTGTCTCTTATTTAAATCTCATGAAGCCATCTTGCCACTTGAACCATTTACTCTTTTGTCAATATTTTTTTTTGTGAATCTAATTCATTCATACAATAATAAACAGTTGAAATTAGCCGTTGCCTTTTTCAACTTAAAATTTAAAATTTTTTGTGAATCTAATTTTTTACTTATTGGCATACTTAGAAATATCATTTCATTAACTGAAAATGTTACATGAAATAAAATAATTGAGTCTAAATTTTTCATAAATATAGTTAACATTTATAGTTTAGAAAATGTTTTATCTTTTTTGTTTATAGTCGCACAGGATTTAAGACCCAAGAGGGACCTTAGAAATTTTTACAGATGAGCCTGCTAATTCACAGATGAGGAAACCACATCTGCTTAATGACAATCTATCCAACTCTTGGTTCAGTGCTGTTCCTATCATAGTGTGTTTGCCCACATTTTAAAATTTGTATCTGACCTCAAAGAAAAAAAAAAAAATCATTCCTGACATTAGTGCTTCTCAAATCCCAGAGCACAAAGGACTAAATTTTTTTGAGTTCTTTGTGACATTGGAATGTTAAGAATTCTTGGCTTTAAAATTATTTCAAGATAATCTTTTAAAAATCCTATAAGCATATTGTATATCACTTGGTTACTTATAGTCAAATATAGGCAAGTAATTTCAGTGCTTCCGTTTGCAGTGTGTTTAGTATCATGCAGGTGCCAATTATGACTAATTTAATGCCTTTCATTGCATGAAATAATTTTAAAAATCAGAAATTTCTGATTCTGTAACTCACTGCAATTGAATGTTGATTTTATGTAATGTTTTCCTAAGTTACTAGAACTGATAAAAGTTGTCTGAAAATTGTGTTATTACATTATAAATCATGATGCAGTCGTGCTAAATTTAGGAAAATATTCTTGACAATAATATCATATGCATTTTTACTCATCACTGTAATTCTGAAATGGGTCACAACAACTGAATCAATATGTACATTCCATAATCCATTGTTGGTATTTAATTAATATGAACAGCTCTTTAAATTTATAAACAGTATTATTTTGAAAAAGTGTTCTTCATCATGGCATCAGGGAAATGCAAATTAAAGCAACAATAGGCTATCACGATACACTTATTAAAATGAACAATATCTGAAACATTAACAACATCAAATGCTGGAGATGATGTGGAGCAACAGAAGCTCTCTTATATTGCCCATAGGACTGCAAAATGGTATAGTCACTTTGGAAGACAGGTAGATTCTGACAAGACTAAATATACTTTCAACATGTAATCTAGATGTCATGCTCCTTGGTATTTACCCAGTGGAACTGAAAATTTACACCCATACAAAAAACTGCACATGGATATTTATAGTATTTTGGTAACTTCCAGACAGTCATTAATATTTTGCCCTAAGTAATTTTTTCAATATTGTATGGCTGTGGATTTGCAAAATAAACATAAGAAATCTTACATGAGGAACTAATACTCTTGCCAAAATTAAATAAATAATCAGCCTTATTTTGACTATCCAGAGAAATTATGAAAGACGTTAAAATGAGAAAGAATACTGAGCATTCTGTCTGTTAGTCAGGTTATCTTGGTCTTTCATTGTCTTTGAGCTTTTTACACCTTTATAAATAACATATAACTACTAGCAGTGCAAATGACCCTCTTCCACAAATATGCAAATAAGTTATGTCTTGTAAAAGAACAACGGATTCCCTCCACTACCAAAACTTCCTTTTTCTCCCCAAAAGGGAGTTTTGCATCAGTTTCCAAATTTATTTAAGTATTTCTGAATAATTAGTACTCTGGATCCACCTGTGGACAACCCACTGCCTCTCTTATTATTTGATGATTTAAGTAAATCTTTGACATATGTTTCATTTTATATTTATAAGAGTCATGACTTTATCTCTTAAAAAAGATTGACCTTTAACAGCTTTTTGGCCAGATTTATGTTCATGAGATATTATTAATATAGATGTAGATTGAGTTAGAACTACTGCATTGTCAATAATTCAATATCTTTTTCTATTTTAATGAGAGGTAACACAATTTATTTGGTATGTATTCAGCCGATAACTTTTATCATTTCCTAATTTGCAAAATTTTGTCTGGTATATGCAGGTAAATTATTATAATCTGACACACCTGTCTATATAAAAGTGTCAAAATAATCAGTTGGTATCACAAATAATTTGAGAAATATTTGAATATGTTGATGTATGTAGAAAGAGAATTAAAATCAATGTAAATGTATTTAATTCACAATTTTCATATACTGTTTTCAATTTCATACAAATTTAATTTTCTTTTCCTATCGTGACCTCCATTAATTCATTTCTCTCCTTACCTACATTTACTTTTCCATGAGATTCTTCTTAAGGGAAAAATAGCAAAGAAAATAAAATTAAGGAGCACCTGGGTGGCTCTTTCAGGTTAAACATCTGCCTTCAGCTCAGGTCATGATCTCAGCGTTCTGGGATGGAGCTCCACATCAGGCTCTCTGCTCAGCGGCAAGTCTGCTTCTCCCTTTTCCTCTTCCTCTGCAATTTCTCTCACCCTTGCTCTCTATCAAATAAATAAATAAATCTTTTAAAAATAAATAAATAAAATAAAATTTTTAAAAAAGAAAATAAAATTAAGCTTTCAATTCAAATTACTCTGGCTCTAAACACGGGCCTTCCAAGTAAAGAACAACTTTTTTCAATGTATTTCATATTTTGCCTGCTGGTCCACTGATAAAATTCCCCTCTTGAGCGCTTTTGATTAAGGAACATGAGTTTCTTGTTTCCTTTCTTTTTCATTCATGATTTTGTTGTTTCAGTCATTACGTAGCTGCTATGTTTCACTGGACTGACTTTCAAAATAATTTGGAAATCTCTGCTGGCTTTCTGTCTCCTGGAAATATTCTCTCAATTGGTTGTCTTCCCTAAGACAAGTTTTGTTTCTTTAACTTTCATTTCTGTTGTGAAATCTTCACCAAGGCATACGTTCTATGGCCAAAATTCCTGACATGAAGAGGAAAAGGGAAACAAATAAAAGCCTTATTTTTGCCCAGGAAAACATTTTATTCTGGATCACAATCAGCCTTTAAATCAAAGCCTGAAAAAGTCAGTAATTTCCTTGATCAACTAATTTGTATGTACTTGAAGAAAATGTCGCTGCTATAAAACCATCAATGAAAATGGGATACATTAAAAGGCAAAACTATGGAAACTGTAAAAGATCATTGGTTGCCAGGGTTCAGGTAGAAGGGGAAAGGAGAAATAGATAGAATCCAAGGTGTCTTTAGGGGAATGAAATTATTCTGTGTGATACCATATTGGTGGATAAATGGCATTATATATTTTTCAAAGCCTACATGGTATGTAAACTAAGGAATTCAGTTAATAATAATGTATCAATATTGGTTGGTCAATTCCACACTAATGCAAGATGTTAATAGTTGGGGAAATTGGGTGGGGGAGGGAGTTTATGGAAACTCTGTACTTTCTATACACCTAAAACTGCTTTAAAAAGTCTATTTTATGTGATGCAATGTTAAAATTATCCAAAAAATGGACAGTTTGCCCGACACTGGAGTTAAGTAAACTTTATTGAAATTAAGGAATTGTTTGAAAATCTAGACTTGGTTTCACTCAGTAGCTAGTAAAATAGTAGATTTCTATTTGTTCTACCTATTTATGTATATTCTATAATTATGTCTTTGATATTTAAATTGATACCTGCTACTTTAGTTATTATTGATTACATCATGATATACAAACTGACGTATGTGGAAAGATATTAGACATTAAAGTATACCATCAAAGTTTTATTTTTAGGATTCCTTTGTAATAGAAGCATAAAAAAACACCCCTATTGTGCAAGTTTTACTGGAGTGTAGGAGCCTAATGCCCCTGTGTATCTTGCTTCAAGTTGCAAATTACCTTTTGTCATAAAAGAGATGCAAAGTTTATTTTTCCTTTGGGTAAAGCAAATTGGCAAACAGAATGTCCTGCCATCCTCTAGTAATTATCCACTAGCTCACCAGAGCACTTAAAATCCTCTTGCCCTTTATTTCAGTAAAGTTCAAACTGAAATAATGGTCTCTCTCCTTTATTGTAATAGTCTTGCATAAAATCTTCCTTGATTGTTTAGTGCAAATTATACTTTAATAATGATAAGAACTTTGTTTTTTATTAAGTGGGATAAGAAGACATTTAAGAATTTTGAGCATGGGCACCTGGGTGGCTCAGTCAGTTAAATGGCTGCCTTCAGCTCAGATCATGATCCCAAGGTCCTGGGATTGAGCCCCACATCGGGCTCCTTCCTAAGCAGGGAGTCTGCTTCTTTCCTGCCTGCCATTCCCCCTGCTTGTGCTCTCTCTCTCTCTCTCTGTAAATAAATAAATAAATAAAATCTTTTTTAAAAAATTAAAAGAAAAAGAATTTTTAGCAGATGAGTAACATAATATGCTTTGTGTTTGACAGAATTAGACTCTGGTCCCTCTGAAGAAGATATATGGAAGGAAGGCAAAGGCATGTATAGTTAGAGGAGTTGGTAAGTTATCCAATAATGAAATTCTAGTGATGGCAGTAATCCGGTCGAGGAAGGTAACAAAGAAAGTGAATGATTAGATATGGATATATTATGAAATTATAGCAAAAACTATTAGTGGGTTATGGCAGAAAAAGGGAGAGAGGAGAGAGCAAGAAAACAGAGAGAGAGAGAGACCAGTCAAGGGTCACTCCAATGTTTTCATTCTGAGTTTCATTTACTAAAATGGGAAGATTATAGGAGGAGCACATTTGATACACAGAGGAGTCTATTTTATCACATAGTGAATTTAGGTGCTTCTTAGATAATGAATAGCCATTTGAACATTATGAATTTGAGTTCAATAAAGAGGTCAGGATTGGAAATATAAATATAGCAGGTATCAGCATATGGAAGTAATTTTTAAAAGGAGATTCAGCGAAATCACCACAGAATAAGTATAGGTATAAAAAAATTTAAAGATGTTCAAGGATTAACCATGGGAGCATTTCAGCAGAGAATTAAAGAAGAGCCAACAAAGGATTCTGAGTGCTCAAAGATGTAGGGGGGAAAATGGAAAATGTATGTTCTGGAAAACAAAGTGTTTCAAGTATGAGAATGTAATCAACTTAACCAAAGACTTATTTAAATGAAAATAGGACTGAAAAATTGGTCTTTCAATATAGCAATTTGGAGGTCACTGGTGTCCTTGATATGAGCAGTTATAATGAAATTCTGGTGACAAAAGAGTGAAAGGAGTGGGTTGAAGAAAAAATATAGGGAGATGAATTATAGCGAACAATTATAGAAAACTCCTATAGTGAGGTTTGCAGTAAATAGAAGAAAAGAAATGGTTTAAAAACTGACATGAAAATTAGGTTAAAAACATTCTTATTTATGTTGGGAGAATAACATCTGGTCTTTATGCTGCTAGGAATGGTCCTGTAGAGAGGAGATTAATATTGCAAGAACTAGAAAATGGAATTTTTGAAGATGTTCCTATGATCTCACACAGTTGAGAAAGGATGAGGTATGGCATGAAAGAGAAGGGCTTCCCTTTGTTAGAAGGACAAACCATTCATTTTGACATATAAAGCACAAAGGATATGAACACTAGCACAGGTAAATGGGTAGTATAGAAAAGTAATAGGAGCTTTGGGATTTTTTCTTGTGATTTTTTTTTAAAATATTGGTGCAGTTGATATATAATGTTAGATTAGTTTCATGTGTACGACATAGTGGTTTGACGATTCTATACATCACTTAGTGCTCACCGTGATAAGTGTAGTTACCATCTTTCACAATACAATGTTATTACATTATTACTGACTATATTTCCTGTGCTGTACTTTGCATCTCCATGAATTATTTATTTTATAACTGGAAGTTTGTACAAAATAGGTGAAGGGGATTAAGGGGCACACACTTCCAGTGATTGCTTTTCTTCTTCTAGCATCATATTTTGAGAGAGAAGATAAGGACAGATGTGTAGGTTATAGAATGGGAGAGGCAATGAATGGGTAACTTAAAGAAGAAGAGAAAGTACTAGGGAAATATTGAACTGCCTATCTCAAAGTAGGAGGAAGTGTTAGCATGTGAGGTAAGTGATTGTAATTTTAACTTGGGAACAGTTAGTGTAGTTATATATTTTTTCCTAACCATATTCCTCTGTGTGGATGCAGATGTCATGTGGGTACAGATTTGATTTATCCAGGGTTGTGATTTAGCCAAATTAGTAGAATGAAGCAAAAAGTGGGGAAAGAATTAGATGACATATAATGACTGAATGTGGAATTAAAGGTGTAAACAAAGAAAGGAGCCTGCAAACAAGAAAATGGATATTAGTGGGATCAATCCTTTGCAGCTCTCAGTAAAATTGAAAGTATGTTTAATGAAGAAAATGGAAAGGAGAGGTGGTAGCTAGAGAGTGAGGTGTGTGAAATTGACTTAATATAGTAGTTGGAGCTATTGATAGTGCTAAAACTTGGCATGTGACTTTGGGTGTGAGTGTCTAAGGTGGGGGCCGGAGCCCTGACAGTTGGAAGAGATGACATCAAGGAAATGAGAAACCACTGAAATGAGAGGTTAATTTGGGTAGACACTGAAGTTACGAAGATTTGTTAACAGTAGTTGTGTTAGAGAGTGGCAGTATGGCAGGAGCTAAAGTCTCCAAATCATGAGGGAGAATGACTGAAGTGTCAGCAGATGATTAGAACATGGTAGTAGAGTCTGATTTCACAGCTGAATGACTTTTTATGGTGACATAAGAAAGGGCAATAGAACAATTGAAACACTCTGAAGTACAAGGAAGAAACAACCCACCTCAAGTATCAGTAAGTCAAGAAGTATAGAGAAAACAAATTTTTTCATCAAAATAGCTCAAAGCAGAACCAAGTGTCAGCACAAACAGTGAAAAGATTGTTCAAGGAAGTGGTACAGAACATCACGAACTTTGCTGATGACTGACTATGACTTACAGATGGTTTAGTGCAAGCATTTTGGTAGTTGATGAAGGATGGGGGATGGAAACAAGAGACTTGATGTGCAGAGTCCTGCAGGGATTGGAATCCCAGTGGACTGACCTGGCAGAACTGGGGCTCTTATGGTGACTGACAGAGACAGGTTTAAAAGTTAAAATAAGATTATACCTCATGTTCCCAAGACAGAGAATGGGGGATAAAGAATATTGGAGGGGAGAGAGAAGTAGGTGGTCAGGCCAGATGCACTCAGTCCTCCTTGACTTTTGCTGATAAGTACTAAGACCGGCAAAATGAAGATCTTATTCCAATAGTATTGGCTCCCTTTTGGTGATAGGACCTTGAAATGTGTTGTGTCTGAGAATGGGGACATCTCATTTGCTGTCAATTGAGGCCTATAACCAGCTTATTTAACTTTGAATTGAGGGACATTCTCTTGACTCCTGCCAGTATATATAGTATTCATTTGAGCTCTTTTCTGAGATCCCAAGTGGTATTTTCCACTAAATGCAATTGAACAAAAATATATATGTGGTAAGATCTAGGTAAGATATTATATTACAGCAAATAAAATGTAAATATTCTTTTTTGGTTTTATTGATCTATTGAATTCTTTAAAATATTACTTTTGAGTTATTATAACAATATGCTTCAATAATAAATAAATATTCTTAATATATTTATTTAATCTAAATATTTATTGAGCACCCATGCAATATGCACTGGCTGGGGGACTATGACAAACAAGATCGTTAGCATACCTTCCCCCAAGAAAAACTTGAAAATGATAGAATATATTAGAGACCCCTAACCTATTTTAGAAGCTTAGGAAAGCTCCATATTCTATATTTTATTTAATAATCCTAACATGTTTGTGTGGACTATAAGAAACAGAATATTTTAAAATATCCAAAGGTTCTTACTAAGTTACTCAAAAGAAGTGGAAATGCCTTCATCATTTCATTCAATAGATAGTGTCTAAATATATTGGATAGAGTAAAATGAAAACAAGCTTGTTTCTGGGGGCGCCTGGGTGGCACAGTCAGTTAAGCATCCAACTCGGTTTCTGCTCAGATCATGATCTCAGAGTCTTGAGATGGGGCCACTGAAGTTAGGTTCTCCTCTCAGCATGGAGTCTGCCAAAGACTCTCTCCGTCTCCCTCTGCCCCTCCCCACCGTGTGCTCTCGATCTCTCAAATAAATAAATAAATCTTAAAAAAACAAAAACAAAAACAAAAGATAAAAATGAAGTGTTTCTGCCCTTGCAGTACTCACAGTTTATTGGAAGAGCCAACTGTAGTAACAAATAAACCTAATGCTGAATGATAGGTATAAACATTGATTAGAGCCCCAGAATTACTTACTTACTCTGGCATGAGGATGAGGGTAACTAGAGAGGATTGGCTCAAGAAGATAATGTCTGATTTATGTTTAACATGATGCTTAGTATGAGCAAATCCTCCCTAACAAAAACGTAGATGAAATAAATAGCATCAAGCCTTCTTTCTTTCTGTTTAGTAAGATGCCACTTTTACTCATATGCCATATCTCCTAAATATAGTCATAACCCATAGTTTCTACTGCCTACCTCAGACCTTTAGCAGTGGCCCTGACTATTCTGCAGGTAATCCCCATTCCTCTTGTGCTTGATTAATTCGGAAATGATATTACCTGATTCTACCATACCTAGTTTTATATATACAGGTGGTTATCTGGAGTCAACTTTCTGGATCCTAAAGGAAGATCACAGAAAATTATGGTAACTTCTATTTTTAGAAATATTGCTGTGTGGGAATATGAACCTTGAATGGCTATTAAGCCATCTAAGTGAAACCATAGGACAATTGTCCTTAATTTAATTACTCCTTGATCCATGGGCTGAAGAATGGATTTTGTGTTAGCAGGCATGAAAACAACATTAATTTTATCGTACACCTCTATCAGAGCTCTGGGGTGACCAGGTGCATTGTCTATGAACAATAATATTTTTAAAGGAATCTTTTTTTTCCTGAGGACGGTATCTCAATAGTGAGCCTAAAATATTCAATAAACCATGCTGTAACTATGTGCTATCATCCAGGCTTTGTTTTACTTATATAGCACAAAAAGAGTAGATTTAGCATAATTCTTAAGGGCTTCAGGATTTTCAGAATAGTAACTGTGCATTGGATTTAACTTAGAGTCACCAGTTGCATTAGCTCCTAACAAGAAAGTCGGCCTGTCCTTTGTCGAAGTCAGCATTGACTTTTCTTCTCAAGCTGTGAAAGTCCTAGATGGCAACGTCTTCCCTTACAAGGCTATTTAATCACATTGAAAATTTGTTGTTTACGGTAGCTACCTTCATATGTTATCCTAGCTAGATCTGGATAACTTGCTGAAGCTTTTACATTAGCACTTGCTGCTTCACCGTGCCCTCTTATGTTTTGGGGATGGCTTCTTTCCTTAAATTTCATGAGGCACCTCTGCTAGCTTCAAACTGTCCTTCGACTTCCTCACTTCTCTCAGCCTTCACAGAATTGAGTTGAGGCCTTGCTCTGGATTAGGTTTTGATTTCAGAAAATGTCGTGGCTCATTTGATCTTCTGTCCAGACCACTGAAACTTTCTCTGTATAAAAAGCAAGTCTTTTTCTGTTTATTATTATTTGTGTGTTCACTGGAATAGCACTTTTAATTTCCTTCGAGAATTTTTCTTTTGCATCCACAATGAGATTGTTTGGCACAAAAGGGCTAGTAGCTTTCAGCCAATCTCAGCTTTTGACATGACTTCCTCACTAAGCTTAATTTTTTTTCTAGCTTTTGATTAAAGTGAGACACTTGTGACTCTTTTTTTCACTTGACCCCTTATAGTCCATTGTAGGGTTATTAATTGCTTTAATGTCAATATTGTTGTATCTCAGGGGATAAGGATGCCTGAGAAGAGGGAGAGAGATGGGAATGGTCCATCAGAAGAGCAGTAAGAGCACACACATTTGTCAATTAAGTTTGTCATTTTATATGGGTGTGGCTCATGGCACCCCAAAACAATTAAACTAGTAACAACAAAAATCACTGATCTAAGATCACCATAACAAACATAATAATAATAAAAAGTACTGTGAGAATTATCAAAATATGACACAAAACACAAAGTGAAAAAATGCTATTGGTAAAAGTGGTGCTGATAGACTTCCCTGATGCAAGGTCGCCACAAAGTTTCAGTTTGTAAAAATCAGAGTATCTATGAAGCTTAGTAAAGCAAAGTTCAATAAAATAAAGTATGCCTGTATTTTTTTAAATTTTTATTTGACTATAGTTGACACATAAAGTACATTAATTTCAGGTGTACAATATAGTGATTCAACAAGTGTGTACATTAGGCTGTGCTCATCACAAGTGTAGCTACCATCTGTTCCCAAACAACACTATTGTAATATCATTGGCTATATTCTTTTTTTTTTTTAAAGATTTTATTTATTTATTTAACACAGACAGAGACAGCCAGCGAGAGAGGGAACACAAGCAGGGCGAGTAGGAGAGGAAGAAGCAGGCTCATAACGGAGGAGTCTGATGCGGGGCTCGATCCCGTAACACTGGGATCACGCCCTGAGCCGAAGGCAGACGCTTAACCGCTGTGCCACCCAGGCGCCCCCCCATTGGCTGTATTCTTTATGCTGTGTCTTTTATTCCCAGGAAGATTCATTCTATAACTGGAAGCGTGTACCTCCCACACCTTTTCACCCATTTTGCCCATCCTCCTACCCTCCTCTGCTCTGGCATCCTTCAGTTTGTTCCATGCGTTTGTAGGTCTGATTCTGCTTTTTGTTTGTTTGTTCATTTGTTTTTCTTAGATGCCACATGAGTGGAATCATATCATATGCACACAAACACACATATTCTTTATCCATTCATCTATCTGTGGACACTTAGATTACTTCCATATCTTGGCTATTGTAAATAATTCTGCAATAGACATAAGAGTGCATATATATATCTATATATAGATATATATAGATATATATATTGAGTTTGTGTTTTCATTATCTTTGGGTAAATATCCAGAAGTGGAATTATTGGATCATATGGTATTCCTATTTTTCATTTTATAAGGATCCTCCATATTGTTTTCCACAGTGGCTATATCAATTTACATTCTTACCAACAGTGTATGGGAGTTCTTTTTTTTTTTTTTTTAATCAATTTTCTCATAAGCTTAGGGGCTTTCTGTACTCAAGATTTCTGAGACACAGTGAGTACTCATCTGCCTGGCCATACCTTTATGATTTCTCTTCCCTCTATAGGAGTTGAGAGAAGGGGAACAAAAAGAAAGATGAAACTCTTGCTACTTGGTGACATGAGGAATAGAATGCTTATTTTCTCAGAAAAGAATCTTGTTCATTCAAGTTGAGGCAAAACCATCCTCCCATTATGAATTCTACTAATACATGCTTGAAGTTAATCACTTAATTTTGGTGTTTTGAGCACATTTGTAGAATATTCTCTCAAGCCATGAAGCTTCCAGCTGATTAAGATTGTTTATTACTTTAAGTAAATTTTCTGTTGCTACAAATCCCAAGAATAGATGTCAGGTTTGTGACAGTTTATTTCTGTGAATCTCTGGGTGTAGTTTCCCTAATAATTCTCTTTTTGATTTTACTTATTTATTTTTTAATAATTTTCTTTTTAAATATTGGGCTTGGTCATATGCTGTTTTGACTTCATGGTGGGAATAGACATTCCACTCCTTGATTTTGGACTTGGCTGTATAACTTGGTTTGAATAGTGGGACATTAATTGTCATATGCTTACTTACTGGGGTTTGGCTTCTTATAAATCTGTCATCACATAAAAACGACATTACTGGGTTGGCATCTGCACTTCAGACTGGGACATAGAATGAGCACATTTGATACAGACCAAAGCCCAACCAAGGAAGGAGCTGATCCCAGATGGAGCCCCACCTTGAGCAAAACAGCTTAGCCAAACCCAGCATAAATTAGCCAAACCCCTAGCCAACCTACATATTGCCTAATAATAATAAATAAGCACTGATGTGTTTATTATTCAGAAATAGTTGGCTGATAAGAATATATGCAGAAAGAGTAAAGAAGAATGATTTGAAATTTTAGTAAAAGCTTTTGGTTGCCTACCCAAATTATTTTAGGTATTACCCCTAAATGGTTTATGAATTTCTAAGACAGTTCAGTGTAGTTGTTCATAATTACTAGAATTTTTTCACTTTATATATTCATTTTGCTTTGCTTTGCTTTCACACAAAGACAAGCAATTAATACTTACAAGATGTTAAGGACTATATTTCTCTTTTTGCAACCTTGAAGATATGAAAGTCAGTCTCAGACCAAATTCTTTCACTACTCATAGAAGATATATTAATAATCAGTCATGTCAGTACACTGATCATTTAATCTGTTGTGTAACTTCATTCAATCCTGCCTCCTGAAATTAGTTGCTTTAAACCAGTGGTGTACTGATAAGCCAGACAAATAAATAAATATTTATTAAAAGCAAAAATTGTTATCTAGCATTTGCTGATTCCTGTGATGCAAATATTCTTATCCTGGCCAACTTTAATCAATCAATATCATGTGTTTGCGGCACTGGGAAGAGTGGGTACACACTAGCCAAAGCACATCACTCTTTAAACTCCTCTTTCACAAAGATTTTCTCAAGGCGATGTGACAATACTCTAGAGGTTGAGTTCAGTTAATTTTATAAAAGGCACTAGATATCCACTGTCATCTATATCGTGTGTCTGAACACAGGAGTATTCCCACAGAAACCGTGGATACCATTCTGAATGGTTAAAAGTGAAGGGCTTACTAAAAATTCTTATACCCTATCCATGCAAATGCAGCAAGTGTTTCTACAAAATTTTAGCTGATCCACGCACTTCCAATAATTCACTAATTTAACCAATTAAATTCCATTCATAATACTGTTTTTGCTAATTAACAAGCTATCAATTTATTGCATAGAAAATTATTTTTGGACTTTTATTTCATTAATTAGCAGCATCTCTGGGACTGCTCAGTGACAAATATAGCTGAATTAGGGAATATTAACTTCAGATTGAATAATTATTTCAGATTACAGTATCTGACAAAGCCCTGTATGTAAATAGAAAAAAAAACCTACACATTAACATACACACAAATATAATTTGCATACTATATAACAGTGACTGCCTGTGGGTGTGGAATAAATTATAACAGTCTAAGTTAAAGGCAACCATTTCTGTTAATAGCGTTTATTCTTGGAATCATAATTTGACCCAGTTTGGCTCAATGAGGAAAAGTCTTCTATAAGATAACTGAAAAGAATGTCCTTGTTCTTGAAAAGAATCATTTGGAAGATAGATATCCCTTTTTTTTTTTTTTTCAGTTTTATGTTATACATCGAGATGGAATGCTAGGAGTTATAAAAACTAGTATTGTGTGTATGATGGGAGCAAAACTATGGGGCAAAACCAAACATGCTGTGGACCAAACAATGGAAACATGGAAGGAAACTGTGTACTTAAGATGCCATTGGCACAGAATTAGAAGCTCTACTAGCTTCCCTAATTCATACTTTCATTTATGGGAGATAATACATTGATACAATTTGAAGGCTACATTTAGTTTACTTTTTGGTAACCTGGCTAGAAGACATTCTACCTGATATCAAGTTGCATCTGTATCTACAAGGCCTGATTTGCATATTTCCTAGGAGTTCAACATAAAAACCATCAATTTAGAGACGCAAACTTCTAAATAATTCTTATTACAGAATGGTTAGATATAAGAAGTATAATGATCTCTGTTATCTCAATAAAAGTTTATTTTGATGATACGATTATATTCCAAAGTCTAAGATGGCATGTATCTGTAATCACATATATATATATTTATATGAGACAGATATTGAGAAATTAAATAACAACAACAACTAGGTAAAGGTATGTGAAAGCATATCTTTTGGTATTATCCTTGACAATATGAGTGAAATAATTGATTTTCCCCACTATATTTAAATATTATTCTATGCCTAAGACTAATATTGTTAGATGTCTGTATTTTAGTTATGAAAAGTAATTTGTTTCATACTATATTATCATATTTTTCCTAATTAGTAGAGTGAAATATGTTTATAATTATTTAATATTTCCAATTGTATTGATTTTGTTTTTAGAAACAAAACACAAATACTTTTCTATTATAGTTCACTCCTAGATATGTTAGGAAAGATTAAATAACAAATTTAAAAAATAACATTTTTAGTTTTGCAACAATATGTCAAATATACTTTTGAAACTGTTTATTTTAACATTAGTTCATTATGATATCTTTTGGTAAAGTTCTTCCTTGTGATAAAGAATGGAAAATAACATTCTTAAAAACTAAGTTTTGAGCTAGGGATGGTTAACAGGAATGAATGGGAGGAAAAAATCAATTCACAGATAGAGATCTGCAATAACATCTGAGAATATAAAGCTTAACCAGATTTTGTTCCCAGAAAAGAGATATAAATGTTTCAAATAGATAAGATGAGATAATGTGGCTTCCACTTCACAACTGGAATAAAGATTGATACACACTATCAACATTCCTAGTCCTAGGTCTTCCTGCATTCCAAGCCCATTGCCAAAAAAAGAAAATTACACTGAAAGAGAAATATAAGGAGACCTCAAGAATACAGTTTCTTCTTGCCTGGGGAAGCTGGTCTCAAGCAGTGTCCCCCAACAATTCCTTCTTTCTATATGCATACGTACCATTTCTCATATCAAAAGGTGGAGGTTATTTCCTCTGCCCTGAAGCTGGGCAGGGCTTGTGACTGGCCTTGACAATGGAATGCGTCACAACTAACATTAAGGGACTCTCATACCAGACTTAAAAGTACTGCCAGTTTTCACCTTATGCCTTTTAGAATTGAGCCAGCACTCTGTGAGAAGCCCTAGCCACATATGAAGACCAGGTGGTTAAGAACAGAGGTATTTCATTTGACAGTCCCAGCTGATTGCACCAGCTACCATTCACGTGAATGAGCCATTTTGTGTGTTCCAGACAAGTCAGCCCCTTAGTTGACTACAACCCATGGAATCATGAGAAATTATAAAATTATTCCTGTTTAATCCACCAACTTATGCAGTCATTTTTTTTGCAATAGATACTTCAAAATCCTATAAGGATTAATCAATTTTAACTCTGAAAATTGTCAGTTTTTAAAATGTGAATCGACCTCTCTTTTACATTTCTACTCTTTGACTGAAAACATTTGTAAAGTTAAATGGAAGGAATAAGATGGTTATTTACAAGATACCGTGTAAGGAACTTGGCAAGAGAGAGAGATAAATGGCAAAGATATTTCTCTCACTGTATTGCATGGTTAAGGAAAGTCCAATATTGTGAACACTGACTACTTGATGTATATATTAAATTTGTACCTTGTAGAGAATTGTAGTTGTTAAGAAAGGGAAATCTGAAAGAATTTTTGAGAAAATGATGAATGATACAAAATAAATGGAGTTAAAATTGGGAGAAAATCCCAAAATGTGTGAGAAATAATGTGAGAAACCCCACATTATTCCATTTACGGCAATATTTTCAATTAAGATATAGTATATATCTTATATCTTATATAGTATGTATCTTATATCTATATATCTTATATACTATATATAAGATACTATACTATACTATATATAAGATACATATATAAGATACTATATCTTATATAGTATATATCTTATATTTAATTATATATAGTATATATATATGTGTATATATATATATATATTTCAATTAAGATATAGTAAGCTGAGTTACCTTACAGAGGTAAACATGGATCAGATCTTGAATGAAATTTTAAACTCAACTAATTTTGAGTCTTTGTACAGGTATTGCATAGTCAATTAGGTATTTCAGTTAGAGAGTTGTCATATTTGAGTCTTATAAAAAATTGTGTAAACGTAAAAACTATTTTAAAATGGGGTACAACACTTCCTCTTGTGTTCCTGAGAGAATAACAGAGTCTGGAATTACTTTTCTGACATAAACACTTAAAATAATGAGCAATATATGAAAAAACAACATGCAGATATCAGGCAATGGCCAGTAGAGAACAATAATCTTTAAAATAAGGAAGCAAATTCTACTGTTGCCCAGACTTTCTGTGTGGAGGCAGTTTTCATCATGTGATGCAGGGAAGAATATGATATGCTCCCTGACTTGAGGAGACAGAGACTTGAGTTCAAGGAACCTGAAGGTACAATTCCAGAAAGGAAGGAGCTATATGGAGAAAAAGTTCCAGAAATTTTAGTACTTGTAAGCTACAGAAAAAAAAAATTATTTTAACAGTCTTTGAAAAAACAAAAAAATTTATCACATAACAGAATTGTATCAAAAAACAACAACAAATGAAGAAGCAGCACAATATGACCCATAACCAGTTTAAACAACAACAACAACAACGACAAAACCTCTGGATAGAATCAAACCCAGAAATGACAGATAATGGAATAGGCGGATAAAACTATGCTTGTAAATATAATTTCTATTATGTAAAGAAATCTTTAAAAGATAATGTTTTGATTCAAGAAAAATATTTTCAGGGGCGCCTGGGTGGCGCAGTCGTTAAGCGTCTGCCTTGGCTCAGAGCGTGATCCCGGCATTCCGGGATCGAGCCCCACATCAGGCTCCTCCGCTGGAAGCCTGCTTTTTCCTCTCCCACTCCCCCTGCTTGTGTTCTCTCTCGCTGGCTGTCTGTCTCTGTCAAATAAATAAATAAAATCTTAAAAAAAAAAAAACTTAAAAAAATATTTTCAAGGCTTGGTGAATTTCAAATATATGTATTAGGAAAATAGATCAATACACCTCAAAAGATGATGAGAGAAATGGAAGGATACTGATGTAAAGCTTCAATATACAAGAAAAAAATAAACTGAAATGAAAAATAAACAAACCGGCAAGCAGTTGGAAATTTCAGTATCTTTCTCTTAGTAATTGGTGTGAGAAGTGAAAAACAGCGAAACTATAGATCATTTGAATACTATCAAACAATGGAACCAAGTTTACATTTGTAAAACCCTGTACCCAACAACAGAAGAATATATATTCTATTCAAGTTCATAGGGACATTGGTTATGATTATTACATCCTGAGTCATGAAGTAAATTTTATTGAGTTATGCAGATTGAATCTGTACAAAATATACTATCTGATCATAGCTATATTTAATTAGACATCAATAACAGAAGGGTACTATAAAAACTTCAGATATTTGAAATCTGATAATATAATTAAACTCATCCATAAGAAAAAAAAACACAAGGTGAATTTTAAAATATTCTGTACCAAATGAAAATGAAACATAACATGTCAAAATTTGTGGGAGGAAAATAATTCTATACTTAGAAATTTATGGGTTAAATGCTTATATAAAAATTAGAAATTTTTAATGTTATTGAAAAACACAAAAAGCTAAATATAAATTGAGTGGAAAAAAAGAAACAACAAAGGGACCAAAAACATGTTTTAAAAATGCATATATACATATACAACCATATCCACCCATCCTCTTGGCTTTTTCATAAACTATCGTGGACCTCCTCCCCTCACCCATTATCTGTTTATCAATGTACACAAATTCCTCTGAGCAGAGACCTAATAGCTAAATAGATACATTCAGGCTTTGAGTCTAAATACATTTAGACTCGTATTGTCTGTTGCCTTTAACTGGTTTAAACCTCATGAGAGGACATTTACCTGCAGGTAGTATTAGTATTATTAGTAGTAATAAAAAAAATTGAAATGATTCGAAAAAAGAGTAAACTTTTCAAGAGACCTCTATGCTAATAAATTATGATTAGCAGATAGCTCTTGAATTCACACCTACTATGTCTTTCATTTTGGTGATAAATTTGTCAGGTTAAAATGATAAACTATTATAGAAGTGTGAAAACACTTTCTATAGACACTTTTGATAAGTGTTTGAAAAGTAATGACTGGCTTGACATCAATATATCCTTTTCATTTCTGCTTCTTGCTATACTAAATCCCCACCTGAACTCAGAAATATGAAACCAATTCAAGACTAAACGTACAAACAACTTGCCTATAAATTTAATGAAGTGTGTTTCTAAAGGAAGGAGACTCATTTTTGTTAATGAAAATTGTTTCCTTGGCAGAAATATAATTATACATATGGATTTTAAAAGGCAACAATATTTTGTTCTATTTATGCTAAGTAACCAAATAATGATAATAAATATAGAAACAATTTCATTCTTTGCAAATTTTTAATTTTCTTGGATTAATATGGATGATTGATCTCATGATTTTGTTGTTGGAGGACTAAATGTTTATTTTTAGTTGAAGCATGTTTATACATATGTCTTTGTATTAGTATCTTTCAAAAGATGTACATAAAATTAACCACTGAACTCCCATTCTGCTATCTAAAGACTTCTATGGCATTTTTCAGTATCTATAACCATGGTTATTAATGTATAAAACTAAATGTGGCACTGTAAAAGCCATATTCAGTTTATCTAGTTACCCCAGAATATTTAAAACATGCAAATAAAAATAATCAGTTATTTTTAATGTATTACACACTGAGATAAAAACAAAGGTGACCAAGTCTAAAAGTAGTAATTGTTTTTTCATAAATAAGTCCATCATGCCAGACCAAATGAGTTGTATCAGGTCCCATTTTCAAGAGAAGGGAGTATATCTATGTTCTTTTCATGAAGAATTTGTCATTTATAATTGGATTAAAATGGTTACTGATGAGACAAGAGAGGTGCCATGGAAATTCAAAATGTGAATTTATTTATTCATTTTTTTAAGATTTATTTATTAGAGAGAGAGAGAGAGAACTGCGTGCCCCTACGCAAGGTTGAGGAGGGTCAGAGGGAGAGGGAAAGAAGCAAGCTCCCCGCTGATCAGGGAGCCCCATGCAGGGTCTGTCCCAGGACCTGAGATCATGACCTGAGCTGAAATCAAGAATCAAATGCTGAACCAACTGAGCCACCCAGACTGTCCCCAAAGTGTGAATTTAAAGGTAGCAAAGAGAATTTGTTTTTGTGAAGGAATGAAAGAAACTTAAGGGAAAGTTGCCTGATACTTGGTGAGATACCCCAGGTAGCAGAGTAAACCTTGTAAGTCACTGGGGAATGTAACCAACTATTTTGTTCTCGATATATGTATTCAAAATGGAAATGGCAACATTCTATGTATTTAAAATGTAAATGGCAACAATCATACCTAAACCAGATTTTTACACAAGGAATCACATTCAAAGGAATGTTCTGGCTCTAAATGGATTTAGTCAATTTTCTAAACCCATCTATACCAGATTCAAGTAATTTATATAATTATCCACAATGTAGGAGAATGGACACCTCACATCTCATATTCACCATTGTTTCCTGAATAACACCTTATACATGGTAGGTACTAGGTATTTGTTAAATGAATAAATTCTCCTAAAACAACAATAAAAAATTGAAATCTTGTTACCATAATGCAAGAAGCTTACAATATATTATTTTAAGTGATTTTTGAAAAAGTAATGACATTAAAAAATCAAACCAAACAAAATATTTGTTTTTAATAGTTAACACTCAGTTACACAAATCACTTTACACTAAAAGAAAATCATTCGCAGTCGTTAAGCATCTACCTTGGGCTCAGGGCGTGATCCCAGCGTTCCAGGATCGAGTCCCACATCAGGCTCCTCTGCTGGGAGCCTGCTTCTTCCTCTCCCACTCCCCTGCTGTGTTCCCTCTCTTGCCCACTAAAAATAGAAAGAAAAAAAAAAAAACCTAGGGAAAATGTCAACAAAACTAGTAAAACATATCGCTATGAATTATAAAACAAAAATAGAATGGGTCAAATGATCATAAGCATGAAGATTTGATGCATAAAAACAAATATGCCAAAGAAAAAGATAAGGCAAGGAACTTCTCGTTTCCTTGAGAACTGGAGAATCCAGAAAAAGAGCCAATAGATACTACCTTCAAATGAAGTGGTCTTCAATAGAAAGTTTAATGACCTGGTTAGAAAAAAATGGTCAAAAGTATGTATAGGCTTTACAATCTCTAATTTACTGCTGAGTGCAAGATCACTGGAAATTCAGTCAGTTTGGAGATGGTTTTGACCCTATAAACTGGAAATTTACCACCTGAAATTTTCTTCCATGATAAGTCCCTTCAACAGTATGAAACCTGTAATCTAATTGAATAGGAAATCTAGGGACAAAACAATAGAAAGAAAGAAAGAAAGAAAGAAAGAAAGAAAGAAAGAAAGAAAGAAAGAAAGAAAGAAAGAAAGAAAGGAAGAAAGAAAGAAAGAAAAGAAAGAAAGAAAGAAAGAAGAAAGAAAGAAGAAAGAAAGAAAGAAAGAAAGAAAGAAAGAAAGAAAGAAAGAAAGAAAGAAAGAAAGAAAGAAAAGAAAGAAAGAAAGAAAGAAAGAAAGAAAGAAAGAAAGAAAGAAAGAAAGAAAGAGAAAGAAAGAAAGAAAGAAAGAAAGAAAGAAAGAAAGAAAGAAAGAAAGAAAGAAAAAGAGAAAGGAAAAAAGAAAGTTCTGGATGAAAGTTGAGAGAGGAAAAATAAGAGGCATACTTTGTTAAGAATTAAGTCCAAATGTTTTAACACTTGTAATAAGAACAGAAGAGGGAACCCTAGAACTGTGTAGCTTGAAAAACATCCTGGCTCAAAATTCCTACCCCTATAATACAAGAAACACCTCCTAAGAATGTAGGAAAATGTACCTCACCTAAATATAAGATAGATAGAGAAAAGGATTGAAGTCAAATCTCACAGATCTATAAAAAGAAAAAAGGACCATAAGCAGAACTGTTTTACATACAACAAAAGTACAAGATATGTACCCCAAATAGGTAAGAACTGTAAACTAGTATTTTAAAGTGATTTTAGAGAATTTTAAAAACTAAAATACTCACTTGCATTGAAATTATTAAAAGCAAACCTGAGATTATTGGACCAAAGGAACATATGAAAAGGGAGCAGAGGTCAAAACACCGAGGTGAGGGAGAAAAATTATTTCAAAAACGTAGATTAAGTTGCGAGGAATACAGATCAAGAACTAGAGAGAATGTCCTATCAAAGATGGAATATTAAAAGGTGGAGAAATCGTACATTTTTTTTCAAATCAAAATGATTTTAGAGAAATTAGTAAGTATAAAAAATAAGCAGAGAGGCCAATATGTACATGACAAATAAAGAAGATGAAGCCAGAGAACAAAGGGGCAATGACATCCTCCTGTCTTTTTAAGAGAATTTGGCCTTTTAGAATAACAACCTTGTTACTCAGATTTAATAAATGTGAGTAATTGACTTAACATGATATTGTATCCGAAAATCTTATTAAACATGTACATGGCACTACAGCATCAAAGAGACGTTTAGGTTCACTGTATTTGTAAATGTCATTTATTTATATTCGTAAGGGTCATTTAAATGCTCAGAAGATTAAATCTGAATATTGAATTCTAAAGAACAAACCAAATATGTTAAATATGTAAGTTTTGCTTAAAAGTTTCTGACTTTGTACAGGAGAACAAAGTTACTCGAAGTTAGTTAAAATTTGCCAGGTTCATGCATAGTCTACTAAGATTTGAAAGCTGAATTTAAAAGCGTAAGGTGGAGGTCAAGTTTTGAGACTGAAGCTTTCATGAATTGAGTGCTAATTGCTTAAATTTCTGAATAGACTTTTCTACATTCAAAAGCGACCCTTGAGAACAACAAAAAGCTTGCATCAATATGGAGTTTTAATTCTTGGGACATAATTACACCCAAGAAATTATAGTTGTGGCTTGACTGGGAGGCTTTCCTGGAAGATGGTCACTTATTTTTGTCATTAAAATAAGTAAAAGAGCACTGTGCATTGTAGAAAGTTTTTTTCCCCTTTTGTTATAATTTCCTGTAGTCAGTTGTGTTGTGAAAAATGACCACTGTTTAGCAGAATGTCCACAGCCATAACTTTCATTTTGCACTGTAGAGATGGTAAGAGATAGTACAGCAGTCAGAGAGGAAGCAAAGTTCAGAACACTGAGGCCAGAGGCGTCATTAGCACTTAAGGGATCATTCTAAAGGCATTAGCATCAATTTGAATGATGTCTGCAGTGCCCTCTGCTCTGGGAGCTACTGCTCCACTTTCATTTTTTTTTTTTTTTTAACTACTTACATGAAAGACACAACTCTTTCTTCAAGACCTGTCCTGATTGGAGGAGCCAGTAAAGAATTTCACAGCACCGTACCTGTGTGGAAAGAGTGATAACTTACTTTTCAAAGAGTGTGTTTTATTCTTTTTTTTTTACACACCTAATAGACATTAGTATTTCAATATGCAAATATGCATGTTTTCCTAATCCAGGGAGTACAGTGTTGATTAGAAAAAATGATTTCAAATTTAAAGATCAATGAGGAACAATTCAGATGTTAGATCTCGAAAAAATTCAAAGATTATTGAAGCTCACTCTCTCATTTTAGTGTCTCATTTAGCATTAGAATAGGTTAGATAAATTTTCCAATTTTATACCTAATACCCTGTTAGTCCAGAGAAGACATGCTTAGCTTCCAGTCCAATGTTTATTTTTATTTAACAGCTATAGAGCCAAGATAAAGCCATTTCCCTAAATACACCCAAATTAGATGACAAATATTACATACAGTATCCTATTGGCTTTACTCTCAGGAACCCTACTTGGAGTACGTCTGCAGAAACTATGCACTGTAACTACGTCCATTTCTTCCTCTTATTTAACTAGACATGTGTTTCCACTAAATTTACAAGTAATCTGTGGGACTTTCTGGCCTACTTTCCTGTTTCACACAGCATTGTCCTCATTTTTTCTGATATATAGGACTTAAAATTGGACTTGGCCAGTAAGTGTATATGGGCGTTGGGAATATTAAGCATAGCACAGAGCACACTGGGCATACCCAGTGTAAGACAATGTGATCTTTGTGCTGTCTTCTTTACCTCCAGGGGAAAATCCTCTCTTTTCCCACATCTCTTCTTCCTGACAGAGAAAACCAATTAGGCAACCTGACCTAGGGCCACCTTCCTTCAATTGATTTCCCCTTCTAACGGTTTCTACATTTGGCTCATAAGATTTTGATTCACTGAAATTAAAGCACAATGATAATTCAAACCAGATTGACTCTAGGGTTTTCAAAATAGTAGACAAGGGCGGGGAGCTTTGTCCTTTGCATAAAAGGACCACTGTGTCCACTCTCCATCCTATAAAGCAATTCCTACAGGACCTCATTCCAAGTAATTTTCCTTGAATTGTGGCCTCAAATAGATATGTGGACGTCCACCAAGAAAAGCTATTCTTCTAAAATGTAGTGGGTGAAAGGTCGCAGGATCTTGGTTGGATAAGACTACATATGTAAGGTCATTGGTTGTTTCTTGTAGTCAATGCTGTATCGTTAAAGTATGCTGCTTTACTCAGTTTGTAAGCAAGTCTCATGGAGTGGATAATAATTTTCAGTTTAGATAGGTCAGTAATTCGGAGGATTTAAGGTCGAGGAATTCCTTGGAAGGACTCTAGAGTCTTTTCCATTAGCCAGAAGCTGTTAAGGGAATCCCACTGAGCTTTCTCGATTTATCAGTTCTATATTTTGCAATGTGGAATACAGGTAGAAAAATAAAATAAGGCAAAGGCAAAGAGGCAGACCAGAAGAGTAGGGAGGTTTTTTTGTTTTGTTTCGTTTTGTTTTTAGGAAGTCTTCATTTTCTGAGAGCAAACTTCGACTTCTTGCATTTAATAAATTGGCCTTTTAGTGTTTGGGCTTTATCTCACTTTAACTGCTCCTTGGGAACCATTTTGTTTTTGAAGATCTCTAATTAGTAGACCCTTCTAATTTCTCATCTTCCATCCATTCGCCCTCTCTTTATTCCGCAAAGAAATGAAAGATTTAGAAGCCTAATTTTACAAGGACTGCTACGATACTGAAATAAATCAAAGAAAATCATTTCATCCAGTGAGTTCATAGTTAGAGATAGGATCAATATATCAATCATCACTTGTTCCTTTAGTTCTCAAGTGTATAACTACATAGATATGTTCTTTAACCTCATGTTTACAATATTGTTAACTTTTAGTCTTTCTTTATAGATAATGTTAAAAAATAGATTCTTAGTGTAAAAACACTTTGGCTTATTTTTTTTTCCAATTCATGTTACATTGTATTCTACATTTTATTCTCTATAAATTGAATGTTTAATGGAAAAATTCTTTAAATGGCCCGTACAATGGCTATATTATATTCCATTATATACATTTAATATTAACATTATTTTAAATTTGAGAGTTTCATTGTTTCCAACATTTTATTAATGCAAATAATGATGATGTGCACATATATTGAAAGTATTTTACATTTTTAATGACTTTCTTATGATTGGTTCCTAGAAATGAAATGACTCTGTCAAGGGCCTTTTTTGACTGGTTTTAAGAGAAGTTTTGAAATTTACCCCCATCAATTTCCAACATATGGGAATTCCTGTCACCCCTCTATTAGCAGAGTTCGTAATTTTATTATAATCTGATTTATCAATATTTCCTGTATTTTGCTTTACTCTCCCTTGTTTAAGAAATTATTACCTACTTCAAATTCAAGAAGATATTCTATTTTTTCTAGTAGCATTGCACATTTATGACTGTAGTCCCCCTGGAACACAATTTTTTTGTGTGTGGCATAAAGGAGTGATTAAGTCTCACATTTTCCATATGGATAGCCAATTGATCCAGCACCATTTATTGAAAGCATCATATCGCTCCAAAGTACACTCTGTTATAAATCAACTGACCATAATTATGTGTCTTTTCCTCCATTTTGTATTTACCTATTTGTTTCACTTTGTACCCAAATTCTACTTTCTTAATCACCATACCTTTAAAATAAACCTGCAATAGAATCGGTTTTCTTTGTTCTTTTAAAAAATGTTCTATGCTATCTTGACCCTTTGTATTTTCATATAACTTTTAGAACAGCTTGTCTAATTTCTGTTAAATAAACAATACATTTGTACACTGATCAGAACAGATTCAAAACTCCAAGTTAATTTAGGAAGAATTGGTATTTGTTTGGAGGAACTAACCATATCGATCAATCAATTGATAATCATATACTGAAAGACAAAACATCAAAGTGCAGGTCCTTTGGTTCAAACGGTGCTGGAAGTGGGTTAAGACTCCACAGAGTGTCTTTAATCCCTAATCCCCAAACAACTCCTTTGAACAACTAGGGATAGATACACAAAGCTAGTAATTCTTAAAATTCTGATGAGCTCGTCTTGATAAAAAAATTGCTTTATTTTAAAATAATCAACAAAAAAATTCAACTTTTTATTAATTTGTTTTTATGATTTCTTCTTGGAATAATATCCCTTATGAGAAAAAAATTACATTTCAAATACATTTTTTAGGTAAAAACCAAGATCTTTGAATTAGTCAAGGAATACATGTATCACTGTGGATTCACACAAACTTGTTTATGCTGACACTTTTTTGAACAACTGTTTGTTGAACCTACGGTAGTGACTGTACACAGGACACTATAATGAAAGAGATACTTTGTGTGACTGAAGAAAGGAAAACATACCTCTAACTGTGACAACATTCCTAATTAGGTGTTGAAAAGTTGTAATTGCCTGTCAAGAGTTACTCATTTTTTAAAATAGTTTCTTCAAAATCCGCCATTTTTTTAGCTATCTAGAAAATAGCCAATATCACTATCATTTCCTCAGGGACTTTTCTAAGACTAAAAATTACAATCGAAGATAGCTTTTAAACATATTTCCAACAACAAAGTAACACAGAAATATTTTCGACACAGTATTTCAGTTGAGAGATGGATGATGGGTAGATAAATATCTGAACATTTTTTTTAATATCATGAAATTACAAAATAAATATACTCTTTAGGTAATGGATAAGATGGAAGGCAAAGAAAATCAGTATCAGTGTAACAGGTTATGGAAGTTACAATCATGTTCTTGAAGCACTGCCTAGTATTCCCTGATAGCACCATGGACTTTTATATGAAAATATGGATGCAAAGTGAGAAGTCCATAGTTTTAATAGATTTCAAATAAAATTGATTGCATTAAAATAGCTTGCCTTCAGGTTTTGATGTGTATAGAAAAAAATCATATAAAATGAATAAAGAGTGTAGATGAAACAAAAATATGGATGTCATTGAGCAGTACTAATACTGTTCATATTGAGTTTTGTTTCAGACTATAAAATATGACATTAGTCATTGTGGAGACATTAGTCATTGTAGGTTAATCTCCAATTATTTTCACTTACTGGTTTTTATGCTGTTCTGTATTTCCTTCCCATTGAGTGCAAATAGGGCCTGCATCTTGCTTCTAACTAACAGAATATGGCAAAGGCAGAGCTATACTGCTATCATGATTAAGTTACATTATATGGCCAAGAGCTAGAGATTCACCTTGCAGGCTTAATGAAGTAAGTAAGTGTCTATTTTAGAGACAGCCATGTGTCAACAAACTGTAGGCAGCCTTTAAGAATTTTTGGTGGGTTCTTTGATCTGATTATAGCCTCCACCTAGAGCCAGAAAAAATGCTGAGTCCACAGCCATAAAGAAATCAATTTTGCCAACAATTTGAATGAACTTAGAAGCAGATTATTCCCTAATTACCCAGTCATGCCTTCAAATGAGATCACATCCTGACCAATACTTTGAGTGTAGACTTGTGAGATTGAGCAGATGACTCAGTTGACCCATACCCAGACTTCTCATCCCTCAGAAAATTAGTGGGAAAATCATCTTTAAAGAAAATAAAAATCATGACTTAAAATTACTGAAATTTATATAGTAATATGCTATGATATGAATGTTTATGCCCTCCCTTCCCCTTGGAATTCATATGCTACAATCCTAACCCCTGAGGTGGTAGTATTAGGAGTTGGGACCTTTGGGAGGTGAATAGGTAATGAGGTTGGAACCCTAGAAAGCAATTTTGCCCCTTCTGTTCCTTCTAAGGTAGAAAAACAGCTGTCTAGGCAGTGTGCTCTCACCAGACACCAAATCTGTTAGCACCTTAATCTTGGACTTCTCAGTCTGCAGAACTGTGAAAAATAAATTTCTGTTCTTCATAAGCCACTCAGTTTATAGTACTTTTATTATAGCAGCCTGAACAGACTACGGGTATCACTCAATTATGGTGATAAAATAATATAAAACTTTAAGTACAAAAAAAAAAAGAGAGAAAGAAAGAAAGAAAGAAAGAAAGAAAGAAAGAAAGAAAGAAAGAAAGAAAGAAAGAAAGAAAGAAAGAAAATCAGCTTGGAGTGATGAAGAAAGAGAGTAGCCCTACCTTTAAAATCAGTCTGGGAGGGTAGAAAAAGATAAAGGCAGAAGCAAAGTTATAAAGAAACCTTGTTTCTTCCCAGGTCATATAGTCGTTGTGACATCCCATATGAACCACCTTTTTAAGTGGTAGTTTCTTTCTTACCATTGATGCCCCAGAACCACTCTGCTTCTTTTATTCATGACTATAGCTGCCCATTTGCTATGCTGCCCACACCTCATGACATCACCTTGTCTTTGGTGATTACCCTCCCTGCCCCCACCTTAGAAACAGAATTCAGTCTGTTTCCCTCGGACCCTCCCTGTTATCCATCAGCACAAACCCAGACCTTACAAAAGACACTTCTTACAACTTGTGTGAGGCAGCATTCCTCAGTGTCTGCGAAGCACCTTTCTTCATTGCATCATATCAAAAAGTCTGATGCTGTCACACTAGAGCCTTATGCCTGGTGTTCTTGGCTGTTTAGACTTTAATAATACAAATGTGACATCTCCTAAGAGCTAAGAAACTTTTGTTGATGTTATAAGACTAAAGAGCTAAACAGAGCAAGTTTGAAATGAAAATACATTTCTAGAAAATTAGATGAGACAGCATATAAGATAGCATAACACTTTAAAACATAATGGTAACTAATAATCATAGAACATAGTAATAAATTTATATTTATATTTTAAATATAGTCTTGGTTATTACAATTACTTTATATTGGTTAGGATTGGATGGCTGTCAAAGTGTCTTTTAATTTTAAATAAATTATTTTTGTATGTTATGACTAGTTACAACATGCTAAAATTTATCTCCTTTTGTATTTTCTGAAGAAATATTCATTCAATGAAAACTAACTTATTTTCAGACTGTATACTCATATTGGTTAAAATAATAATAATTCTATAGTGTAGACTAAAATAATAGGACAGTATAATCATAAATCTCTAATTTCCTTGCCTTTTTTTTTTCTCTTTAACAATAGCACCTACAGTAACCAATAATAGAGTGGAATTTAAATGTTCTATTTATCCTACATTGTTTTAACAATGTGACTCATTTAAAAATGTGACTCAGGATAGCAATGCACTGTAATGCTATTTTCTATAAAATTTTTAAAGTAAATAAAGATTGTTTATGAAATTCACATTGAAAAATGATATCTGATCTTTGAAAGTAGAAATGGTACAAATTTAAGCACTCATTATTAGCATCTTAACTCTTGCTCTTCTTCCTTGCTTTCTATGCCCCAAATACCAAGCACTTAGTTGGTAATTAGTATGTTTACAAGAAAATTGCTTCTTTGCTTCAGGTCAGTGATCAGCAATAATTAAAGTAGCTAAAACGCTATAAAAAAAAAAACACACAAAAAAAAAAACAAACCAAAAAAACCCCCTGGAAAATAGGACATTGTAACTCAATCCACTTTTTAGGTTTTTAATTATAATAGGCAAAGACACATGCAAAAGGTAATATACCCTCCAATCAATATACATGATTCCATTTTTGTGTTATTGAATACCTTTAGCTTAATTTAACCTTATTTATTATTCTTAATGTTTTGCAACAAGATCTATTTAAACAAATGATAGAGGAATGAGTTTTAGTTTGGCCCACTTTAACAAGGAAAGTATCAAAGAACTAATCATTAAAAATGCATGGCATTCACCAAGTAATCTAGACAGAGGGTTAGCACTCCAAGTAGAGACAAGAAGAAGATTAAAGGTATATAGATTATAAAGCAGAGGTACCTTGGGGATCATCAAATTGCTCTATTTAGAGAAAATTATTCTGGAGAAAGATTAGAAAGAGTACTTATATTATAGATATTTTGTTTATTTTTCTGTCCATTTATTTGTTCTTTCAAGAAGTATTTACTGTTTGTCAGAAAAGTGTCACTCCTTGAGATATAATAGTAAGAAAAACAGAATTAGCCCCTACCCTGTGAGGAAAAATATACTGATTAAGAATTACACAAGTATGTAGCTATAAACCTGTAAATGTGCCATAGAGGAAGGAACATGGAACCATATTTTTTACATGAATTTTATAACATGGACTAAATAAACCATTTGTTTTTATAGTTATGGATTACAACTTTGAGATATAGAATGCTAACCAAAATTATATGGTGTTTTAATAAGTTTTGATTAAATAATTTTTACACACCTGACAATCTATCTTTGAAAATACACACTATATTCTAAAGATTGAAAAATACTGTAAAGATGGCAAAACCATCTTTAAAAACAAATCAAAATATTTTTAAAGAATAAAAATGAGAAAAGTTAATATTAGAATAGTTCTTTGAGTCTCTTGTTTTTGTTAGATTTCTATTATTTCTATTATAAGTAAAGAATAGAGCCTCTGCATACCCATATAGTCAACTCTAATACTTCTTTTACTACTTTTTTTTTTACTTAGTAATGATCTTAGGAATTGCTAGAATAAGTAATATTAAGCCCTAACTGATATCTGCATTGAACTCATAATCTGATACCTCTGTGTAGACTTCCTTAAGCTTATGTAAGAGGTGAGCATTTTGAACAGAAGATCTAACATCTGAGGTTTAATAATAACCTATGATTTTATGTTTCTATCTTTGGTTGTAAATAGCTGTGTTGCAGAAACCAGCTCTTCAGAAAAAAATAATTTATAAAGCCCTAATATAGCTTTTGTCAATATCTGTGTTAGCAATACTCCCATAATGGCCAATTTTAATCCACCATGTATTGTCATGAATCTTGAAGTTGGGAAAGATGTGGAGAGCTGTCACTTGCAAACCAGTTTAACCTAGGTCCCAGCACAACACTGATTTCACCTTTTATGATACATCTTAACCTAGTAAATCTATTTATGTGCCCAATTTATTGCTAAACCTGTTGCAAAGGGTAAAGTATTTGGAAAACTTTTAAAAGAATGTGGAAAGATAATATTCAGTATAAGACTACAATATAGCTCTTTTTTCTTTTAATTCCTCATCTCACAGTAGACAATTTTTATAAAAAGTGAGTTTGTGATTATTTTTCCCTGCAAAATCAACAACACTGAAAGGCAGTGCTCACATTAAAAAGTTACAGAATTTTGGCAAGCCACGTCAGTCTCTTGGCTTTCTTCCCGTGGAGGATAATATTGAGCTACATGTTAATTCTTCTTGGCATCAAATCTGTTGATTTTAGCTTTGAAAATACTGTCTGCTGGTGTAAAGTTGAAATGTCACTACTCCATGTATCTCTTTCCTACTTGCATGGAAATTGATTCTAGTGATAATGGCAAAAATAATCAAGAGAACCAAAATGAATAAAAAGAAATATGACCAATACCATAATATATTTTTTTACATGGCACCATAATTCAGAGATTAAGAATATCAGAGGCCAGGCAGCAGGGAAATAGTCTCCCGAAGGCAGCAAGGTATCATCGGCATTTAACAGGGTACACTGGGAGAGGGTTCAAAAGAATTAGGAATCATTGTCAATATCCCTCCGAGGCCAGTAACAAATCAGAGAGAAAGGAAAATTGAGCATTCCTTTTTGCAAACCCAAGGGAATGACATATTAAGTAGAATCTACATGCAAAAGAAAATAAGAAAACATCAATGGGAAGTGAAAATCCTACTCTGAGAGATGGAAAAGATGATTTATGGATGATTCTTATTGAGTGATGCTATATTTAAGCAAGGTAAAAAAAATCATAGTTCATAGGATGATTGCTTTGTTCTGAGTTTAAGAAGGGCAGTGCATCCGCAGGTAGGGGGGTGTTTTCTCAAACAGAAATAAAGCACAGTTCATATTTTAAAAATATATACACGTAAGGAGTTTTGGAGGTTGTTGAAGAATAAATAAATAAATAAAATGAAGGGAAGACAGTCCCTGTAATTCTCTGGCGTGTTTCTCTCATCTCCCTAATCTCTCTTCTTTCTCAAACTTATTCTTATCTTTGAGCCATAAACACTGTGCTTATGCTTTTTGTCCTGAATCTGATCAGCTCTCCAACTAGCTTGGAAAAAAATCTTAATCTTCTCTATCTCTTTTTCTCCCCTACTCCGTAAACTAAGAATCTCTGTTCCTGGAACTTTTTATAACCTTAATTCCTAACCACTCATCAGTTTGGCTGTTTGATGTGTGACTTAGAATTGCTACTTCTGGGGCACCCGGGTGGCTCAGTTGTTAAGCGTCTGCCTGTGGCTCAGAGCGTGATCCTGGCATTCTGGGATCGAGCCCCACATCGGGCTCCTCCACTGGGAGCCTGTTTCTTCTCCTCCCACTCCCCCTGATTGTGCTCCCTCTCTCACTGGCTATCTCTCTCTCTCTGTCAAATAAATAAATAAAAATCTTTAAAAAAAAAAAAAAAGAATTGCTACTTCTGTAGAGTTCACTCAGAGGGGGAAAGAAAGACTCAGTAGAAAGACACCAGAGCTTTTCCCCTAAGAGCAATCATATCTAATTAGAATGCAAAGGAAATACAGGTGGATTTGAAGGAGACCAGAGCCAAACAGATGAAAATTCATTTGTAGGACTATCCTTATATTATCAGAGATCTAGTTGGCGTGTTAAGCATACTTTTCTATACTTTAAAATCTTTGATTTTGGGAACCAAAATACATATTTTACAACAACATAACTGAATCATTTTTAATTCTCCTTTCCTTTCATAACACCATTAATATCAGGATCCCCATCAATAGATCATCAGGGCATATTGCAGAGCATATAGTCAGGATAACTAAAAGGCTGCTTATACAAAAGAAATTATCTACATCTGTCAAAGATTGAGAAGTGTTTTAGATTTACCTTATTTGCAAACCAAGAAGTTGGTATCCAGATTTTCATAGAAGCTGGTAGAAGACATGAGTCTCCTAGGTCAGAGAAGAAGACAATTTTTTAATCACATCGTAACATCATTGTATCTTCTTTTCTCATTGGTGTTCTGACCACTGATTTCTATAGGACCATGCAAAGAGGGCCAGAGGATACTTGCACACATCATGAGTTTCATTATAGGAGAAAGACCCTGAGATTAGGGAACCCAGATCTTTCATAAAATGGTAGTAAGCATGCCTGCCTTTTCCTCTGGAGGGATATATTATCTTGGCACTAAGTGTGTTCACTATACAACCCTCCTTGAAAAAATAGTCTGGAGCAAATTTAAATCAGTGCTTCAGCTCCAAGACGTGCAGAAGCACGAAAAGCCCATGGAGAGTTGTCTTCCTTCACAAAGGTTAGGAAATACATTGAAGGAAAGAAATAATATTTCAAGTCTATTTAGGTGATATAAAAGGAAAGTTTCTTTGTTGTTAAATTTGCCTTTGTGGGGTGCCTGGGTGGTTAAGTGTCTGCCTTCTGCTCAGGTCATGATCTCAGGGTACTGGGATCAAGCCCCACATCCCCACATCGGGCTCCCTGCTCAGCAGGGAGTCTGCTTCTTCCTTTCACTCTGCCTCTCCTCCCCACTCATTCTCTCTCTCTCTCTGTCTCAAATAAATAAAATCTTTAAAAAGAATTTGCCTTCGTTCTCAGTTTACTTAATGACCTTCAACAAATTACTCATTTTTAAAATGACAATGCCAGAAAATTTGTAGTAAAATGGCTCTTTCTTTAAGGCCTCCACAATTTATTGATGCAATTTACCACACACATGCACACACACACGCAGAGTGAAAAATAGGGAATGAGAAAGTAGCACTGTGGTAAGAATTATAATGTCATTTAAAAATGATAGTTGACGGGTAATATCTCATATAAATTTCCTATCAAAGAGTTTGTATGCAGACTGGAAGCTGGAAGGAAGATAGTAAGTAGAGTAAGGCCTTACTGGAGAGAGGGTTCATTATTATAGATTTTGTGTTTGAAGATATCTGAATTTCAGTGATCACCTCTCAGGGGAGAATGGTAGTTTATTACTGCTTTGGAACAATAGGCCCACAAAGGAAGGGAAAGTCTCTTTCAAGATAATGGTGTAGAGTCTGGAGAGAGTAAGAAAAATAGGGAAACCCCAGAAAGCAATTTGTTTATGGTGTATTGAGAACTTTATATTTATAAGCCCAAATTTTTGATTCACTTGGAATGTCAAAAAATCTTTTTGAACTATTTCATTGTATTTTATTTACTTGAAGAAGAGTGAAGAGAAGGCATTTTGGCTCTGTGAGGCCAGATCGACAAAAGTTGAGCATGTCAATATGGTGTTGGTGCTGATTATAATAAAACTGAGTGAGGAGAAGTGAATATCAAAGGACTGTGAAATTTTACTAAATACAAGAATTTCACCTCCTAATTTCAAACTCAGACATTCAGGGTGTTTTTGTTTTTAAATAAAGACTGTGTTTTCTCTGAAGAAGTGAACAGCAACAGTTTATAAATAACAATAAAACAAAATTATCTAAGGCATTCTGTTTATAATGTCTAAATAACTTGGTAGACATTTCTCTAAATTTACCGAAGTGTCAAGCTAGAGTCCATGACATTAACTTGATTTTCCAGGCTGTTCAGACCATTATGAAGTAATACAATAAGGCCTAGCATAAGGTTATTTTTGTCATTGTTGATTAATGCAACTGAGTACACTCAACTTACACTGGGAACGTTTCAGCTTTTTGTTTCTCCTTCAAAGAACTAAAGGATTGCTTATTCTCAGCTACGAAAAGCAAGTATTTAGTATTTACTTAAATCTTTAAGAAAGATGAAGAAACAAAATGACCTTATATATCATTTCTAGGTTATTACCTGTTTTGTTATAAGGCACTAAGAAATATTTACTTGGATTGTGTTTAACTACTAGCCACATGGCTTGTGTTTCCAAAACTTGGTAGATTTCCATGTCCTTCCCTGTTTCTACTAAACTGAAATCTCCCAGGGAAGACCGCGAGAACCTGGATTTTTAACAAGTACCCTGGCTGATTTTGATAATTTTAAAGCAAATTAGGAAATTCTGACTCAAAGCAAGTAAGTTTGTGACTCCGTTGACATAAATGAAATACAAAGAAGCATTGGGCCTCAAATCCAAATAATTTAAGCACTAAAATCATGTGTTCTTAATCATAACATCTTGTATCTAGTTAGTTTTGCCTCTATGGTAGGTGTGTTACTTAATATTTTAGATGCATTATCATGGTTACCATTCACACCCACCCTCTGAGGCAGAGTAATGTTAACACATCCATCTTATTGATTGTGAAATGAGCTAAGTGAAGGTAAGTCATTTGTCTAAGGTGAAGTGGAGTAATGGATATGTGAAGCCAGTTCTTCTAATTCTGAAGCCTGGGCCTTTAACTTCCTTTCCTAATTACTTATTCGCACCTCTACCTTTTGAGCAAGAATATCACCCACCTTTGCTTCTTTGTCCAAATTTATACAGAGATTAAATTGTAAGGACCTGATCTTTAATCAACCTCCTATCCCTGCCTCACTCAAAATCCTGAATGTTAGGTACACAAAGAAACATAAAACAACGGCCTATCCCAAAGAATTATGCTCTCATCCTAATGTGCATCTGTACTGAAAGAGGTTCGCATGTTAATATCATTTTCACTTTTGTTTTATTTTTTTGCGGAGAAGAAAAAGAACCTGGTCTGTCAGTGTTAAGTTCCTTACTGGAGAATTCCAAATTTATTTTCCCTGTTTTACCTGTAACTTACATAATTACAACATACAAAAGTATGCTTTCTTTGCATACAGCTCTGCTAATATTTTCTTGTGTTTTAGTGGTGCTTCAACTTCTAACTACTGGCAGACTCTACAAAGGTGGCATTAAATGAACCATTCTTATCAACGGGAGTTTTGAATGTGGCTCGAGGGCTGTTGGTACACAGCAGAGAGTGACTAAATATGGTAAAAATCAGCAAATGTTGCACAGATGCTCATAGCTGACTTCTTGGTTTCCGACTTATTAAATGGTCTTTTTGCAAACCTATAGATCGTTACTCATGCAGATTCTCTTTCGAGGGTGCTTCAATGGAGGCTGCCTATTCTGAGTTAATGAGAAAAGTCCTAATTAAGCTAGCCATATGTTCAATTGCATTTATAAATGGAAAAATAGCCCTTTTTTTGCTTCTGATACTACCATTGTTGTCATCTCCTGCTGCTATGGGTGTCACTGAAGCACTTACTGTTTCAACAGTCCCCTCTCTACACCAGCATGTGCATTCCAGGCCTGCACTCTGTTTCCTGAGATATTCTTGGCACGCACAGCCGAATGCCTGCAATGCTTGCTTATGAAAATATCTTTCTGGAGATCTATGTCTGTATTGAATGCAACTATGTCTTCAATTTTGCCCTGGGGATATAGATCTAGCAATGCTGCCAAAACATATTCTTCCTTTTCAAGCATTTAATCTATTCTGGAGCACACGGAGAGCCCAGGAGTCAGGATTGCCCTACATAGCCCTTGTCCCTTTTGCCGTGATATTTAGACTTCATTTTGGGCCTTTTCTTCTCTGCAGGTGTAAAATATTTGTTTGAACCTATGTCTTCACTGGAAGTCAGGTAAACATTCTAGTGTAAAAGCTGCACTATCTTGAGCCTAAAACTGCTTAGAGGGACATATTTTCCTTTTTCAACTACCCATGCCTAAACATTTGAAACCTAAAATAAAGACTTCTGATTTTTGATGGTATCAGACCAATATTTAATAATATTATATTATTCATTTATTTATTCTATATAATTTATTCATGTGATAAGCATGTATGGTGCACCTATTATAACCTCTATATTTTCTGAGGAATAAAAGGAATAATTAGCATCTATTTGTATGGATCTTCTAGCCATAGTCATCTGTGGGTTTTGGGCATGTATGTAGGTTTTGTGACACTAAATATATACAAATATATATATAGTATATATATATGTGTAACAGACTTGGATAACTCTGATGCTTTGTCTAGACAAAGAAGAGGAGAAACGCTTATATAAATATAACAATAGGTAAGAAGTCTAATCACAAGGAGATGTTTTTATTTTAAATTTTTTTGTATCTTTATCAAACTAAACTTTCTCAGATTTATTTTGTTCTATGTGTTGACCTTAAAAATAGAACAGCTAGTTATTTTACCAGCAAAATGGGTTTACTGGAGAATAACAGAAGTGTTGAAATTTGGAACATGCAAGCTACGTCAAACCATAAGCAAGTCCAGAGATAAAAGGAGAGGAACTTTATAGAGAGAAGAAGGAAGTTGGGAGGGGTTGCTTTGAGCAAAAGTACATTGGAGGGAAGTGAAAGTTCAGGGTGGTACCCATTTCTCACTGGCTGAGTTCTATTAGTATTGGTTGAGCTTGTTGCTGGGCAAGGAGAAACTCTCCTGCTAGAGTTGGGAATGCAATTGATGGCATTCATCAGTGCATGATGTGGGTGTGAGAATGCCCCCTCTGACCTCCCAAATCCATTTTATTTTATTTTATTTTATTTTATTTTATTTTATTTTATTTTATTTTATTATTTATTTATTTATTTACTTTTAAAGATTTTCTTTATTTATTTGACAGAGAGAGAGCACAAGCAGGGGGAGGAGCAGGCAGAAGGAGATGGAAAAGCAGGCTTCTGGCTGAGTAAGGAGCCCCAATGCAATGGCTTGATCCCAGGACCCTGGGATCAAGATCTGAGTAGAAGGAAGATGCTTAACCCACTGAGCCACCTAAGTGCCTCCCCCAATCCATTTTAAATGAACTTTCTTTTTGGTTTCACATTATGTTATGGCATAGGGAAATTTTTGTGTTTGCTTTCTGGTACTGTTTTCCAACTGAGTGACAACCACTAAAAAATATCCTTTTTCAGTCACTGTACCAAAGTCAATTAATTGGTCTAGATTTTACTTGATAGTCTTGGGTATTTCAATTGAATTATTTTATCAAGTGCAAATGATGATGATTTTGTCTTCTTTCAAAATTTATGCCCCATTAAAAAAATAACAGAGTATTTGAGCTAATTTCCGGAATAATGTGTAGCGTAAGCACTTGACAATTAGTTTTTGTGTTTTTTTTTTATTGTGATGTAAGTGTTTGACATTAAACTTTTGATTGCCAAGGCCTCCACTTGAAAAACAATCATCTTGAATAAACACATTGCCAGATACACAACGTGATAAAAGAGCCAGGCTGACCCACTCACGAAGTTCCCATTTTCAGAGAGCTCTGTTTGACCGTTCGCTCAGTTTTCCCTTCCTGCACTCGAGCCCTGCTCTTCTGTTTTCAATTCATCAATGAAAAACGAACCTGCAAATCCAAGGCACCACACCCTTGTCCCCGGTAAATACAGAGCCCTAGTTCCACATTCTCGCTGTGTGACCTCACCGAGTGGCCTGTAAGTAGTAAACCTTGTCTTGCAAAGTGCCCGCATGGTTGTTCCTGTGGCGAATCTTACAATCATAATAAAGGGCTGGTCCAGCCACAACATTGGGTCTGGGCGCAGAAAGGCTGTGGAGACTCAATCCCAGGGCCCCAAGATTATGACCTGAGGTGAAGGCAGCCGCTTAACTGACTGAGTCACCAGGCTCCCATGCTTTTAAAAAGTAAATTCCCATACGCAGTGTAATTAATGTGTTTTTTTTTCAATCTGTAATAGACGTTCTATCAAGTAAATAAATAATTTTTTTTAAAAAATGCCTTGAGATTTCTCATGTGCAAATGTTTTCATTTATAAGTTTATAGGGAAAATGCAGATTTTTCTCTATAATATTTATTTGATCATCTCATTGTTAATTTCTATATGTAGGTTGAATTCATTACTACTAAAAAGTTAAATTATTTATAAAAATACATTCCATCACACTTACCTATTCATAAATCCATCCATTCACTACCCTTCAGTAGATTGAAATGTATCTAGACCAGATGAGCACGTAAAAGGGTAGTGAAGTTTACCAATGTCTTCCTTAGATGATTTTTTTGAATACTTTCTATCAAAACTCTTCTGTTGCAGGCCTAAGGTGCGTTCATTACTAATTTAAAAATTAAACGTGCATGCACACCCACACAAATACTAACAGAGTAAGCAATAGCTTTGGAAGTCATTCTTTAAACTAATTCTGAAATATTTTGCTTGTTTTCAATGTTATAAGAGTAGGTAAACCAGTGCTTGCAAATGTGTGAAGCACTTATAGTTCTTAGTTTATTTCTGTTTCTTCCTCAGTATAAGAATACTATATGAAAATCCTCTCCTCAAAAAAGAATGATGAGAACCAGATTAAATGTAGGAATATGTAAAGTTATTATATTAAAAATCATACCACAGGATAACTGTTCAGATTTTAAAGAAATTTAAGGTTATATTGTGCTCTGTTATAAATCTAAGAGAAAAAATGATAATCTAAATTTGCATTATGAAATCCTTCAGATTAAATTGTGAGTTCCGCATATTCTTAGAACAGTCTTTTAAAATATTCTCTCAAATGTGTAAATCTTTAAAGAATTTTAATTTTGAGCAGAATATGAAACTTTTTTTTAGTTCTTCTAAGAAAGCTCTAGATGATCTTCATAATCTAAAATGACATTCTACTTGTTTATATATAATTCTAATATTATACACATTGCCATTTCCATAATTGTTTTTTTAGGATATTTGCTTTTTTTTTTTCTGATAGAAATCAATGCATCCTAAACAAAATACCTCTGAAATATTATTTTATCTGAGTGATACTTACTTAAAAATATTACAATATACTTTCTAAAATAAAATGAACCCATAATATGAGTAAGGTATTTAATTGTATTTGTTGCAAGAATTGCAAAGTCTGAACAATAAATATATAATTCTGGTCTTTTGGTTTTTGCTTTTTAAGTACGGCAGGTTTTTTTTCTTCTGTTTTGTTTTAAGTTTATTTATATATTTAAGTAATCGCTACACCCAATATGGGGCTCAGACTCACGTCCCTGACATCAAGAGTTGCACGCTTTTCTGACTGAGCCAGCCAGGAGTCCCTATGTACTTCTGTTTTAAACAATTATTATTTTATTTTGTTCAAACTTTCTAAACTGCTTTAGAGACTGGGATCTTTTGAGACTTTAAGTTCCTTTTGATAATCTTTGAGATTAAAAGGAGAACATGGTGATGGGAATTTTTAAAGGCCACAATAAGTATATATTGAGCCCACAAATGTATTATAGTGCTATGTCCATAGGGAATATCAAGATAATTGAAAATTTTAATTAGGAATATATGATCTACTGAAGGAAAAATATACAAATAAATAATGTATAAGATTGATTTAAATTTCGCCCAGACATAAGGAAATATAGATTTTTCATAAAAAGTCTGGGCAGTGGGGTCAGGGTAGGATTGATTTTCACTGGTGATAGCAATTGAGGGAGGAGCTTAAGAAAGGTTTTAGGTAGAAGTTCAAGCAGTGCTACCGAGATGTGAATATGCATACAACAGATGTTAGATAATGGCTAACATAAATGGCATTCAAGAGCAAAAAGCACTAGCTGAAACAAAAGTAGACATATCAGAAAAAGGCAAGCTTGAAAGATGTGTGAGGGAATTGATATTGCATGGAGGAAAGGAGAATTGGAGGATTTTGATAAGGGGAGAGTGAGTTTTCTGTTTTTATTATTTTAAAAAATAACTGACTATAGTGTTGAAAGAAGAAATTTGTATAATTTTTAACTAATTTCTATTTTTGATTCAAATAGATGATTTGAAGACCTAGGACTCTCTTATTCATTATCCTATACTCAGCACCTAGCAAGAGGGCTTTTATGTTCTAAGCACTCTTACTTTATGTATTGAGTGAAATAATAAATAAAAGAATAGATTTCATGAGGACAGTTAAGAGGCAGGACAATTAGAAGAATTAGATTTCAGATTTCTGTTAGTAAATTTTAGGTCTCTAATCCTTGGGGAATGAATGCATTTAGTGGCATTGAGAATGGAGACAAGTCCAATCCAACAAGAATTTCAGAGATAAAATTAGCAAAAATAGGTGGCTAATTGGTAACTTCTTATCCGTTACCTCATATGCTCAGGGTTGACATTCAGTTTTCTAGTTTGGATAAAATGAAGATAGTTACATGTCCTTTCTCTTTGTCTCTCCTGCTAATATTATTTATTTATTTATTTATTTATTTATTTATTTATTTATGAGAGACAGAATGAGAGAGACAGAGAGAGAGAAGGGGGAGGGGCAGAGGGTGAGGGAAGGAATCTCAAGCAGACTCCCTGCTCAGCACAGAGCTGGAATACTGGGCTCAATCTTACCACCCTGAGATCAGGATGTGAGCCAAAAGCAAGAGTCAGTCACTCAACTGACTGAGCCAGGCGTCCCTCTCCTGCTAATACTCTTAAGCATTATGAAATACTACCTGGAACAATGGTGAGGCTATTGATTTGAAAGATGATTACAAAACCAAGTATACTTCTAATGGAAGAAAATAATTCTCGACAAGAATTTTTGAATTTGAATCACCTGCAACATATCTGCTTGGAGATTCCCTCTCAGTTGTTGAAAAGGCGTAAAGAACCTTTTAGAATTGAGGATTAATCTTCATAAAGGTGTTATCTTAAGTTGCAGGAATAGAAGAGATCGCCCATAAAGAAAAAGAGTAATGAGGCAAGACTGGACACTGAGTTCAATCATTTATTTATGCAGCTGTAAACTTTTTGATACAGTAACTGTAATATATCTTACACTAGATTAGTAGCTGGTTTTCAGAGATGATTACATCACAGTTCTTACCCTCAAAAACGTATGCGTGATAAAGGAAACAAAGTTAGTGTAATATAAAAGAATCTATTAAAGTCAGAATCCAAGTGCGTTGTTTATGTAACAAAAGAATTTGTTTGGCAAATCCAAGAAATCTTAATATAGAAAGGAGCTGGCAAATTTGTTCTTTAAATAACTGGTTAGTAAATATTTTCAGGTTGCAGACCATATGGTCTCTCTCTCAACTATTTAAATTTACTAATGCAGCATCAAAGCAGCCAGAAACATAAGTAAAAGAATGGATATTGTTATGGTTAGGTAAAACTTTATTTACACAGAAGATGAGATGGACTTAGCCTGCAGACCATAGTTATGCCAACCCGTAATGTAGGAGTTAATTAGCAGGTTGCATCTGAAAGAATGTGTAGTAATTTCTCAAACATATAAAGGTAAGATCAGGTAGAGTATTCCTTTTTTTTTTTCTTTCCTGTTCTAGTGAATTCCATGTAAGTATAGACATTGTTTATTCATTGCTCTAACTTTAATGAAAAGAAAAGTGCTTTATGTAGAATAGATGCTCAGTAAATATTTGTTAAAGAAAAATGCATTTATTGTAATAGATGCTCAGTAAATATTTGTTAAATGAATAAATACTGTTCATTTAATGGTGGAGTTTTCCCCTGTCAGTCAATAGTATTTGCAGAAGATTCCTGCCAGCTTACTCTTCAAATTTTTAATCAAGAAGAGTGTTGAATTTTATTGAATATCTCTTCTACATCTATTGAAAAGATCATTTTCTTTGTCTTTTAAAGTTCTAAGATACCCATTCTTGCATTAATCAAAATAATTTCTCCTAAGCATGCATGGTAGTTACAAAAAAAAAAAAAAAGTCTACAAACACTTTGGCTCTACTTCCATCCAAAAGTGGGAATCTATGCCTTACCTTTGAATATGGCAGGCTTATAACTGCTTTGTCCAATAGGGTACAGCAGAAATGCCACTGTGAGATTTCTAAGACAAGTCATAAAGCACCACCTTGGCTGCAGGGACACTAATTTTTAGACTCTTGAGTTACAATGTAAAAAGTTCAACCATACTGAGGTAGCTTTATGTGACTATGTGGAGGTGCTTTAGTGGATAGTATCAACAATGCTGCATCTGGCAGCATCAAGGCTAGCCAGATGAGTATGTCATCTTGCATGGCCAACCTCACTGGTACTTCAGATGACAGCAGCTCCAGGTGACATTCAAATGCAACCATACAAAAACTTGATTTCTGTTTGAAGAAAGCTCATTTAAAGAAATGTTCCCTAATTTTACTTTGCTGAGCTTGATAGATATTTACATCTTCAATCATTGTCTTTAAAAGTGAGCCCCCATATTATCATAATATATATAATTTGCATTCCTACTTCTACACTTTCTATCCTCTTTCTATGGTTGGGCAACACATGTTCCTAAGAAAACCTTTCTGTTCATAAACTAAAAGTCACTTACTCTCACCAGCTATTTCCCCATGTCTTTTCTGTTATATATGTATTTTTTAAAAAGAAAGAAAGAATGAGAGAATAAAAGAAAGAAAGAAACCCTCTTCTTTATTCCTGGATTCTTCATTTTAGCATTCGGCCATGATGCTGTTTCATGCAGATTAAAAAACAAAGCAACAACAACAAAAAATTCCTTTTGATTCCACTTCCCTTTTTCCTATCCCCTATTTTTCTTCTCCACTAACAGCAAAGCTGCTCCAAAGAGCTGATTTTATTGCTATCTGAAGTTTCTCTCCTTTCATTAAAAAAAAAGCTATTTCAATCAAACTTTAACCCGACCTGCCCTAGAAAAAGTCAAAAATCACCTCTACAGTGTTAAATGCAAAAGTCAATTCTCAGTCCTCATCTTCATTAATCTGTTGGTAGATATACCAAAAAACAAAACAAAAACAAAAACAAAAACAAAAACAAAAACAAAACAAAACAAATCACTCTTCCTTTGCTGAAACAGTTTCTTTACTGGCTCCAGGACACCATTTACTGCTCGTTCTCTTTTTCATCTTCAGGTCTTTATTAGTATCCTTTGTTGGATTGTTTTCATCTTTACAACCTCAAAACTTGAGAATGGTGCAGGGATGATTTACTTTATATTTTATAGCTACACTTATTTCCTTGTATATTTAATTTAGTCTCAGTGTTTTAAATATCATTTATATTCTGATGACTCTAAAATTTGTGTATTTTTGCAAATGTATATACAAAATGTATATATATACACACATTATATAGATGTGATTTATATATATATCACATCTTCTTTATCCATTCATCCATTAGTGAACACCTACGTAATTTTCCTTATCTTGGCTATTGTACATAACGCTGCAATAAACATAGGAGGGCATTTTTTTTTTTAATTAGTCTTTTTGTTTTCTTCAGATAGATACCTATTAGTGGAACTGCTGAATCATATGGTAGCTTTACTGAATGGGAGAAGATATTTGAAAATTACATATCCAATAAGGGGTTAATACCCCAAATATATAAAGAACTCATACAACTCAGTAATAACAACAACAACAAAATGATTACAAAATGGGCTGAGAATTGAATAGACATTTTTCCAAAGAAGATATACAGATTGCCAACAGCCACATTAGAAAATGTTCAGCATCACTAATCATCAGGAAAATAAAAATCAAAACCACAATGAGATATCACCTCACCCTGTTAGAATGGCTGTTTTCAAAAAGATAAGAAAAAACAAGCGTTGGTGAGGATGTGGAGAAAAGGAACCCTTGTGCACTGTTGGGGCAAATGTAAATTGGTGCAGCCACTGTGGAAAACAATATGGAGATTCTTCACAAAACTAAAAATAGAGCTACTCATTGCCTTTTATTTATTTATTTTTAAATAATTAGCGAACCCTACCTACAAGGCATTGAGATTTATTTAATGAGCCACCCAGGTGCCCCAGAACATCTTTATATACATTTTTTTTTCATTACAAATTATAAATATACAAACAAATTCTGTCAAAGTCGGCATCTTGCATATTAGAAACAACTATAGAAAACCTATGCTCTAATTCCAGCAATTAAATTGGTATTCCCCATCCGCCAGTAAAAAAAAAACAAAACTGCACCTAAGTCTAGCTCCTGACAGTGAAACCACAGTATTCACATGGACCATTTTTCCAAAGAAGCAATGATGCTCAATTCTGAGTAAAAGAAAAATCTGTCTAAAACTCAAGAGAGCCTCATGGTAGTTCAGGGAAAACTGGAAGTGGAAGCAATTCTCTTCAACCACATTTTAATTATAAACTCCATAGTGGTCTTCTCTCAAAATAAATAATGAAGTATTAAATTGTCCTCTGACTGGTCAGAGCAATGTGTTTAACCCAGTTGAATGCAATAAATAATGATCATATGTTTTTTCTTGTCAGGATGAGAAGGGTAGTCCTTGAGCAACATTGTTTCAAAATGAGAATTTCATCCCAGGGAGAGCTGTCTGCCCGATTGGGTTATTGAATATGCACAGACACTGGGTGTAACCCCCACCGCCTTTTAATTTAGCTGTTTGAGTTATTTGTACAATGTATCAGTAAAGGCCACAAAGGAGAAAGAGCAAACATCTAGGGTGAACCAATGTTAAGAGGTACCTAGGCGAAGAGAAGACTGTGAGAAATGAGTGTAATGAGAACCAAGATAGAAATGTTTTTAAAAACAGCATTCCAGGAGCTCAAAACTTAGGAGATATTTAACATTATGTAATAGAGCTCAGACAGAACCAAGAAGAGCTTATCAAAATCGGCTTAACACAGCATTAGTGACTATAAAGCTATCTTGCTTGTAATATATGATACTTTTTTAATGTTAGTAATAAAGAGACTAAAATACTGTTTTGAGTTGGTAGCATAAGTACATGATAAGATTTAGGCAAATTTGTGTTGTGGTTGTTGCCCTTTTTAAAGCTAGAAAGGGCTCTATGTACTTGATTGTATATAAAGATAGAGTGGAGGGAAAGAAATGTAAGAAAGAAGAAAGAAGACTGATAATTGAAAATGTTTACAAATCTATAATTAAAACAATCCATTTGGTAAAGTCTGGAGCATTTCTTCTTCAGAAATATCATTAAAAAAGGATGGTTTGTGATGGTGTCCACAGATCTATGATTTTTGAGTTTAGGAGCAATGATCATTGGCTAAGAGTAAAAAGTAAGGGTTGAATTACGGGATATATATGATTCATTAAAACTTTAGGACTCTAGGAGTAAGGAAATTTTGGTATCAGAGTTGCTTGTTAGAAAACGTACCTTGTGAGCTATGAAGAGTTTGGATTGTAAGGGTCCAGGCTAGAAGAAGGAAGACTGAAAAAAGGAAGTTATTAGAGTTGTCCTGGCAAAAGTTAAAGAGGAACTTAGCTAGGGCAGTGGCAAGAACATGAAAGTTTATAATCTGTCTGGGTAGCTTCCTTTTATTTTCAATTTCTCTTTTTTTTTCATTTTTTTAAAATTTATATTCAATTAATTAACATATAATGTATTATTTGTTTCGGAGGTACAGGTCTGTGATTCATCAGTCTTATAGAATACCCAGTGCTCATTACAACACATACCCTCCCCAATATCCACCACCCAGTTACCCAAATTTCTCATCCCTTACCGTATAATTCTGCTCAGACTACCGTGACAAAATACCACAGACTGTATGGCTTAAAAAACAGAAATTTGTATCTCAGAGTTCTGGAAGCTGGGGAGTTCAAGGTCAATGTGCTGGGAATGTGTTTCATTCCAAGGCTTCTCTTGGCTTGTAGCAGCCACAATCTTGCTATAATCACATGACTTTTTCTTTATCAGCACAAGGAAAAAGAGATCTCTCTCTCTGTTTTCTTCTTCTAATAGTCACCAGTCCTATTGGATTAGGACCATACCCTTAAGACCTCATTTAACTTTAATTAAAACTTGTAGGGACCCTATCTCCAAATACAGCCACCCTTGGGTTATGGCTTCAACATACGAATTTTGGGGATGACAGTTCAGTCCAAGGCACCTACCTTGTTTCTGTTTTGTCCTATTTGAATTTGACTCAAATGTATTATCTACCACTTTCCCCACCAATAATACCTCGCTCATTGCCTATTGTCCACTCCAATCTCCTGTCAAATTTTCACACCAGATTTTGGCCCATTTTTCCAAGTCTCTGCTATTCTGGGCATATACCATATTACAAAATACAGCTAGGAAAATATTACACAGATAAAGATGCCCTTAAATTTCAAGGATTCCAATTATATTGTTTATACAATTCTAGGTATTTTGAAATATGTTTCTTTCATAATTTTTTTTTTCAAATATCCCCACATCAGAAATTCTTTTCATGAGAAAAGAAGGATAACTGAGAGTAGAGCCTCAAAGCCAGATAGTGGAATCATGGATGAAGTTATACACAGACTTTGAAATCTAGTGTTATTAACATGCTGGGCTTTGGATCTGACCCTTATATCCCCTCCCACTGTCTCATTTTTAAATAAGAATATATGTAACTAGGATCCTATACTTGTCCTAACATTATATTTTGGGAGTAGATAACATTTTCTTGTTTCACAGGTTTACACATAGGGAATAATACATTTGCCTCAGGAGCAATCATACGGAGTGTCACCCATACATTATTTAGATGGTATAGACAATGAGATTTGAGTATTTTGAACTGATGTTGTAATGGGTTGAGACACTGGGCATGCTGATTGGGTAAATGCATTTTGTATATGGGATGCCCGTGAATCTTTGGAGACCAGAAGATGTAATGTAATAGGCAGAATAATTAAATCCCCATGTCTCCAAACATATCCATTCCCTAATCCCCAGAACCTGTGAACACATTAACTTACATGACTAAAGGGATTTTGCAGATCTTTACTTAAAGATCTTGAGATGGAGAAATTATCTTGGATTATCTGGTAGGCCCGATATAGGGTTCTAATAAAGGAAAGAGTAGGGCAGGACAGTCATCCTGTCAAAAGGTGATGTGATTAACAGAAGTACCCATTAGAGTGATGGAACTGTAGGAAGGAGACCGCCAGTCAAGAAGAGAGGCTAGTCTCTAGATACTGGCAAAAACAAAATCTTCTTCTTCCTCCAGAAGGAATGCAGCTCTGTCAGCACCTTGACTGTAGTCCGGAAATGCATTTTGGACTTTTGACTCTCAGGACTGTATAGTAATAAATTTCTTTTGAGCCATTAGGTTGGTGGTAATTTAATACAGCATCGGTAAGAAACTAATGCAATACACAAACTTCTCATCCTTTCATCTAAAGAGCTCTCAACCACCTTCCTTTTCTTCCAGCTTCTCACCTTGTCATCTCCTTTTTTACCCTCAGCATAAACCTTGACATCCTACTTTATAGCAAGATGATTAACCAGAAAATCCTTCAACATGCTTCAAGTAACCTGTTTCATATACAGTCTTCATATGCAAGTCATATATGAGTTTAATATATATTTTATTGATGAGAATGAAGGAAAGTGCCCTCATTAAAGAACTATTATAGATAATAGAATACACACAAGTCAATGGAAATATGAGACTGCCTGTCTTGAGCCAACATGAATTGAAGGATGTTAATGGTACTAACACACATAAACACACACACACACACACACACACACAAGTGATGTGGTAGGAAAGTAGGTTCTAGGGTTAAGATGATAACTACTCCTGAGCACACTGCATAACAGTTATCTCTGAGTATCATAGTTACAATAATCAAAAGTGGGAGGGAGAAAGGTCAGAGTTAAGAGTAATGTATTCCAACATTTTTTAATGTAGGAACATGATCTATGAAAATTAAAACACTTGATCCAGATCAATGTACATATAAGTGGTAATTCTAGGACAAAATTTTAAGTCATCTGACAATAACTCATTTTGCTTAGGTTCTAGTGCCTTTCTTATGTTTCTCTATTTGGAATACTTTTCTTTTTCTTGAACTATATCTAAAAATTCCCTCACAGTGTATTAACTTCATTAACTATTTCTATTCAGAAATGATATTTTGCACTTTGTTCTGTATTATCAGAGCCTGTCATTCAAAAAATTATGAATTCAGTTCATTGGGAAATTGTATACTATTTACTCTTCATATAAAATATTTTTGTCACTGCAATTTTAAAAATCAGATAACCTATCATTACTCACTACACCCTGCCAACAATGATGGTCATAGCCTTTGCTCCTTTTCAACAACTATAATTTTGTGACATGATGTTATACACTCTCTATTGTTTAATTTGAAGCTTTCAATATCAATAGCCAAATCAGTACACATTTCAGACTAGATAGCAATTCATGCAGTCTTTGCAATCTTTAGACTATAAGCTTATACAATCTTTATGTGTGGTCTCAAATGCCAATAATGCATAAGCATTCATAACTATCTCTATATTTATGTTATAAAGTTTGTAGTTATACTTAAAAAGCAGAAGCCAAGCCGATTCCAAGAGACAGCTACATTATGGCTAAAAACTACGTAATTAATTTTGTTCTATCTCCTCAAAATATATACATACACATGATTTTGAAAAAAAGATATTTCCATTCAATCAGTATAAAAATACTTGTGAAATAAACCAAAATTAGATGAAATATATAATGCACCCAATTATTTTCCCTGAATGGTTCTAATTTCATATACACTGTTCTTTATCTTCATAATTCATTAAAATTTCACAACATTCTCATAGCATCCCAGGTACATGTACTATAGTTGGGTCCTTTGATATCAAAGATACTTTTATATATTAAAGAAAAACTTTTATTAGCATTTATTCAGTGCCCCAGAACTATGTCAAATTAAACTCTTGGCAACTATTTTGCTCAAACCTTTAGTTATTGATTATATATTGATTAATAAAATCAATGTACTTGAATAATAGAAAAGGCAATCTAAATGGAATTTTCAGACACCAGAAGACATACATTATTTGTGAACATAATAAAGTGTTATTAATGTTATTGGATTAAAATTATCTGCACAAATGTTTATAAAATGTTCACCGTTTTTCTTATAACTGCCTTACTGTAGTTGCAACTTTTATAATCTCTAATGTGCCTGGGTGGCACAGTCAGTTAAGCATCCACCTCTTAATTTCAGCTCAGGTCATGCTCTTAGGGCTGTGAAATTTAGCCTTGTGTGGAGCCCAGCATCCAGCCTGGTGTCAAGCCCCACGTGGCTATGTGCTTTGGAGCTTGCTTGGGATTCTTTCTTTCCCCATCTCTCCACCCCTCCCCCCCTTAAAACAAAACAAAACAAAACAAAACAAAACAAAACAAAACCTCTAGTGTTTAGATAAATTTCCTAGGTATCATTTTTGTTTTTTCTTTCTCTCCTTTGAAACCTGGAACTTGTGGCATGGTCCAAATTGACTCAAATTGTACTAGGTGGGTACTCTTTAGACAAAAATCTTTACTTGTTAATATAATAGAAACTCTAGATAATTGTCTTGTAAATAGATTTTAAACTAAGAAAAAAAGTTGACTTTCCCATAACACAAGTGTTTTTAACTTTTCCAGAGCCAGCAATACCTGGCCTATAGTCTTGTCATGATTATATAGAGAGCTGATTTATTAGCATTGTTAAAAATGTACATTTTTCTCATTTGTATTTCATAATAATTAGTAAGGGCTATTATAATCAGAAGAGGTTTAATTTCCTATGAGATGAGAAATCGTGCCTGCATATTAACTCTCATCTGTTAGGATGTTTGTCCAATTTATCACTTAAATATATTTTTATACCCTCTTTCTAATTAGTTTCTGTGTAACATTCACCAACATAATCCAGTAAATTTTGAAATGGGAAAGTGGATTCTTTCATCTTTGTTATTTTTCAAGATCATTTTGCCTGTTTTCTGCCTCTTAAATTTCCATATGAATTTTACAATAGTTTTTTAAATTCTGCAAAATATGTAGCTAGGTTTGTGTTGATCCTAATTCTCCTGTAGTTGTTGATTTCATCTACATGTAGGCTTTTCCACTACAGAGATAGATATCAGGCTGCCTCTAGTCCATTAAGGTATCATCGCTACTATTTGATTATTCTCTTTGATCTATAACAAAGCTAGCAATATTTTATAATCTGTGCAAATTACATTTTCTGATGGTAAATATGTAGATAGAGATTAATGTGTTGATTGAAAGACTTTTTCAATACATTTATTTTCACTGATCTGAAAAATATACTCATTGACTTAAAAAAAACACATAAATGATAAACTCTGGAGTAGAGACAAATATAAATTCAGTGAATTTTAAATAGTATTTAGGATCTTCATATCTAATGTAGAGGAGCAAAAGATAAAAGAACAGTTAAGAGAAAAATTTCAAATTTTAACATTTTACTAATAGAAGTTATACAAAAAGAAAATGAAAAACAACAAAGATAACATTTAAAGATAACATTGGTGATGTTTTCCTAGATTTAAAAAAGGCATCTTCAATACAAAAGTGCATTCTGAATCTAGGGCGAATTTCTAAATTAAGTTGAATCTTGACATGCCTGCAGTATAGCAAAAGGAATATCCCTGGGCTAAAGAAGGAATTATAAATATATGGATTTACTTTCAGTCAGCCCCAACATTTTATTAAAACTATTGTATGGAGATATATATATATATATATATATATATATATATATATATATATATATATATATATTTAATGTAGACCCATGAATTGAGTAAAGCAGAGAGGAGAAATAGCAAGAAAATTTGGTAGTTGGAAAATAGAGAAATAAATGACACCTGATTTAGCAGATTCAAGAAATGTGAATCCCAGGACAGTGCTGGGAAAGTAAACCAGTCTTTTTAAAATGCAGAATTCTTAAAAGTCTAAGGAATTTGTGGTACCCTGTACCTCATTTATAGTCTCTAACTTCAGAGCAGTAGTAACTTAAATAATGTAACCCCGTAGCATAATTTATTTCTTACTTGGTAAGTCATATTAAAATATAGCACTTAATGGAATACAAAAACATACTAAAATGGAACAAATGGAAGGTCATGAAAGGACAATACCAAAAGAAGTGACAACTATATAGAAAATGTCATTAAAAATTAAATAAATGGTGCAAAAAAAAAACCCCAAACCTACAATATTTAGACAAGAAAATCTGGGTTAAAGTTACTTATTAAGTAGACAATTCACCGAAGTTGCTACTTCTAAAATTGATGGTAATAATAAAGTAGTTTTGAGGCTCAAATTAGTTATATATGTAGATATGGTTTATGTTATTACAGTTAACATTTAACAAAGGTCCTGCTATTTAAAAAATGGAAAAAAGAAAACAGCTGCTACTTGATAACAGGTCTAAAACTTACACTTCTTAAAAAGTTACCTTACTATAGGTAGAATGCTTACACTCTGAATAATGGAAATAGGTTCCATCGGTTCATGTCATAACTGGGCATGTAGCAGCACTGAAAAAAATGAATAAAATAGTTATGGATATTTTATATGTTCGACTTCTATAGGAATCATGTATCTATTTTAGCATTTACCAACAATTTTGGAAAATATGCAGGGCGCCTCAGTTGGTTAAGCAGTCGACTCTTGATTGCGGCTCAGGTGATGATCTCAGGGTCACAGGATCAAGCCTGGTGACAAGCTCTGCATTCAGCCCTGAGTGTGCTTGACAGTCTCCCTCTCCCTGTGCCCCTCCTCACACTCATGCTCTCTCTCTCTCTCCTTTTCTAAAATAAATAAGTAAAATCTTCAAAAGTTTTTTTCGAAGAATATGTTTTGTTATCTGTATGTCACAACTTCTGAAAATATCTTAGTAATATTTTAAATATACTATATCAGAAGGGGGAATGAAACATGAGAGACTATGGACTATGAGAAACAAACTGAGGGCCTCAGAGGGGAGGGGGGTGGGGGAATGGGATAGACCCGTGATGGGTAGTAAGGAGGGCACGTATTGCATGGTGCACTGGGTGTTATACGCAACTAATGAATCATCGAGCCTTACATCGGAAACCAGGGATGTACTGTATGGTGACTAACATAATATAATAAAAAATCATTAAAAAAAATAATAAATAAATAAATATACTATAAACATAATTTGTTTATCATAATAATGTGTAACATAATGTGTAACATCATAATCTTGAATATTTTTGTTACTATAAGAGCATCTAATTCTCTTTAATGAATATTTGGGGCAAACTGCCAAGTTATATTAATAAATGATTATAACTATAGCCAAGGAATATGAATAATATTGACATATTCTATTTTTTCATTTTTTTCCTACAGAATTTCTTTCTTTTTCAGTTTGCTTACCATACTGTTAAAATAGTTCTTTATTTTATGTACTGTAGAAATGTTCTGTACTATTACGTATTTGTTTCCCCTGTAGTTGGATATAAGTAATTATTTGAGATGGTTTAAAATCTGTAATTTTTTCTGTCTTTCTTAGACAAAGTTATTAGCACATCATGTTTTGAAAATGTCAAATAAATATTTGATTATCATAGTTGAACAGAAAAAAATTATCTTTAAAATTTGAATTTTAGAGTATATAGAACTATTCAATTTTATTAAAAAATGTTTTTAACTGTTTTAATTGATATATTATCACCAACTCATAACTATACATTATGTTTAAGTGAGTATGAAGCATGCCTCATTTTCCAAGCAAAGTAGATTAGTAGACCATAGTTGTGGATTTAACTCTGATTTGTCAAAGGGACAAACCACTTGTTCTAATAATAATAAAATCAATTTTGAGTGCATGCCTTAACATTCATATTTCATATCATGTTTTGTCAAATGATATGATTTTAATAATGTGATTCTGGAATCTGCAATTATCAAGGACCGATCATTTGAGAATTTTTGTCACCTGGATAATTATCATTTTATTTCTAGGTGACAGCACCAGAAGTCTATTTTTAGAGAGGTGACCTATTCCTCAATAGTGGACATCTATAGTAGGAATGAAGAATGGCTGATATCACCCATAAAACAGCCTCATGTTGTTTATGAGGCAGTGAGTTAAGATGGTAGTGTAAACCTTGAGGGCAATGTTGTAGACATCAATCTTAAAGTATGTTCTGCTTGTAATAAATATTGACTGCACCATGGATTGGTCTTCCCACTCATAATTTTTGGAACTCTAGTCCCTTTAGTATTTATACCATTTTTTTGATTTAAGAAAGGTATTCATGGAGGAACATTAATTCTTTTCAAATCACTACCATGTCTACCCTTCCTACAAAACTGCAGAGTAGTATAGCCAATGACCATAACATCATCTAGCCTAATCTCTTATCTCATGCTTCTGTCTCACCTACACTCATCCCAATGGGCACTTCAGTTACCATTAGAAAATATTACAATGATAAGAAATACCCTTTTCCTTCAGTGAGTGTGGAAAATAGAGGTAAGGAATGATAAATGGATTTACAAGCCATCTCATTTCAGGAATACCATGTCATGTTGATTAATAACTATAGCTCTGTTTATAAGGTGAGAGTGCCAAAATTATACTGTATACTAGTGACTGAAATTAATTATTGTGTTTACTGAAGGGTGGGAATTTAGAAGAGTTAAAAAAAAGAAGAGATGGAAATAATAAGTAAAGACTGAGTCAAGGTGAGATAACCTATCCCTAATTAAAATCAAATAAGTATGATTATAAGGAAATGCCCTAAGTTAATAAATATTGATAATAGCTTAATCCATAGACTATAATGAAAATCAGAAACATTGTACTATCCAGAATGAATGTATTATGCTATAACTACATATCAAGTAGATGTCTGTCTTAGTCCATTCGGGCTGCTATAACAAAATACCATAAACTGGGTGGCTTATAAACAACAGAAATTTATCTCTTACAGTTTTAGAGGTTGAGAATTCCAAGATCCTCACATGATGGAAGGGACAAGGGAGCTCTCTGAGGCCTCTTTAATTATAAGGGCGCTAATAAATCTTGAAACAGGCCCTCAGGTCCTGCTTATCCCCCAAATGTTCCTCCTCTAAATTCCATCAATGAGGGATTAGGTTTCAACATATGAATTTTGTATGGAAACAACCAGTCTATAGCTAGAGCGCTTTGACAGGAGCTTGCGATGTGCCTTCACTAAGTAACTCATAGCAGGCCTTAGCGACGTGTGACAGTTCTAGCAATCTGGATTCATGTCTATGCATTCCTAACTTGTCACACATGTCATAATCTACACTGGGATGTCTGATTTTTGCTCCAGGGTACTTAGTAATTTAATTTTCAACTTTCATCTTCCTTTAAATATATCAAATTGCCATGACATTTAGCTTTGGTTAGAGTTGTGTAACAATTTTATTTTTAAATTCAATATTTATAATACATCAGAAATTATATATGCAACTACTTACATTTCCAACAAAAATTTTGGATGTCAACCTAAACATATGTGAGGGGATATGTATATACAAACATTAAAAAATAGAGATTCAAATATAGATGATAGATGGATAGATAGATAGATAGATAGATAGATAGATATAGAGATATGTCTGTGCATGTCTGTGTGTCTGTGTGTGTGTATGTGTATACACATACACACACAGAATTCTTAAGGGAATATTAAGGCATAAGAACTCTAAAAACAACGGTTTAAAAGTTATCAAACACTTTTATATTTCTTAAAGAATCTTAAATGGATGTGGGAGTGTGGTCTATGTACCTTAAGAATTTAAATGCAAACTTTATGATTAGGTGGGTTTTTCAAATTATCTTCTTATTAATAAGAACCATGAGGTTCTCAGATCAGTGAACCAAAGTAATATAAAATCATATTCTTATGTATCTGTAAAGTGCTGAGATAGACCAAATTTCTCTGTCTTCACAAAGCAATGATATAATAAAAACTAAAATTTACACTCTCAATTTATTGGGATTTTATTTGTCTTTATGAAAAGTATAGAATGAGGACATGAGAAATGTCTTTGCTTTAAAAACATTCTTTGAAAAACAATCACCTTCCTTTTCTGTTGTAGTCTCATTAAAATTTAATTTATAAATCATACTTGGAAACTATTTCTAAAGACAGAAAGTTATTTCTCCTCAACAATCTGGCTAGGTTTTTTAAAATTATCATTTTATTTTACTTTGGCAAGAACACTTAACAGCAGATATATCATTTTAAAACTTTAAGTGTTTAATATATTATTGTTGACTATTGGTACATTGCTGTCCAGCAGATTTCTAGGGTTTATTCATCTTGCTTAACTGAATCTTTATGCCCCTTGATTCGTAGCTCCACATTTCCCCCTTACCCTACCCCTGGCAACTGCTATTCTGTTATTTGATTTTGAATTTCACTATTGTAGTTACCTCATATAAGTGGAATCATGCAGTCTTTGTTTCTCTATACCTATTTCACTTAGCATGGTGTTCTCGGAGTTCATCCACATTGTCACATATTGCAGAATTTCCTCCTTGTTTTTAAAGCTGAATAGTATTCCATTGTATGTGTATACCACATTTTCTTTATCTGTTAATAGATACTTAGGCTGTTCCTTATCTTGGCTATTGTGAATAGTGCTACAATGAACACTGAAGTGCTAATTGATATCTCTTAAAGATCCTGATTCCAATTATTTTGTATAAATACCAAGAAGTAAGATTGCTGGATCATAATGTAGTTCTATTAATAATTTCTTGACAAACTATTGTCTCCATCAACTGTACCATTTACATTCTCACCACCATTTTTGCAAGTGTTCCAATTTCTCTATATTCTCTCCAGCACTTGTCTTTTGTTTCTTTAATAATAGCCATCATAACAGGTGTGAGGTGATATCTCACTATTTTGTTTTGATTTACATCTCCATGATGATTAATAATGCTGAGCTTTTAAAATATATCTCTTGGACATTGTATGTCTTCTTTGGAAAAGTGTTTATTTAAGTTAATAGCTCATTTTTCAATCAGGTTACTAGATTTTTTTGTTTTGTTTTGTTTTAACCATTGAGTTGTAGTTCTTTATATATTTTGGAATTGAATCCCTTATTAGATATGTGGTTTGCAAATATTTTCTCCCAATCCATATGTTGCCTTTCACTCAACTGAGTGTTTCTTTTCCTGTGCAGAGCTTTTTGTTTGATGTAGTCCTACTTGTTTATTTTTGTTTTTGTTGCCTATGCTTTGATATCATGTCCATGAAAACGTTGCCACAACAAATGTCATGAAGTATTTCCCTTATGTTAACTTCTAGGATTTTTACAGTTTCAGGTCTTCAGGCCTTTAACTAATTTTGAGTTGATTTTTTTATATGGTTAAATAAGGGTTCAATTTCATTCTTCTGCATCCTGGATATCCATTTTTCCCAACACCACATGTTGAAGCAACTGTCTTTTCCCCATTGTGTATTCTTCGTACACTTGCTGAAGATCAGCTGACTGTGGACTGTATAGGTTTATTTCTGGGTTCTCTATTCTGTTTTATTGGTCTGTGTGTCTGCTTTTGTGCCAATACCTTATTATTTTGATTACTGTGCCTTTGTAATAAAATTCAAAACTGGGAAGTGTGATGCCTCTGGCTTTGTTCTTCCTTTTCAAGATTGATTTTGCTTTTTTGGTCTTTTGAGGTTCCACATGAATTTTAGAATTGGTTTTTCTATCTGTAAAAAATGTCAGTGAGATTTTGAAAAGGATTACCTTCAGTTTGTATATCACATATTCCAAACTATGAACATGTGATTTCTTTTCATTTATTTGTATCTTAATTTCTTTCATCATAGTTCGTTGTTAGTATGTGGAAATGCATCTAATATTTGTAGGTTCAACTCATATCCTACAACTTTATTGAATTTATTAGTTCTAAAAGGGTTTTTTTAATGGAATCTTTTGTGTTTTCAAGATAGATCATGTTATCTGTAAACATGGACAGTTTTATTTCTTTCTTTCTGATTTGAATGCCTTTTATTTCTTTTTCTTGCCTAGTTGCTACGACTGGACTTCCAGTACTATGTTTAATAGAAGGGGTGAGAATGGGCATCCTTTTGTTGTTCCTGATTTTAGAGGGAAAGTTTTCAGATTTTTATCATTGAGTATGATGTCAGCTATGGACTTTTCATATATGATCTTTATTATGTTGATGTAATTCCCTCTATTCCTAGTTTGTGGAGAGTTTTTGTTATATAGGAAGTTGAATGTCAAAGTCTTTTCACCATCTGTTGGGAGAATCATGTGATTTTTTACCCCTTATTTATAAATGTAGTATACACATTAATTGATTTTTGTATGTTGAACCATTTTTGCATTCCAGGGATAAATCCCACTTAGACCTGGTAAACAATCCCTTTAATGTGTCATTGCATTTGAGAATTTGTCTATTCATCAGTTATGTTGGCCTGTAATTTTCTTTGTCTGGCTCTGGTATCAGGATAATGTTGACTTCATAAAATGGGTTTGGATGCATTTTTTTCCTCCTCAACTTTTTGGAGAAACTTGAGAAGGATTGGTAGTAAGTCTTTTTTAGGCTTGGTAGCACTCACCAATTAAGTCACTTAACCTTTGGCTTTTCTTTGTTGGAGATTTTTGTTTGCTGATCCAATCTTCATGCTAGTTACTGATCTGTTCATACTTCCTATTTCTTCATGATTTCATCTTTGTAGGTTGTATATTTCTAGGAATGTGTCCGTTTCTTCTAGATATCCCACCTTCTTGGCATGTAATCATTCATAATAGTCTTTTATGATCCTCTTAATTTCTGTGGCATCAGTTTTAATATCTCCTTTTTTATTTCTGATTTTATTTGAGACTTATCTCTTCAAACTTTTAGTCTAGCTAAAGCTTTGTTATTTTATTTATCTTTTCAGAAAACACAGTTTTATTGATTTTTTCTATTTTTCTATTTTGTTTGTTTCTGAACTAATCTTCGTTATTTCCTAGGTTCTGTTAACTTATGCTTAGTTTGTTCTTATTTTCCTACATCCTTCAAGTGTGAAAGTTAGATGGCTTATTTGAATTTTTTTTTAATTTAAGTGTTTACGCTTATGAACTTCCTCTTCCTCCTCCTCTTCCTCCTCCTCCTCCTCTTCCTCCTCCTCCTCCTCCTCCTCCTCCTCCTCCTCCTCCTCCTCCTCCTCCTCCTCCTTCTTCTTCTCCTTCTTCTTCTTCACAGTATAATATTAATTTATTAGTTTCAGGTATAGAATTTAGTGATTTGTCAACAGTATAATATTAATTTATTAGTTTCAGGTATAGAATTTAGTGATTTGTCAATTACATACAGTACCCAGTGCTCATCACAAGTGATCCCCTTAATAACCTGAACTTTCTTAGTATTGCTTTTGCTGGATCTCATAAATTTTGGTACATGTGCTTTAATTTTTGTTTGTCTTGAGGTGTTTTCTAATTTCTTTTTAGATTTCTCCTTTGGACCAGTGGTTGTTCAAAATTGTGTTTTTAATGTCCACATATTTTTGTATTTGCCAGTTTTTATTCTGCAGTTGATTTCTAGTTTTATTTCATCATAGCCAGAAAAAGATACTTCATATGATTTCAGTCTTAATAAATTTACTAAGAACTGTTTTTGTGACCTAACATGTGATCTATTGTGCATAAGACCTTTCAGAAGAATATATATTTTGCTATCGTTGAGTATATTATCTTATGTTTATTAGATCCATTTGATATAGTGTAATTCGAGTCTTCTTTATCTTTATTGATCTTCGGTCATTTATATACAAAATATAACGTACTCTTGTCTCTAATTTTTTTCTCCAGCAAACACAATATGGAAGACCATTGAATAGTGAAAAATGTTCCTAGTTTTCTTACAGGATGGTCCACATTGGTTTGTAGTTTATCTCCCCTGTCTTCCTTAAGTCATCATATGACTTCTCTAAGCATGTGTAATGAGTTAGCAAAGTCATTTTTGGAGATTCAAATGTGTACATAAAAGCGCCAGTAACAGAAGACAAAAATTAATGATCAGTAAAACACTACCATAAATATGGACTTTATTCATTATAAAAATACTCATTGATCAAATTTTCTTGATGAAAAACAACTAGATTAGGGGCACAAGGTCATAGTTAGAGCCATCTTAGAACTTATAGTCTCATGAGTCTTTAATCAAATAAACAAATTGATATATGATGTTTGGTGTGATAAAGGGTGTGAAGAAAATCAACAAACTACTGTATAGAATGAGTTCAGTTCAGTTGAGATGGAAGTTGGAGAGAGTACAGAGTAACAGCATATACAGACACTCTGGGATAAGAGGTAGCATGCAGTGTCTGAGGGACTAGAAATATTTCAGTGTGTCTGGAAGTTGTAGGAACAATTATGCAAACATGAATATATAGAGTTAGGCAGTGGATATGTCCTCTAGGGCTATATAGAACTTTGGACTCTTTTTTCAGAACCATGGAAAGATACAGGAATTAAAAACATTATGGGGTAGAGGATAACATGATCAGATTTGCATTTTGCAGGTACTGGCTTAGAGGTGAATGAGGGACATTATTAGTCCATAGACATTATTAGCTGTCTAGGTGAGAGATGACACTAGTTTGGTATAGGTTAGTGGGTGAAAAAAAAAATGGTAAGCAGTGGATAGGATAGAATAAACTTACAATACTTTTTCATGAGTTAAATATGAATCATTGGGAAATAAGAGCAATCAAAAAGGATTTCTTGATTTCTACTATAAGTAGCTGAATGAGTTATGAAGAGAAGTACTTTCTCCCTGATTCCTTCAAAATATAAACTACATCCTAAAAATTATATTCTTCTAATTACATGGTGAAATATTAGCCACAATGACTTGTTAAGTAACAGCAACCTCCCCAGCATGTTTTTTTATTTATTTTGAAGCATATTACATGATTGTGACATTTATCCTGGGTTTTTATAATTCACGTTGAGCTTATGAGTAGTAAGGAATCTGGCCCATGGTTAAATCCTATGTGGAATTTTTTAAGTCATGCTACATAATTACAAAGGCTTTATCTGGCAGCCCTCAGTGAGGAAAGCTGCCTTCCCACCAGACTGGTGCAGAGCCAATGCACTGCAATCTCTGAAAACAGCTTCAGTCAAGGACTCAGGGCCTTCAGGCAAGTCATACTCTCGCACATTTTTACATTCCCAGTTTAAACATCTGCATTCTCAGGTCTCTTTCTCTGATGTCTTCAGCAGACATCCCCCTCAGGTACCCATGCCAAGGTCTCTTTATGATTAGAGGAGGGGAAACCTTGAAAACACTTTTTTTCCACTCCTAACCTTTCTCCCTTACCCCCAACCTCCATCCAGGGTTCAGAAAACTACCAGAAATTTTTGTTGGGGGGAATTCCTCAACAAAGTAGGATACAGATCTATTGACCCCACATCTGTGTTGATCCATCAGACCCTTAACTGTTGTGCCATTCCATGGGAGAAATGAAACAGGGGGAGTTGGAGCTTTTTCGGGTTTGGGTCTCTTGCTTTCCTTTTGCTGTGATTACAGGTTTCAATGTTACTTTCATTTTGGCCCATTATTACTTTAATTGGCTGCTCTGGTGGCTCAGCTCTCTTTCTAGCTCAGCTGAGCTCCTAAAATATAGCTTGTGTACCCTTTCCTGTGATAGTTTAAATACAATAATCTGATTAAGTTAAATATGAACCTTTACTTAATAATAATATCTGTACTTTCACTGTATATGGAATCATGAAAGGTGGAAAAAAACCACTCCAATATACAACCTACACTGAATTTTCAAGACAATTGCTTTTTGGAAGATAGCTGCATGTTGGGACAAAACATGTCATTCTATGTGAGAAATGTGTTTCATATATATACATTAAAATGAAACTTCAAAGAAAAATGTTTATGAATCATTTTTTAAAGATATATTTATTTAAGAGAGAGAGATATTGAGCACACACACAGGGAGAGCAGCAGGCAGAGAGAGAAGCAGACTCCCCGCTGAGCAGGGAGCCCTATGTGGGGCTCGAACCCAAGACCCCGGGATCATAACCTGAGCTGAAGGCAGACGCTTAACCGACTGAGCCACCCAGGCACCCCCTTATATCACTTTTTATAAAATTCCTTGAAACACTGTTAGCCATGCTGTTAAAGGGCCATATTTTCTAGTGGCTGCTATATAGTGCATATATATGGGTTAGCATGTGTGTGTGTGTGTGTGTGTGTGTGTGTGTGTGTGTGTGCATACATAGGTGTGTATGTATATATGTGTGTGTATATGCATATATATTTATATATACATATATATTATTGATTCTAATAAATAACCAGAAAGAGATCTGCTGCTCAAAATGGATAATTGATCCTGACCCCTCATTTTATTTGTCTACATTTGGCTTTTCCGACCTGGCTTCTTGGGAAATTTAATTTGTGTGCTGCATGGGGTTGATTCTGTTACAACATTTTTACTGAGTTTCTCTTTTTCAGTGCCATTTTTCTCTTAGTTGTTATGATCGCAGTTTTTGGTGAATTTTCCCTCTTTGTGTTCTATTTTGTATTTCCCCAAGGCCGTGAGTCATCCTGAAAGTGTTTTGTAATTTGTTTCATTCACCAGATTTCTTCCCATGCATGTACTGTGTATTTAGCTTCTTTCAACTCTCCTTCCAAATGTTGCTTTCTTCTGGTAATCACTTCCACCTCCTTCATTCAGTTCACTGTTTGATGGCTCAGGCTAGGATCTCTTTCTGTTTTATTCATTGTTATGTTCCAAATACATAGAAGAGTACCTGACGCATACTATGTGTTTAGTAAATACATGTTGAAACCATGAATTAAAGTGAACCTCTCCTTCCTACTTTAATTTCCCCCCTTTGTCTTGTTTCTGATAGCTTACCAAAAGACTTACTATCACTTGGTCAAAACTCTTGAATTTCTCTATTTGTGCTACTCCCCTTTGTAGTTCTCTAAATGCACTACAGTTTTCTGTGCTTTGTTAGTAAACCAATAAAGGCGACTTTAATTATATCTCAATAAAAAAATTAAATAATGGCAACTTCAATTATGATTTTAATTTTGAATTAAAGAGTTGAAATTAAAAAGTTAGTGAGGTAAAAAGAGTTTTTATTATTTAGCATATGAAATATACTTTATAATTTCTAACATCATGCGTTGTTCTATAACTTTGTTCCTTATCACTCTCTTGACACCATTATAATTCAATAATGTTTGGTTTTTATCCATTCTCACCTCTCTAAATACCTGATTATCCCAGCAGAATTATAAATCCCAGGGAAAAAAGTTGAATAGCAAAAACACACATTCATTTAAAATTTATCAACTAAAATATTTTGTCTTCTATAGCTTAAGTTAAACATATATACATATGAACACTATATACATCTTAAATATATTCTGTAGTTCAGATAACTAGGATGTATTTATATCTTCTTAATAAAGAATTACCTATTCTCTTAATATTTGTTGCTATATACCAAGAGAGATACAGTTGGAGTTTTTTTGTTTGTTTGTTTTTGTTTGTTTATTTGTTTTAGTTTTTGTTTAACATGAGACAGAGGAGTCAGGTATATTCTCCATGTGAATTGCTGTATGTCAGCCTGGCCTAGGCTTATTTCTCTGTACTGTATAGTTGGACCCAGTGACTAGACAGACAAAGTTGTTCCTTGGGTATACTGCCCTTCACAATTGATACTGGTTTCCCAAGTTAAACACAAAGAGACTTTAAGTACAAAGCTGCCCTGTAAGAACAGGATAGTCAAATTTCATGAACATGATTATTTTCAAATTAATAGGACTGGCTAAACCCTTAAATCATAGGGTTTATTTTGTGGTGAAGGGAAACAGATGAACAAAAATAAATAGATAAATTGTGTGATGTACCAGATAAGAACAAATGCTATGGAGAAAAATTAAAGGGATAGTTTGAGTTTCTGGAACTGAAGGTGTGTGTTTGGAAGGGAATTTGATTCTCAGAAGAGTGGTCATTCAAAACCTTAGTGTAAAGGTCTTCTTTGAGCAAAGAATTAAAGAAGATCAGCAAGTTATCTATGTGGATTTCTTGGGGTACAGTGTCAAAAGCAGGGCAGGCTACATAATTTTGGGGGAGCAGTGTAAAATGAAAATGAGGACGTCTATTCAGTAAGCATCAAAGAAGCTTTTCCTGTTCTCGCATGATCTGTCTCAACTTCCCACAGAGTTTTAATTTTCTATTTAATGTCACACTCCGTTGAACATGGGATACCTGATGTGCAAGTACAGACCCTCACAAGCCCAATCCCATGACTTCTGTGTACTGACTCTCATCATTTCTGCATCTAAGTCCCCATCAGCCATAGAAGGTGGCAGTGCTTTCTGGGTAGAAACAGAGAAGTGGGTGCTTGAGAATCCATTTGCATACAGAGAGGAGGCAGAAGGATGGACCTCACATGAGCCAAGACTCCAAGTCTATAACATATACACTACGTTCCCATTGCACTTTATTTATAAAACATACATTCAAAGATAAAATTATTACTCATTTCAAAGGGAGACTATAAAGCGCTAAACCCCAAGCCAGGGCTCACTTCTTAGTGTAAGGTGTGTGGGACTGCACTGATGCACACCCGTGAAGCCATTCCTGGTTACAGGCAGAGGAAACATCAAGTATAAAAGCCTGTGGTTGTTGTTAATACATGGAACTTTATTCTCAGTGAAACAGATTTTGAGAAGTGGTGACATTATGGACCAGGATTGTAGTGGTGAGAAGTGATTTGTTTCCTGATGTTTTCAAAGTAGAGACTGTTGGTTTTGCTGACTATTTGCATGTGGAGTATAAAAGAAAGAGGGAATCCAAGGATAATTTCAAGATTTTGTTTCAAGGAATATTGGGATTGCCATTCACTGAGTTTAAGCAGACCGTAGGAGAGGCTTGTTTGGGATGGGACGTGGATGGAATAAAGTATTTGGTTTTAGACATGTTGACCTTAGTTATTCAAGTAAAGAAATATATTTGTTGAGTATACCAACCATTAATCAACCATTGGAAATTTGAATCTAGAGATGAAGGGAGAAGTCAATGTAAGAGACATAAATTTGGGAACCATCAACATTAATGTATAGATAGTATTGAAAGCTATGCAATTGAATCATTTTAGAAAGAAAGTAAATGAAGTTACAGAAGAGATACTAGAAGTGAGCCCTGGGAAACTCTAATAATAAACAATCAGGAAGATAAGAAAGGACAATTGGGAAGGGCCAATGAGGAAGGTGGAAACAAGGAGAATATAATTTCCCAGAAGCCAGTTGAAGAAAGTGTTTGCCCGGTAAAGGAGCAATCAATTGACTCAAATACTACTAATAAAGACTTAAAGGGCTTTGACTTGACCGTTGGTCTAAGCAACACAGGTGATACTAACATTCAGTAAGAACATTGTCTATGGAATGGTTGAAAGAAGTACCAATAAGAGTCTCAGGAAAGAATAAGAGAATAAAAAATCAGAGACAGGTGAGTTTAGACTACTTTACAGAGGTTTTTTGTCTTGTTTTGTTTTGTTTTTGGGGTTTTGTTTTTGTTTTTGTTTTTTGAATGGAAATGGAGAGTTGGATAGTAGCTGGCATAGAATTTTAGTGAGATTATGTGTTCTCATTTAGAAAGTATTTATTTTGATGCCTGATAGAACTATAAACACCTTGTGGGCCAAGGCCATGCCTTACAGTTTTTTTTTTTCTCCTGGAAGTAATTCCAAATAGCAATTTAAGCAAGGTGTAGAGTATTGTACCTATAGAAATGAAGATAGGAAAGTGTGCTGGGACAGGAAGTGCTAGATAGTAACTATTTGAATATTGTGTAATGGTTCTAATCTTATCTTTATACACTTACAAAAGCTGTTTTCCAAATGAAATTCTATTTAGGAATAGAATTCCATGTGTTTCTATAAGCCGTATTTGTGTATAACAATGTGTGAACACCAGCGATATTGGCTGTTCTGTTTATAATGTGGAATATTATAGACATGATGTATAAAGCCATGTACGTGACCCAATTCAGGTGAGTAAATTAACCAGTGGTTAGTGGTGCTTTTAGAAAGCACCTACCCCCCTTCTCAGGGAAAGCAACAGCAGTGGAAAAAAATAGCCAGAGCTTTGTAAGGGTTAAGTGTTCCCAGAAAGTGAAGCTGTAGTTCAATACAAGGCTCTAGTTGTAGGGAATACAACACTACAAAGGAAATTCCATGGAGAAGCTCAGTTAATCTGTATCCAAAGGACAGGGGATCTGACATGTTGAGGATAAAAGACATGGGATTTAGAGCAACACAAGTGGGTCATAACAGCTGATAGAACCAAAAATCTCCATGTTGTTCCAGTGTGGTTTGGGGGAGTGTCTAAAGAAGAATTATAAGGATGCAAATATCAAAAACTATATTTCAGCAGACCTGGAAAAGGTCTGGGTTGATATTTAAGCAGTGGGAAAATTCAGAGTTCTTTTTAGTCAGTTTGTGAAGAGTTTCTTATAGGAAGTAGCATTTAAGATGATATGGGAAAAGTCATATTTTAGTAATGTTGAGTGTTTAGAATATGTTTAGAAATCCAAAAAAAGAAAAAGTCGTACTAGCATATTCTAGTTAGTTGCATATCTTAACAAAACCTAGCTAAATAGCCAAGTTGCTTTGAGCAAGCTGGTTCATCTCTCTGTGCCACAATTTCGTTACTTGTAAAAAGATAAATAAGACTAGAAAAATCTCTGAAGTATATTTTATCTCTCAGTTTTATAATTTATAGTTATTTTGAAATCATTAATTGGAAATAATTGAAATAATATTTCAATTGAAATAAATAATTTGAAATAATGGTCCACAAATGATCCTAATAGTGAGGAAAAAAATAAGGATTTCAAATGGAGATGAGCAGTTCTAACTCAGTATGTTCCATTCTAAATACTAATATAAATGTGTTCAAGTCAATTTACAGAAGATTCTTTGAATCCTACCCAATAAACCGTTAACATAGAACATAAAAAGAAATTAAGATGAGACAAAGGATGTGGTTTAACATGTGTTCTGCTTTTTGAGCTACTTGGTAAAGATATTTCTACTGTGATTTGCAACTCATTTCCTTCATATTTCCATGAAAAAGTGATCCCACACATACTCAACCCTGGACTCAGTCATCTTTTAATCTGAAGCTGTTTGTTCCATGCTAAACCTCTTTCTGCTTCAGCTCACCAGCATGAAACAAAACCAGAAAGAGTAGAGAAAGGACTTCTGAACAAGATAGCATTGTTACTTTTGGGGAGGTTTGTGATAGCTCTGTTATCTATGAAATCTTTCTACCTCTGGTACTAATAGAACTTAATTTCTGCTTTAGTCAAAGTGACCTAGTGGCCTATCAGGGATCCAGACTGAGTATATGTGTTTTCAAAGCAGCAGTTTTGAGTAACAGTACATTTCAGAAGGGTATCTAACCTAGTTTGGGGAGGGTCAAAGGAAGAACCTTAAGGATAATGATATTTAAATCAAAACCTAATTTATAAAACAGAATGTGGGATTTGGCTTTCCAGGAAGAGAAGAGGGTACAGAGGCAAAGCATGGCATGATGAGAGAAGTTTACAATGGCTAGAATTGAGGGAAATGCAGGAAAGAAAGCAGGGGACAAGGTGAGGCTTGAGCTATGATGAAGAAAGGGCTGGTTGACCATGTTGAGGATGACAGGTGTAATTGATGGTGAAAGCTGCAAATGTTTTGAAATCACTCATTATTTGGGGGGGTTAATAGATGAACTGTTTTAAAGGCATTTTGAAGGACAGATATAATTTCTAAAAGCACCAATACTCCTTTCTTCTTGGTTTGCAATGTTCTATAATTTTAAATAAGTTTCTTTGTCTAGATTGATCACATACCCTCATTTATAAAAATGCTGATCTATGACAGAGACTTCTAATCTTTAAATAATGAATTTTAGTGACCCGTGAATCTAATTTGAAAGGTACTATAACATTGCAACACAGTACAGTATTATGATCTAGTTTAAAATATTCAGTATCATTATGCCTTTAAAATGTTCTCAGAAATTAAGTTGATTATACACGAGCATTTGCTGAGTGAGTCCAAGAATGTAAATGATAGCTTGGATGGCTAACTCCAGCTTGAATTATTTCAGTAAAGATAGACCAGGGGAGAATGATGAAAAGTTTAAGATTTTCCAACCTCTATAGGCAGCTGTCATTTCAGTTTATAATCTTCGTATAATGGGCCTTTGAAGTGAATTCTGCTGCTTTAACATTCCCAGCTGATATGGAATATTTCTGGAGCCTCGCCATCATTCTAAACATACAGTACAACCCTTTCTAGGATTCAAGACTTGCCACTTGTCACCTTTATATCCCCAATCAGAAAAGAACTGTAGTAAAGCATAGTACTTCATCATGAAAATATTTGAATTGCATTTCCCTTAAGGACAAATATTTTATCAATCGAATAAGATAAAGAACCAAATTTTGCTTTTTAATATACATATGAATGTAATCTGTACTGCATCACGAGTATCTTTCATATCAGCTCAGATCCTTATTGCCAACTAAGTCGCACACTTTCATTTCATGAATGCAATGATAAATATACAACCCACTTCATCACCAGTGTTGTTTCCTCATTATTCAGTACTTTCTGTGTATGGAGGCAAGTTTTACAGTATGCTCTGAATTAAAGTGAATTATGGTACAACCTTCTACATTAGCATATAGTCTTAATTTTAGGTGTTAGTATAAAAACATAAATGCCTCAGAGCCTTTTCTTGAACCAGTAACTTTTATTTGCCATTGTTCCCTTGTACACATAAAAAAAAAAAAATTCTTGTGCTAAAATATCATTGACGCAGACTAAGAAATAATTATTTTATACCTAACTTCAGCAGAAAAATACCAATGCCAATTCCTCTTGTACTTGAATACATTTTATTATTTTCCAAAGTAGCATTGTTGGCAGGTCTTAAATCCTAATGGTCTTAAATGAGTATTAATATGAATATTAATTAACTATTCAAATAACATCTTCAAATAACTGTTCCATGGCTTCGTTTTCTAAGACTGGCTCTGACTTGACTGTTATGCAATAAGATCTCTATGACTCTGCTTGTTAACAGCATCAGTCATTTCTAAAATGTGAGTTATTGTAACATGTATGGCCACGATTGGTCCATTAGCCCCTGCATCTTACTTTCAGAAAACAATAAATATAGCTCTAGCTACAAGAGTCAACCTTCAACTTCTTTCTAACACACGGTGTTAGCACTGTGACCAGTGCTCTCTCAAATTTTTCTCCTGATGCTTCTCAGTGCAATGTGTATTTGGCTCTACAGCACAAACATACAGAAATACTTTGGAGAAAGAATGCTTTCAACCAGGGTTGTCATCTTACTGAAAATACACAAAAGAAAAGATCTTTTAAATATGGAAAATGGGTCACTCCATACCACTTCACTGGTCTAATGAGAAATGTCACATGAACGTATTTATTGTTCTGCTGAAATTAACTTTGTACTAGAATTAGGCAGTTTTCAGATTTCTTGAACATCCTATATGTACCCCCACCTACAGGACTCAGGTTTAATTGTGCCTCTTCCTTAACAAGTTTGAATGACTTCTTTGTAACATCTCCCGCTTCAACTCTTATTCAAGATATAATTTAGAAATCAGCATTTTAGGGAAGTTTTCCTTAACTTCTCTAATTCACATGTTTGGTTTTACTAACATTTACAAGTCCTTTGAGTATGTATCACAAGTAATTATATGTTGTTCATTCTGGGCTATTTATCACTTATTTGGAGTTTGCTAATTGGTTTTCATAATTAGTCCATGGGTTTTTAAGAAAGAAAACAAACCAAGTTTATGCCTTTTATGTATCCCCTTATCTCAATCATTATTCATTTATTTAGGCACTCAGTATTTGATCTAGTATCCTTACAATACTGAGAGAGTAACCACATGGCTTATGAGAGCTAATGTTTTGAGAAGCATTCAATTACACTTTCAGCCTCGGATAGAATTCACCTAAGCAATGTCAAAATAGGCCATTGTGGTTTCTTTCTACATAGAGAGCAAGATGTAAATGGTGATTAATGCTAACTCTGAGTGTTCGGTCCATTTTTGAAGAGTAAATGGCCAGAAACCTATCCAGAGATTTGTTTATTTTTAGGATATACTAAGCTTTTAAAAAGTGATCTTCTTCCCCTTGTTGACTTGTTTGAAAATTGTTTTTCTTAGAGATGCATCATCACATATACACGCACACACATACACACACAAGCATGTACTATAGATAATGATTATGTCACAGTTTCTCCAACAGTAATTGAAATTCAGATAGGTTCCACACAAAAATATTTAGTGGTACGACACTTGGAGGAAAATGGTGTTTTGTTGTTAAGTGTTTTAAAATATGAAAAACTATGATTTTGTCAGTTTCTGCCCTAAAGAATTTTAGGGAACTCTCTTTTTAGTGTCATCTATCAAAATAAAGTCAGAAATTAGGACTCTACTCTCAAAAAGAGCCTCTTGAGTTTGCCTAGGCTATAATTTGGGAATTAGTGTATGCAATATAAGAGAGGGACAGATGATATGAAAGAGAGAGTGTTGGCCTTCAAATGACTGAGGAGGCAATAGAAAACATGAAAAATAAAGGACAAATAGTCTGGTATACACACAATGTAAAATGAGTAAAAGTTGAGAAACTAAAGAAAACTTTAGCATAGTACGAAGTGGTTTAGGGAAGAAAAAGTATACCAGGTTTTTAATGGAAGTCTTAGACATAAATAATTATAAATTGGATATATATATATAAAACAAAATAAAAATGAACAGGAGGTATATGATGGAAAATCACAATATCCTTAACTCCATAACATTTCATGAAAGTCTGCATCTGACTTTTGCAATTCAAATAAATATTCACAATGTCAAACTTGACAGAAAAATTCTAGGACCACTATTATTTTCTTTTTGCAAAGTAGTATAGTAGTAATGACAATTTAAATGAAAGTGTGAAGAAGGTTTAATAATATGCCAAATAAGAAACTTGATAAAGAGTTTTGGTTTTTTTAATAAAAATACAAATAGTTTTTAAAAAGGCAAAAACAAACTAATACATATGTACATCCTAATAATTACAATTTAATTTCCTTGGAGAAAGATAATAAGGTAAAATTGAACAAAACATATATGTTCTAATTAGATTGGTTAAGTGTTTTTTGTGTTTTAATAATTTTTGTAGCAGTCTGAGTTTGTTGCTTAGAGGAATATTCTAGTAGACCCTACTTGAAGGAGCTGTTCCCTTAATCCACACCAGATGGCACTATGGAACTTTTCCATTTCCTTGAGAGGCGAAGCAGAAATAAAAACGATGAAGTACAGTGAAACACTATCTTTGAGTAAATTTGTCTATCACTTCTGTTTCCTGAGGTCAGCGGGCATTATTGTTTAATATATAACACAGGAATATGACAATCTAATGTGCTTCCCCCTTTACAACTATAAAGTACAGATAAATATATAGATAGGAATCAGATTTCCTAAGAATTCCAGAAAGCCTTGGGTTTTTTATCCATGCATTTAATACCCACTTTATGGACCTTGTAGAAATTCCTCAGTGATGTATAAGCACTAAATATCTCAGGGTTCACATTCCTAGTATAATGCTTGCATAGCTCAATTGGCCCTAATTGGACTACTTTACTAATTTTCAAATTTCATCAATATATTTCACTTAGTCTTTCCTCCCCACCTACAGAGGGTATGTAGACAAATTGAGATTTATAGGACTATAATTCTATTCTATTCTATTCTATTTATTCTATTCTATTTCTAATTCATCATCTTATATATTTTCTATTCATTCTATTTCTTCATCTTATATATTTTCATAATTTTCATATTTTTTGTTTTTTTGTTTTCTCTACACTGAAGTTGCATTGGAGAAATCACTGTAAGTTACGGTATTTTACAAATGATGAAACAAGATTCATGTAAAAAGGACATTTTCTTCTGTTCTAATTCCCTTTTTTTATCTTTCACTGCTTATCTTTAATTTTTTTTTCCCAAAAAGAAACTACTCTGGGCATAATGGAATAAAAAATCCATTTAGATTGCTGTGCCATGCATTTAAATATTAATATTTAATTAGAAACAATCCCTTCCGTGCAAAAGAACGACTAATACACAACATTTCCACTTTTCTGTAATCCAGTTGTGTCCTTTTATTTATGCAAAAGTCTATCAACTTCAGGTTTTCCAGAAGCTACCAAAATTATTTCACCTTAAAGAAATGTCTTAGCAAACTTTAAGGCTCAAATGTCATTTTAAAAAAGATTTTATGTATTTATTTGACAGAGAGAGACAGAGCATAAGTAAGTAGAGCGGCAGGCAGAGGGAGAGGGAAAAGCAGTCTCCCCCACTGAGCAGGGAGCCCATTATGGGGATCTATCCCAGGGGCTCTATCCCAGGACCCCGAGATCATGACCTGAACCTAAGGCAGATGCTTAACTGACTGAGCCACTCAGGGGCCCCTCAAACATCATTTTAACATAAATCATTTTCCTATACTTCGTATAGAAATAATATTACATGTTGCTTCAGACAATACAATGAATTACACGAAAATATTCTAAGCCACTATTTAAAGTAGATCTATTAAAACAATATTGCCATTATTGAATCTGTAATTATAAATTAAGTAATAAAAGGTGTAAAATATGTATCCATTCACATCTAATAGAAATCCAAGCAACACAAAAATCTTTGACTTTTACTTTTGTGCCCTAAAAAATAAGAGCTGTAAACATCTGTAAACCATAAAGAGACATGATAGAATGATTTTCCTTTCATTTGACATTCTATATATAGGGCTCTATAATGAGAGCTTTTTAACATAAAGGAAAAGGCATGTGCTTATATGGATGTTTTGGTAGAATTGACTAAAGGTTACATGAGAAATAAGTTAATGGACTGAAGTTTATAGCTGTGTGTATAACTGTCAAATCTTTCTGTAAATTACCTTTCTCTTCTGCTGGCTGGAATGCAAAAATCCAATAAACTGTTAATAAAAATGGAAAGGTCATATGTAAATATCAAAGATCTTGAAAATGAACCAGAAAAGATGATAGTTTGCAGAAAAATATCATTTTATATTCTGTTTCACTGTATTCTAAATGTGATTGGGTTGCAAAGTGTGTTTTCAGGGAAAAAAAAAACGAGTAGGAAAAGTTTCTATTAAAAAGAGATTAGTTTTTCATCTGAAAAGAGGAGTTTGAGTACTAATTGGCTGTTGGTTTCTGCAACTTCAGAAGAATTGCAAACAATTAAACGCTTTGATATTTTCTCTGATTAAGCAAACTCTTAATAGGACCTCATGGAATTATTCTAGAAACACTGAGAGAGCACAATCTGAGTAGGGTGTGTGTTTGTGATAGAAGGTTCATTGCTTGGGGCCTAGGAGGCTCATCTTCTGTTTGTAGCCAGACACCTCGCAATTTAGCAGTCGCTGGCCTAGTCTTGAGCTTGCAAAGAATTAGGGCCTCAAAGAACTGGAGCACCAGAAACTACTCTTCTCTGCCCTACTCCATTTGTTCAAAGACAGAATAGCCCTTTTCAAGCCAATTTGAAAGTTGTAGCCTCATAAAGGGAATGCATTTAGGCCTAGGGAGAAGCTGAGTTTGAACACATGCTGCTTTTGATGAAGCCATGCATGGTGCCTCTTGATCTTCTGTGTCTGTATTTTAAGGGCTGTTCTGGTACCTGAAAAGAATGGCTGACAGAAGGGCAAAGTATGGGGTTTGGTCTTCTGAATAGATCCTTGAAAGAACAATTTTATTTTCCTTTTCTTTCTCTTTTTTATTTTAGCAGTGTCTAAACTCTAAAATTATTATACTGGATCAACATAAGAATCAAGTTTCACCAAGAGTATGAAGTAATAAGTAGCATTGATTGTTTGTGATGTCTTTTAGCTGAAGGGACTATTAATCCTATATGATTTAGGTGAATACTCAGTTTCCTTTCAATGTTATCAATTATTCACCAAAAGCAATGAGGGAATGGACGGATTTACTCAGGCCAGTGCTTCATGTTTTCCTTAAATGATCTAAATAGCTATCAAAAGCAGTGAATGAATAGATGAATCTACTTCACTGGAAACATGTAATGATTAAGATAAGATTTCCAAATAAATTTATAATGTTCACATTTGGTATAAATAAGTTTGCTCCTTTCATTAACTAAAAGCTGGAAAATATGCTTGAATAACAGTGAAAGAGACTCGGAAAGGAGCCAAATATATTACCTAAGTGGGATTTTGAATTTCTAGAAAAGTTCCTTTCTGAATACATTATTTGCGATATTTAAATAACATTGGCTTAAGGTCAGATTTAAACTAAAAACCCTTTCAATTTAAACCTTTCTGATTCCTTGTGATCACTTTTCAATTAGACAATGAAAAACAATTTAGTGGATACTTAGCTTAATTGCTTTGCTTCTACTTTTTGACCTCCAGAGCTCCACTTATGTATTCTATGCAATATGCTTGTACAATTATCTGCCTCTTTAGAATGCACATTTCCCATGATTTTGTACAAACTGTCTGATTCAATCACTGTTAAGTACTCTTTACTCCTTTTTTTCCTTTTAGGAGAGTCGGGTTCAAGGCATTTGCTTCTAATTCTGGCATTAAAAGTAAACTGTAACTTCCTATTAGGAGGAAAGAACAAGTTTGCATCAGTAAATGATGCTGTAGTTTACCCACATCATTATGGTACGGAATGTTAAATAGAATGTCATTAAAATATTAAACAAAATGATAGAACAAGATGTTGCTAAATAATTAGTTAATTAAATGCACTAATAACAGATCCAAACTTGAAGTAAATATTTTGTAGTGTTGGAGTGTATTTCTGTTTATGTCTGTGTTTGTGTCTGAGTGTGTGTATCTTTCTACAGGCCGGGGTGTTCTGTCATTTTTTCTAATAAACCTCAATAAATTTTTAATTTGATAGGGTACCAATTTTTGCACCTACTTATATGCAACTAGGTATATGAAAAAAATCTCAAATATGTTAAAGGTTTAAAAGCAAAATCAGTTTTATATGAATTCTGGTCCTTTTTTTTTTTTTTAAGATTTTGTTTATTTATTTGAGAGAGAGAGCACAAGCCGCGGAAGCTGCAGAGGGAGAGGGAGAAGCAGGCTTCCAGCCCAAGGAGCAGGGAGCCAATGAGGGGCTAGATCCCAGGACCCTGGGATCATGACCGGAGCCAAAGGCAGATGCTTAACCAACTGAGCCACGCAGGCACCCTGAATTCTGGTCTTTAGTGTCTAAAGGTTTTTGTAAGAAAATAGATTTGGTATTACTTAAAGTTTTTTAAGTATTAAATTTTCTTACTATAGTAAGGTGTACGATGATAAATGGCATCTCATCATGTTGAAAAATGTAATTTTCAAAAATGTAGTATTTATTAAGGCCTTACTATTTAAAGTCATTTTACCTTGTTTACATCAACCTCATTCTTCCATTCAGACTTTCAAGTACTAAATGGGAAAGAAGAGACAGTCTCTCTCTCCTGAAGGAATATTCTGTGCTGTAAAAGAGATAACAAGTTCTCCCTATAGAAGAAAGAGTAATTGTACCGTGTGACAATTATACCCTACAAGATTCACAAGGTGTTTTTAAAAAAGTGTTAAGGCTTAGCATGAAAGCTAGACAAGTTTATCACTTTCTCCCCATTTTATAGACTTGTACACTGAGCCCAGTAGTTCTGTACATTATTAGTGAGGATTTCAGGAAATAGAGACGTCATTAACTTTCATGGACCTCAGTTTTTCCATATGTAGAAGGAAGCGCTTGGGTTACATTCTAAACCTTCTTTAGATGTACCCCTTTGTCATTTTATGACTTGTGCAGAAGCATATAGCTGGCAAACCTTAGAAATTAGGACTTCTGCATTTTAGGATACTCATCATGTGCTCATCATTACCCTTTATTTCTCTTCCCAAATGCATTCAACCACTTCCTAAGGCTTAACTTTGTTCCTTCAATTAGACTCATTGAGCCACTCATTCTTTGTATCTCATCAGCTCAGGTTAATTTCTCCCACCTTTATGATCATTTGTCATATATATATATATATATATAAAATATTTCAAGTCTGTAGCAATTTATTTGTGTATCAATTTTAATATCTATATAATGGCTTTACATTTCAATAGTTCTTTATTGTTACATCAATATACCTGCATGATACATTTATGATTTCTTTACTTGTGTACATTTTTTGTTTATTCATGAAGCTATTTAAGATCAGACTGTATTACAATTGAAATTCTCCTCGTTCTAAGAAGCAAACTAACCTGGGTTTAAATCTCAATGTGGTCCTTTACAAATAGTAGTTGCTTAACTTTTGTACTCTTATTTACTGAAGCTATTATAGTATATGCCTCAAAGAGTATTACAAGAATTAAATATTAGTAATTATTACTATTATTCCACTAAAATTAAAATGTTGCTCTTTATTGATAGTATAAATTAGCTACCAAGTAGGAAACGAGCTAAAGAGATTTATCTGCAAACCCCATTTTTAAAAAAAGGGAGGGAGGCTAGGTGACTCAGTCTGTTCAGCATATGACTGTTGACTTCACCTCAGATCATGATCTCAGGCTTGTGGGATCCAGCCTGGTGTTTGGCTCCACACTCAGTGGGGAGTCTGCTTGAGTTTCTCTCCCTGTGCCCTTCCCCATGCTCACATGCTCTCTCTCAAATAAATACATCTTTTTAAAAAAAGCATCTCATGTAAAATCAGAACTATAGAAATGAATGAACATTCTAACATTGTCACATCAAATAAAAAGAGCTAAACTTTTTGATTGAGTGCTGTAATTATGTTTTTTTCTATGGTGCGGGAGCTGTGTTTTTGACCTCTTGGAGTTTATGTTTCTAGCACCAAAGTTCCACATTGATTTTTTTTTCTCTAGCTCTTTTTCTAATTGCATATCCTCAATGTTTCTTCCTATAAAAAATGTATAAAGTTTGAGCTACATGAAATACCTTTAGTCTAATATTTTTTTTGGGGGGGGGAATGGTACCATTTGGTACTCTGCAAATAGTATCAGTATCTCTAGGATATTTTTAGCTTTAGCTCAGACCCCTTTCTCTTATTTCCTGAGCTAACTAGCACTTCTAGTCTTCAGCTGCTTTGATACTGGGAGAATTACTAGCAATTTGGAAAAACATGCTTTAATTGTAGCTAAGAAATAGACTAAATGCAAGGCCCATGAGTTTTTGTTCTACCCTCTTCTTAAATGTCTTTGCAACCCAGGTCAAAACACTTACCTGTACATACTTAGTGAGTTTATCTATATAAAGAAGCTGGTGAAATCATTCTTATGAAAGCACTTAAATTAGATGATAGTAGATAATTGATACCAGTATTTCTGGAGGTTTGGTTTAGGATAATGTGCCTGGATAATTTAAAATTAACTGCTGACAATACAAAAGAAAGTAGAGGAGGAGTGCCTGGGTGGCTCAGTGAGTTAAGCAACTGCCTTAGCCCCGCATCCTGGCTCCCTGCTCAGCGGGGAGCCTGCTTCTCTCTCTCACTCTGTCTGCTGCTCCCCCTGCTTGTGCTCTCTCTCTCTGTCATATAAATAAATAAAAATAAAATCTTAAGAAAAATTAAAAAGAAAAAAGAGGAGGGAGATGGGACTTTAAACTTTGTTTTTGTTATTGTCTTATTGTAACACAGTAGTGTACGAGCTTTTTTTGTGTTGTTGAAGAAAACTAGAATCATAACACTAATAGCAGAAATGTACTCTTCATCTTAAATTTAGATCACTGGAATTACATGCTTTGAAAACTAAGGTGAGACAAAAACAAACCTGTTGATCTTCTTTTCCTTTTAACAGAGAATCTTGCAACAATAAGAAGAAAAGATAAAATTTCAGTGATGTGCCAAAGTCGAACTCCATCTTACATACTTATGGCTATGCCATATCTGAACTATATTTAGCAGCATTTCTGAGGCAGAACAATTGTTATGGCAAGACAAAGAGATGGGTGGGGAAAATGTGATGTCTTTGTATTTTCCCCTAGGTATTAGAGGAATCATGTGCATTTATAGAAATCATCTTTGACACTCTAGAAGCAGAATCTCTTAACCCCAGAAATTACCTTAGATCTTGTTTTATAGATGAGCTCCATGTTCTGTGTAGCTAGTCATGATGATGAGAATGATATCAGTGTTTTCACTATTGTCTATTCTTATACCAACTACTAAGAGCTCGATGACTATCGATTTAACTATTGTTCTTTTGGCTTAGCTGCAGGCTGGGATTTCTAGCCTTTGAGCCTATAAATGAGGATACATAAAGAAATCCTCTCTCATTCTCATGGCAACAAGTTGTTGGAAGATGGACCCATTCCTTTTATTATGACTTACATGGACAAAGGCTTTGGAATGGCAAAGGAAAGTAGATACTCTCACTAGCTAACAAAAAATAAAGTAACTACTGTATCTGTGTTTCAGTGGATTCATGGAATGAGTAAAAACATTTGTCTATTTTATTCAGGGTTACTGAGAACTTAACCATGCATTTATATTGAACTGGACAAATGGGAAGTTGCAAAGTAAAACTTTAGTTGCACATGCTTACATACTTCAATATACAAAATTAAGAGATGAGCACAGGGGGTTAAAGAAGGTTGACATGAAGTAGCACTTAGAGTTGACAGAGCAAAACAATGACTGTTACATTGTAGCATGCAGCTTTTGGCAGCTTCAATTCGTTCAGAATTCTAGAAGCATGCAAAGACTGCCTTAAGAACTTCCTTGGAGTAGTCCAAATGAAGAACAATGAGATTCTAATAAGAATTACTATGGAATTGATCTTTACTTATGGCTTTCATAAGAATTATATCCACATGGATGAAGTTTTCTTCCAGAAATAATTTTTGAAGCACTCTATTAAACATATTTTAAGACTTAATCAGTTTTCTATACAATATAGTTAAACTTTTTCACTTTGCCATTTTCTTTTAATTTTCAGAGTCTTTCAAAGTCTTCAATTACATGTTCAAATAAAAAACGTATTTAGTAGTATTATTGTCTATTTAATTATTTACCAGTTTATACTCCTTGGCCATTCTTAGGTTTCCTTTTGGGTTATAAGTATGTGCCATTTTTCCCAGTCCGAATTTGTCAAATATATTTTATTATTTTTCAATGGTATCAATTGTTATTATTGACAAAAATCAGTGCTCACTGACATTTTTAAATAAGGTCTATTTTATTTGGGATTAGATAAAATTATCCATTAGGGTAAATAAAAGTTATTTTTCTGGGACTTCTTTTTTTTTTAAATGTCTTACTAGTGTGGTATCATTTTTGCCTAATATTCCTCACCTATTTTTCAGAGCATGGTACCCCTATACATCCAGTCACACAAACAAGAAAAGTAGTCACCCTTTTACTTTCTTGTAATTCAAACTCTTATATCTAATTCATCACCAAATCTCTTTTAATTTACCTCTGAAATATATTGTAAATGATCCCACACTTTAGAACACTACCTTTGCCACATAAGCACTAAATTATTGTAATATTCCACATTCTAGTCTTCTCTTATCCATTCCAGTCACTGGCCACTGAACCCAAAGTCTCTTCACCCCCCCCAAATTCCTAAACCTTAAAACATTTCAAAGATTCTGAGATGTCAGTTGTTATCAGTCGTGCCTGAACTGCCACACATTGTGGAATATGAAGAGAAAAGCCTAAATAAGAGGCATTATCGAGTTTCACACAAGAATACCATTAAAGAATATTTATCACTATTTTTTGTAAGTTGGGATAATTTTGTTTCCAGCTTCAATATCAATACTAGTTGTGCATATATGTATATGTATTGGTCTTCCTAACTAAACTTGAGTTCAGGAATGCCAATTATCATTGTTAACATTAGGATGAAACAAAAATGCCCCTTAATGTATATCTGCTGTCAGCCATTTCTTCTCTCTGCTACATTAACTTCAAAAATAATAATAATAGGGGCGCCTGGGTGGCACAGCGGTTAAGCGCCTGCCTTTGGCTCAGGGCGTGATCCAGGCATGATGGGATCGAGCCCCACATCAGGCTCTTCCGCTATGAGCCTGCTTCTTCCTCTCCCGCTCCCCCTGCTTGTGTTCCCTCTCTCGCTGGCTGTTTCTATCTCTGTCAAATAAATAATAAATAAAATCTTAAAAAAAAAAAAACAAAAATAATAATAATTCAAAAGAATTCTTCCTGACTACTGACATCTTCTCTCCGTATCTACTATGATTGCTTTAATCTTCCCTTAGTATTTTTTTTAATATTCTCAGAAACTGTAGTTACATCACTTCTCTTTCTTTATATTGGTAATTGGTATCTTTTTTTTCATGATCAGTTTGGCTACTGGCTTATCAGATTTCTAGATCTCCATAAAGAACCAGTTTTTAGTTTTACTATTTTTTTCTATTTTTTTTTTTGTTTTCTACATCACTGATGTTTAATTGAAATTTGTATTGATTTAATTGTAGATCCACATGCTATTACAACAAAATGGAGACCCCGTGTGTAGTTCGTTCATTGCCGCATAACCCTAGTGATAAGAGTTGTTTGTTGTAGTTGAATCCTCCCTACCTGTGGAAGATCAGGAATGTTGCTGCCTTTGGTACTTGAGGTAGACTCACCCACTACGGGTATTCCCAAGCAACACTCTAGTCTGGCAGTAGGAAGGGTTTATCAGACATTTGTAGACAAAGAAGCTTCTAAGACCAGGCTGTTTGTTGCAGGATTCTCCACTGTCCAATCTGCTCAAATGATTTTTATCAGTGTGTTTTCCTTGATGACTCTATTTAAATAGTAATGTCTTAACCTGGTAATACTTATCTGTTTCATTTTCTTATTTTTCCTCCAGAGATCTTAATCAAAATTAAAAAATATATATTGTCTATGTTACTTGTTTGTTTGATGACTTTGTTTCTCTATAACAGAATTTAAGCTCATTTAAGGCAGGATTTTTTTTTTTCTCTCTCTTTGAATCACTGTTCTCTCTTCCATACCAGGAAAAGAGATACATATACAATTTTTTATTTCACAAAAAGAAAGAAGAAATGTGAGCAGGAAAGAATAAATTAAGTAAGGGGAAAAAGATAAGGAGGGAAGGAAAAAAGGATGGAATGAAAATAGAAAGAAGGAATAAAGGATTGAAGGAAGTAAGAAATAAAGGACAGACGTTGGGATCACAAATATGAGGATAGAGAAATATATACTTTAAGATCTGAAGCTTATTATCATTGGGCCTAAATTTTTCAACATGTTGACATGCTGTTTTTAGTATACTTAAAATTTTCACAGGCTTCTATTCCATCCTTTCAACTAGAAGAGAACATGGGGTCAAGTGAGGACTATTGTTGATGCTGCATCTATTTGGGTTTTCTGGAAACAGATTCTGAAGACTTTTACATAATAGTTTGCTGAAGAGGGACACAGGAGATACACCTGTAAAACACTCAGAAAGAAAACAATGGGCAGAAGCTATCAATCAATGCAGTTGAGACTGAGACCTCAGCCAATCTCAACAGAAAGTTCAGAGCTGTCATATTTCCTCAAAGTTTATGAGGTTGATTCTATTCATTCCCCTTCTAGATATAGACCACATGTTGGCTCTGGGAGGGGAAACAACTGTGGGTTAGGCAACTTCATCAAGATAAGAGCCATTTTGAATGAATAAGTAATAATCTATCAGTAGCTAATATTCCCTTTGGCTAAGCGATAGATGTATCCACCCTAACGAGGATATCTGAAACCCAGGTGAGGATATTTGGACAATATTTATTTATTGTGTGGGATTTTTTCCAGTTTTATCAAGATATAATTGACATTGTAACATTGTATTGCCATATATGACATAGTAAATTGCATAAATTTAAGATTTACGGTGTGATGATTTCATACAGGCATATATTATGAAGTGATTACCACAATAACATATCTTTCAACTCGTGTGATTACAGTTTTATTGTTATTGTTATGGTAAGAACATTTAAGATTTACTCTTCTAGCAACTTCCAAGTATACAATATGGTATTGTTGTAGTCACTATACTATACATTAGATCCCCAGAATTTACTGATCTTAGAGCAGGAAGTTTGTAACCTTTGACACAACTGATTTCTTTATGTTGATTTCTGTATCCTGTAACTTTACTGAATTTGTTGATTAGTTCTAACAGTTTTGGGAGGTACTGTTAGGTGTTCTATATATAATATCATATCATCTGCAGAGACCATTTTACTTCTTTCTCTTTCAATTTGAATGTCTTTTATTTTCTTGCCTGATTATTCTGGTTAGAATTTTGAGTACTACGTTGAATAGGAGTGGAAAAAGTTGGCACCTCTGTCTTGTATCTGATCTTAGAGGAAAAGCTTTCAACCTCTTAGTGTTAAATAGGATGTTAGTTTTGGGTTTGTCATATATGTTTTTATTATGCTGAGGTATGTACTTTCTATACCACATTTATTAAGAGTTTTTATCATGAATAATGTCAAATTTTGTCAAAACCTTTTTGCATCTACTGGGAGAATTATATATTTTTTTTTATTTTTCGTTCTATTTATGTGGTATATCACATTAATTGATTGGCATACATTGAACCATCCCGGCATTTCAAGGATAAAACCCACTTGGTCATGGTGTATGGTCCTTTTAATGTGCCGTTGAATTCAGTTTATTAGTATTTTGTTGACATTTTTGCGTCTGTATTCATCAGTTTGGTCTGTTGCATTCTCACTGGCTTTGGTATCAGGGTTATGTTGCCCTAGGAAACAAGTTTGATAGTGTTCTCACCTCTTCAGTTTTTTGAAGAGTTTAAGAAAAACTGGCTATCATTCTCTAATTGTTTGCTAAAATTCACCATTAAAGCTATGTAGTCCTGAGCTTTTTTTACTGGGAGCTTTAATTACTGATTCAGTCTCTTTAGTCATTGTTCTATTCACATTTTCTGTTCTTAATGAATCAGCCTTGGTATTTTGTTTTTAGGAATTTACATATTTCTTCCAGGTTATCCAACTTTGACTTTTATTGTCCATAGTAGTCTCTTGTGATCTATTGTTCTTAGTTGGTTCAGCTAAAATTTGTCAGTTTTGTTTATTTTTTTTAAAAAAATGACTTTTCTATTTTTTTTTCTGGTCTATATATCTGTTCTGATCTTTGTCATTTTCTCCCTTCTGCTAACATTGGGCTTAGTTTATTCTTATTTTCTAGTTTCTGGAGGTATAAAATTTGTTTGTTCATTTGAGATCTCTCTTTTTTTCTTTTTTGTATGTGTTTATTACTATAAGCTTTCCTCTTATAACTGTTTTTGCTGCAGCCCATTAAGTTTTGGTATGTTATGCTTTTCGTTTGTTTCAAAATATTTTTTATTTGCTTTCTGATTTGTTCTTGACCCATTGTTTGTTTGGGAGTGTATTGTTTAATTTCTACACATTAGTGAATTTACTAGTTTTCTTCTTGTTAAGGATTCTAGTTCCTTATCGATGTGATCAAAAGACACTGGGTATGATTTTGATCTTCTTAATTTTTTAAGATTTCTTTTGTGAACTAACATGTGATCTACTTTGGAAAATAAGAATCTGTACTCTGCAGCTGTTGGATGGTGTTCTGTATATCTCTGTTAGGTCCGTTTGATCTACAGTATAGCTCAAGACCAGTGTTTCCATTTGATTTTCTGTCTGGATGATTTATCCACTGCTGAAAGTGGAATATTGATGTCCCCAATATTATCGTATTGTTGTCTATTTCTCTCTTCAGATTTCTCCCTAGGACTCCCTGCCCCCTGGTTACATAGCACACCTCAGTAATTCTGGATGAGACAAGATAGAAGCATCTTTTTAGCAGTGTCCATCAAAGCTGGGCAGGCCTGATGCTCACTCACATAGCCTTATTTTTCCTTGTGGGAGAAATCATAGGTCAAGATGGTTTCTCATGAGTGGATCATGCAAAATTTGATATAGTTGGTCTACAGGCCACTTCAGGGTCTACAGTTAAGACGGGGGGGGGGGTCTGTATGCCTATAGTCCAACTTATAAGTAGGTGTGACTATTTTCAGGTCCCCTGGTGTATGTTGCTGGTGACAAAACCAAAGCCAAACAGAAATGAAGCTAGGTCCCCAGAAATACAGAGGTGTGTCTAGGCATAAGTCAACTGCGTGAGTATCAGGCTTCTTTATCAAAAGGGCTTTTCTCTGTCAGACTACAGTGGGCTTCACGATCTCCACCTGGATCCCAAAGCTCCCACAAAGGCTTTTCTGTCCATGGATGGATGCCATATTATTATTGTTGAGGGGGAGAGACATGTGAAGGATGTCTGACTCAGCCATACTGCTAATATCACTTCTGACTTATTTTATTCGTTTTACTTCTCTGGGGTGCATGTTCTGGAATAATGATTGTTCTCAAATATCTGAATCATCTGGGATGCTTACTAAAAATACATATTTTAGTGGAGCACCTGGGTGGCTCAGTTAGTTAAGTGTTTGCCTTCAGCTTAGGTCATGACCCTGGGGTCCTGGGATCAAGCCCCACGTCAGGCATCCTGCTCAGTAGGGAGTTTGCTTCTCTTGCTCCCGCACCCCTTCCCCCACTTGTGTTCTCTCCTTCTCAAATAAATAAATAAATAAAATAAAAAAAACATATTTCAGGGAAAAATACATATTTTAGGGACTCACTGAAGATTTACTAAATCAGAAATTCATAGAATCAAGATAAAGAACCACATTTTTAATATGCATCAAATAATATTGACATAAGTGACTAATGGTTTCCATGGTCAGAAAGACTGATTTCCACTGTGAACTCAATGAAGGCAATTGAATCTTATAAATCTTGTTTCTCCATTTCCAGATACATAACTTATTAATAAACACTTATTTTTATTGAATAGTTGTTTATCAATGTTAATACATCAATCAATGTTAATTATCAAAAATATTTTGTTATTGATGCAGACATCATTTTACTGTGAAACTCATTTCATTCAGAAATGGAATTACAATCTATTTCATTTTTATAAATGTAATACATTACTGTGAGATTACTAGCAATTTCTTTGTGCTGATGCAGGTGGAAAAACATCATCCTTTTACTCACGATTGCCAAAACCTGGAAACAACCAAAATGTCCTTTAGTAGGTGAATGGACAAATAAATTGTAGTGCATATAGACAATGGAATATCATTCAGTGCTAAAAAGAAATGAGCTATTAAGCCATGAAAAGAGATGGAGGAAACTTAATCACACATTTCTAAGTAAAAGAAGCCAATCTGAAAAAGCTACATACTGTATGATTCTAACTATATGACATTTGGGAAAAGGCAAAACTATGAAGACAGAAAATAGATCAGTGGTTGTCAAGGATGGAGGGTAGAGGGACAAATAGTTGGAGTACAGAGGATTTTAGGGCAGTGAAAATACTTTGTATGATACTATAATGATGGATATATCATTATACATTCATCCAAATCCATAGACTATAACACCAAGAGTGAATTGTGATGTGAACTATGGGATCTGGGAGATTATGATATGTCAATTAGTTTCACCAATTCCAACAACTGTGCCCCTATGGGGGGGGGGTATTGATAATGGGGAAGACTATGTGTGTGGGGGGTCATGTGGTATACGGAAAATGTCTGTACTTTCCTCTCAGTTTATTGTGAGCTTGAAACTGTTCTGAAAATGAAGTCTCAAAAAGAAAAGAAGAAGAAGAGGAAGAAGAAGAAGAAGAAGAAGAAGAAGAAGAAGAAGAAGAAGAAGAAGAAGAAGAAAGGAAGAATCGATAGTAATGGGGAAGAGAAGTTAGAAAGCTTAAGCTTCCTTTCACACACAGACCTGAGCTGAGGAGAGGAGAAATGTTTTGTTATATTTAGTTATGGTTTCTTTTATACAGTCTTGGACTGGAAACTTATTAACTAAATCATGATTATATTAGTTTTTAGAATGACTGCAAGAATGGATACTATGTAAGAATAAGCTGAAAAGACATAGGACCTGCCAGGTTTTCATGGAGAGGCAGGGGAAGATAACCCTCACTGAATAAATTTTATAGAGAGATTCTGAGACTAAAATAAAGTTACATTTTTTAATTTAAAACACAACCCTGACCCAAATTTTCCCCACCCCCAGGCCTTTGGCAAAAACCATACATCTCATTGGTTATTAGATGCAATCCCTATTTTTTGCAGGAAGTCTTATGAATGTCATTTCCTCTAACTGCTTGCTCAATACCTTACTGGCAAATGTTTATGACATGTAGATAGCTAACATAAAATACATACTTTTGAAAAATGACATTATTTCTTATGGTATATAAGTGTGTTTGTCCTTGCTGAAGCAATTCACACTTACAGCCAGTAGCATTAGAGACGAGTAAGTCCTAGGCCTGGAAAGGCTTTAGAGCATATTTCTATTCTGTTTCCAGATCCAAAAAACAGACTAATAGACTTCAGGAGATAGATTCAAAAGTTGCACTCCCAACCTGAGCTGAAAACAGGGCATATTTATGTTTTGTCTTGGAAAACATATTAGAATGCCTGAAATCTAAGACTTAATTTAAAGGTTCACTGACACCATTCACTTTGTTGTATCTTCCATCTTATTCTTGTTTTCTGCATCTTGCCTTGAGAATTATAGTAAGCATCATTTTTTTTTTTAAAAAAGAGAGGGAGAGAATGCATGTGTGGATAGTGTGGGGAGAGGAAGAGGGGGGAAGGGGAGATAGAATCTTTTTTTAAAGATTTTATTTATTTATTAAGAGAGAGAGACAGCAAGAGAGAGTGAGAGAGAAAGAGAGAGCATGAGCAAGAGGACAAGAGGAGATGCAGAAGGAGAGGGAGAAGCAGACCCGCTGTTCAGCAGGGAACCCAACACAGGGCTCGATCCCAAAAGCCTGGGATCAAAGGCAGACGGTTAACCAACTGAGCCACCCAGGTACCCTGGCAGAGAGAATCTTAAGCAGGCTCTATATCCAGCATGGAGCCTGACATGGGGCTTGAACTCAAGACCCTGAGATCATGACCTGAGTCAAAATCAAGAGTCAGACACATAATCAACTGAGTTACCTAAGCATCCCAGCAAGCATCATCTTTTTAATTTATGAGACTGTTTGATATTAATTGGACAGTACTAAGAACATCAAAAAGTCTTGGATTTTCTTCCTATTCAGAGTAATTATTAGCTTTTAATTATTGATTGAACAGGACAAAAGTCTTACAATGTAAGAAAATAAAAATATCAATGGCAATAAAATAGTCTGCGACTTTTTATAACCAAAACCAAAGCCACCATATCATTAACTCTTCAAACTCAGGGTCCTATTTTTGAAACACTGCAAAATATTTTACTACCTTTCCCTCTTCTTTTAAAGTATATTGTCTTGGCAACATCATATATCTATTACAATAACATCAACTTTCATCTGTAGCTTCAATTTATATTTCTAGGCCCAAACTTTATTTCAGTTATGCATTAAGTTTTTTCATTTACTCAATAGACATTTATTCAGCACCAAATATACCTGCATATAGGATAGAAATGTTGTTTGCTACCATGTAACTTACACTGTAAAGGGAAAGATAAAAAAAAATAAATAATATATATGTATATCTAGTCATTTAATATTTATATAATGTAATAATACATTGTATAGACCAAATTTTTGTGTCCCCTTCAAAAATGCACATGGTGAAGCCCTAATTCACCATGTGATGATTTGGGGAGATGAAGTCCTTGGGAGGTAACTAGGGTTAGAGTCAATCCTGAAGGTTGGACCCTTTGATGGGATTAGTTCTGTTACAAGAAGAGACAACAGAGAGCTTTCTCTCTGAAACTTTCTCTGTCTCTGTCTTTGTGCTACATGCCCACACAAAGAAGAGGACATAAAGCACACAATGAAAAGGAAGCAGTCTACAAATCAGGAAGAGAGCCTTCACTGGGAACCAAATTGGCCACACCTTGATATGAGGTTTCCCAACCGTTAGAATTGTGAAAAGTTTCTGTAAGGCTTGTCTATGATATTTTTTTACAGCAGCCTGAGCTAAGACATATGTGTTCATAATGGTCATTGTGATGAGTTATGATGAAAATGCAGAATGCTGAGACATTTACCAATAAGATAAAACATTGTTTATGGGGTTTAGGAGGGCTTTCTTAGGATTCTGTGAAGAATTAATGTCTATTCCTGGACTACGATATGAGGAAAAGTAATCCAGATAAAAACATTGTAGCTAAGTGAAGTCATTGTGTGTGTGTGTCAGTCAATTAGTAAGTATCATGATCATAATTGTTTTAAAAGGCCATTCTTTTTCTCTCTATTCTTTCTCTTTCTCTCTACTTCCTCTTCCCATTCTTTTTTGAAGAATGAGTTTTAGAGGATCAAAACTAGAAGCATGAAGCATATAGGTTAGGTGAGAAATGAGAGATAATTATGGCTTTCTTGACAGTGGTAGTTGAAGTAGTAGATTTTATTAGATGAATTCCAGATATGTTTGAAGTTAGAGATAAAATAAACTGATAATGGCTTTGATGTGGTTTTGGAATATAGGTGAAGTTTGGTGGGGTCGGGTCTGGAGCCAGCAGCCAAGAAACAATTCTTGAGACGTCTTTGGTGCAAAAAGGTAGTTTTATTAAAGCACAGGGACAGAACCCATGGCCAGAAAGAGCTGCTGCACCAAGGTTGTGAGGGGTGGTTAATTATATACTTGGGAGTTGGGGGAGATAAGGAAAAGGGAGGTTTCAAAAGGATTTTCATACGTTGAAGACTCACAGGATACCAGAGGCCTTACCATTGTCGAGTTAAGGTTGTTTTTCCTTCTAGCAAGGCATTAACATTAAGATGGTGGGAAGTTTCCTGGGGGGATGTCACGCATATCCCACCCAGGAGTGCAGGGAGAGGGGTTTCAGGGTGTCAGCTTGTGCTTTGTCCTTAGCTAACCTTCTGCTCCCTCATCAGATTGATATAAGAATAAAAGAATTATCTAAAAACTAAACATACATGTATGGCTTGAGAAATTCTGTGGCTCATTTTGGAGTTTTCTAAAGAGATTCTCAGACTAGGAGGGTATAGATTTTGGAAAGTAATCAGTAAGCCTTTTGGGCCGTCTTAAGTTTGAGATGGCCACTAAACATCTAAGATAAGACATCAAGTGGGCATTTGAATATGTATATGTGGAATTTTGTAGAAAAGTCAGTGTAGAAGATTCAGAATTGAATTATAGATTATACTTATTTTAAGATCCAGGAAACTGAATGCATGCTCATTGGTTTGCATATAGATAAAATAATGAGAGAAAACCCAAGATGCATCCTACATTATAGGTCGAGAGAGGGAGGAACTAACAAAAGAGAAATATCAGGAGCTGTCAATGAGATAGAAGAAACCCATGAAATGTAGAGTAAAAGAAGACACCACCCTCCAAAAAAGGGAGAGAATGTTATCAATTTTCCTAAATATATCTGAGTTTAAAAACTAAAAAACAAAAACAAACAATGAAAAGTTACTTGATCATTGAGTTTAGAAATAAGGGACAACATTGAAGAGAAGAACTTCAATGGAATTATGGAAGTATATAGAAGGCACTAGACATAGATTAGCTGATAGTATTAATTGACTTTAAACACTTAGAAAAAAAAATACTCCCGTGTCGTCCGGGGGCATAGTAATGAGATTTTCTTTGTAGATTTCTTAATATGTAATATGAAGCATAAACATTTTAATTTCCTATGGACATGGGACTTTTCTTCTTCGAGGGTTGTGCTGGAAGTACTGTTTTATCAAAGAGATTCACTCTCATGAGAAGAATCACCTTAGAGTTCCTCTAGTCTTTATCTCTTTGTGCTTGAAAAAGAAACAACAATCTGTTTGTATGCAGGGAAAATTAAAACCATCTAAGTGTTTCAATCAGAGAAAATTTAACACAAGGAATTGGTTACATGGGTGATTGGATACCAAAGGAAGACAATTTATGAGAAAGTAAGCCGAGATTAGAAACAGCAGGAAATACTACCATTCCTAAGACTGGAGGGACACATGAAAGAAATGATGTTATGAGAGCTCTGAAGCTGGTGCTCTATAGCAAGGGCTAAACTTTTGCAGGAGCCGACACAGAGGGAAGGTGTATTTTGTAGGAAACAGAATAATGAAGAGAAGGAGCTAATGTCAATGAAGCCACTGGAAACAGAGTATAGAAATAATCTTACTTCCTTAATACACTTGAACTATATTCTGCTTCTGATTCCTATCTTTGGCCAGAGGCAAAGGTATTTGGACAATGTTGTTCCTAAAATACTAAGCAAATCAAGAAGGAGAAGTACCAGGATTGTATTTTAAAAATAAGCATATTACTGACATGCATTCTTAGATAGTGGGTATTCAAAGGTAAATCTTTCAAATATGTCTTACTAAATAATATAAGATGATAACAAAACATTTACATTGTATTATTGCTATGGAATAATGGGTGGAACTGCTGTAGGCAATGAACTTATTTAGAAGTGTTGTCCATTAATTCATAAATTTGTATCAGTACAGAAAAATCTATGACTAAGTCTTTATTCCCTCATTTGGTTCACACATTTGAAGAAAAAATCCATTCTTCTTATCTGATTTAGAAAGAATAGTATTAAGATGGTAGAGCTCACTGACTTTTGAAAGCATAGGAAGAAATTGATTGAACAATATTTCTAACCTCAGATTACTGTTGTATGCCATTTTTAGTTTGAAATTACCCACTTGATTCTGCTACAGGAAAATGATGTTAGACAATTTAAGTAATAGCAATCAAAATTAATGAATATGTTTTCATTAAATTCAAATGCACTGAAAGTATTGTCATTGAAATCACGTTTCCCTTATGCAGAAGGAAGACTTTTTTTTCAAAAATTTTCCCAATAATTTTCACATATAATGAGATGGAACAAGTCAAAATAAATCTAATGTATTTGACCAACAATTTGCTAATTGGGGATTGAGGTCCAGTTCATTTTTCTTCTATAAGAGGATACATCTGTTTAAAAACAGAAGGGGAAGAAGTTGATTAACCATGGTTGCTGCAGTGACTGGAAGACTTCTGGGAAAGGTGGTGGAGTAGGAGAACCTTAGGTTCCTCATCCCACAGATAGAACTAGATAACATTCACATCAGTGTAAACAACCCAGAAAATGACCCAAAGACTGGCAGAATGAATCCCACAGCTAAATGTAGAAAAGCTATACTGAAGAGGGTGGGAAGGGCAGAAATGTGGTCAGGAACTAAACAGAGTTGCAAGACTGTGGGAGAGAGGGATGCTGTAAATGTGGAGGGTGGAGGGAAAGATGAATCCCCATGACATTTGGCTTTGAAGCCCAAAAGAGCTGAATTTCGTGAGTTCTTACAAATAGCAAAACTTAAAACCTGGAATTTTAAAACGTCAGTTGGCTCAGCTCTGGGAAAGTTGGTGGAAAAGAGAAAACTGAGTCCCTGAACTTAAAGAGACAGAATAACAAACAGCCTGTGGAGATACAGTATAGAAACAGGAGTCTGAAAGGTGCTTGAGGCATATGGGAGGGAGAATTATTTGGGAAAAAGTCACTGGGAAACTCTTTCAGGAACAAAGGAATGGGCAGATGTCATTTCTCTCCCCTGTCCCCCAGTAGAAACACACAGCCACCTGTAAGACTTGCTACCTAACTTGCTAACACTGCTTCCCCACTCCTCCATATTGTGCTTCTGCAAATCCACCCCTCTGGACAACTTGTCTCAGTCCAGTGCTGTAGGGCCCCTCCCATAGAGGACCTTAGCATTCAAAGCTTGCTGGCAACACGCACTGTGCTTCTGTGCTGTGTTTCACCACATCTGCCCTCTCCAATATGCTTTTGGCCAGAGCCCATACAAGATGGTGTGTAAGCCTGTAGGGCACAAGCAACTCCTACAGTGGCCAGCACCACTCCGAAGTGACTCCTGTCCCAGAAAGAGGGAAAGATAAACACACACACACCAGTCAAAGGCCCCACCCAGCATTGGGCTGGAGGCAGACGGTGATCTGACTACAAGTCCCACACACCAACAAAAGCTTCTCAGAGCACAGCACTGCAGGGAAAGCACCCTGCAGTTTTGTGCTACTGCATCTCTGGCAAATACCTGGTCTGACTCAACTCAAGCCCAAGGTGTCCCAAGACTGGCCCACTAACATCACAGGGAACAAACACTGCCCACAGCAGGTAGAGAGAGCTATTGTAGATGATTGGACTGAGGGAAAAGACGGTTTAGTCACAACACCAAGGTACATGCATCACACATAAGAAACACCCCTGAAGTTCCAGATCCTGGTGAACAGGGGACACTACATGGCAGTGCACTACAGGACCTCTTCTTCATAAGGCCCCTACTTTCAAGTGCAATATACATAGCTGTCTCTCTTAACACATAAAACAGACACAGGGGGTTAGAGAAAATGAAGAGATAGAGGAATATGTCTCCAATTAAAGAATAAGACCAAAGTCACAGCAAGAGACCTAAGTGAAAGATAAGTAATATGCCTTGATAGGAAATTTAAAGTAATGATCATAAAGATAATCATTGGATGTGAGAAAAAAGTGGAGGACATCAGAAGACTCTTAACAGTGAAATAAAAAAGAACCAATCAGAGATGAACACAATAAATGAAAAGAAAAATACACTAGATCAGATAGTAGACTAGATGAAACAAAAGAACAAACCAGTGCCCTGGAGGATAAAGCAATAGAAAGTAACCAAACTGATCAAGTGAGAGAAAAAAAGAACACAAAATGAGAATAGACTTAGGGAAATCAGTGGCACCATCAAGCATAATTTCATTGGTATTATAGGGATCCCAGAAGGAGCAGAGAAAGAAAAGGGGCAGAAAATTTATTTGAAGGAATAATAGCTGAAAACTTCCTGAATCTGGGGAAGGAAACAGAAATCCAGATGCAGGAGGCACAGGATCCCCCAACAAAATCAACCCAAGGAGGTCCACACCAAGACACAGTAATTAAGATGACAAAACATAGTGGTAAAGAGAGAATTTTAAAAGCACAAGAAAAAAAAAAAAAAAACACAGCTATATACAAGGAAAATCCCATAAAGCTGTTAGCAAACTTTTCAGCAGAAACTTTGCAGGCCAGAGGGTAGAGTTATGATGCATCCAAAGTGCTGAAAAGAAAAACTCTGCAGCCAAGAATACTCTATCCAGTAAGGCTGTCATTCAGAAGTGAAGGAGAGATAAACAGTTTAGCAGAGAAAAATAAAAGTTAAAGGAATTCATAACCATTAAACTAACCCTACAAGAAATGTTAAAAGGGACTCTTTGGTAAGGAAAGAATGTAAGCAAGAGTAAGGAAAGTAGGAAGCACAAAAGCAGTAACAATAAGTATATCTGTAAAAATCAGTTAAGGGACTCAAAAAATAAAAGGATATAAGGTATGACACTATATACCTAAAACATGGGGAGGAGAGGAGTAAAGAATAGGTTTAAACTTAAGCGATCATCAACCTAATATAGATGATTAAATACAAAAGATGTTATGTATAAACCTAATGGTAACAAACCAAAACCAGTAATAGATATGCAAAAAATAAAGAGAAAAGGTTCCAAGTATCACTAAAGGAAACCAATTAATCATGAGAGAAGATAGCAAGAGAAGAAAGGAATGAAGAAAAACCACAAAAATAACCATAAAACGAGGAACAAAATGGCAAACTTACCTATCGATAATTACCTGGAATGTAAATGGACTAAACATTCCACTTCAAACACACAGAGTGACACAATGGATAAAAAACAAGACCCATCTATATGCTGCCTACAAAAGACTCATTTCAGACCTAAAGACACATGCAGATTGATGACTGAGTACTATTCCATTATATATATATATATGTATCACCATTCCATTATATATATATATATACACACACACACACACACACACACACAGCACCTCTTCTTTATCCATTCATCAGTTGATGGACATTTGGGCTCTCTCCATAATTTGGCTGTTGTTGATAATGCTGCTATAAACATCAGGGTTCATGTACCCCTTCAAATCTGTATTTTTGTATCCTTTGGGTAAATACCGAGTAGTGTAATTCCTGGACTATAGGGTAGTTCTATTTTTATTTTTTTGAGGAATCTCCAGAGTGGATGCACCCGTTTGCATTTCCACCAACAGTGCAAGAAAGGTTCCCCTTTCTAAAAAAAAAAAAAAGAAAAGAAAAGGAAAAGAAAAGAAAAGAAAAGAAAAGAAAAGAAAAGAAAAGAAAAGAAAAGAAAAGAAATCTTTGCAATGATGTGGATGAAGCTAGAGTATATTATGTTAAGTGAAATAAATCAGTCAGGGAAAGACCATTTGATCTCAGTCCTATGAAGAATTTAAGAAAGAAAACAAATGACCATATGGGAAGAAGGGGAAGAGAGAGGGAAACAAACTGTAGAGACTCTTAACAATAGTGAACAAACTGAAGGTTGATGGAGGGATGTGGGTGGGCAATGGGCTAGATAGGTGATGGATATTAAAGAGGGCAATTGTTATGAAGAGCACTGAGTGTTGTATGTAAGTAATGAATCACTGAATCCAGAAATGAGTATTTCACTGCTATGTTCACTAACTAAAATTAGAACAAACAAACAAAAAAACAGAAAAGACACATGGAGATTGAAAGTGAAGGGATGGAGAAGCATTTAAGATGCAAATGAATGTGAAATGAAAGCCAGGTAACAATATTTATATTAAACAAAATAGACTTTAAAACAAAGACTGTAACAAAAAACAAAGAAACACATTGTATAATCACTAAAAAGACAATTCAACAAGAAGATATATCAATTGTAAATATTTTTGCACCCAACATGGTAGCACCCAAATACTTAGAGCAGTTAATAACAAATATATAGAAAATAATCAATAGTAATATAGTAATAGTAGGGGATGACTTTAACACCCCACTTATAATCAATGGACACATCAAACAGAAAATTGATAAGGAAACATGGGCTTTGAATGACACATTAGACTGATGGATTTTACAGGTATATTCAGAACATTCCATCCTAAAACAGCAGAATACATTCTTTTCAAGTGCATATGGAACACCCCCAGAATAGGTCACATATTAGGCCACAAAACAAGTTTCAACAAATTCAGAAAGATCAGTCATTCCATGCATCTTTTCTGACCACAACGCTATGAAACTAGAAATCAACAGCAAGAAAAGACCTGAAACGACGACAAATACATGGAGATTAAATCACACACTATTAAACAGTGGCCACAAATACATGGAGATTAAATCACACGCTATTAAACAATGAATGGGTCAAAAAGAAATTATAGAAGAAATAAAACAATACATGGAGACAAATGAAAATGAAAGCACAATGGTCCAAAGCATCTGGGATACAGCAAAAACTATTCTATGAGGGAAGTTTATAGAAATACAGTCCTACCTCAAGAAGCAGGGAAAATCTTAAGTAAACAACTTAACCTGCACCTAAAGGAGTAAAAAAAAAGAAGAAACAAAACCCAAAACCAGTAGAAGGAAGATTAGAGTAGAAATAAATGATATAGAAACTGAAAAACAAAAGCAAAACAAAACAAACAAGAAAACGAATTAATGAACCAGGACGTAGCTGGTTTTTTGAAAAGATCAACAAAACTGATAAGCCTCTAGCCAGACTCGTTAAAAAAAGAGAGAGAAAGAGAGAGAGAGAGAGACAGAGAGATGGAGAGAGAGGACTCAAAATCAGAAATGAAAAAGGAGAAATAACAACTGATACCACAGAAATACAAAAGATTTTAAGAGATTATGAAAAATTTTATGCCAACAAATTGGACAGCTAGAAAAAATACACCCTGTATTTATTGCAGCGTTATTTCTTTTTTTTAATTTTTTAAAAAATTTTTTGTTTATTTGCTTAATAATAATATTTTTTTGTTATATTATGTTAGTCACCATATAGTACATCCCTAGTTTTTGAAGTGAAGTTCCATGATTCATTACTTCCGTATAACACCCAAGGCACCATGCAATACGTGCCCTCCCTCCTTAATACCCATCACCAGCCTATATCATCCCCCCCCCCCCCCCCCCCCCC
>NW_024426996.1:54694057-54830209 GCF_017311325.1 Ursus maritimus
TCCCCCCCCCCCCCGGCAAGCTCTCAGTTTGTTTCCCAGAGTCCATAGTCTCTCATGGTTCATTCCCCCTTCTGTTTAACCCCCCTTTCTTCTTCCCTTTCTTTTCCTACTGATCTTCCTACTTCTTATGTTCCATAAATGAATGAAACCATGTGATAATTGTCTTTCTCTGCTTGACTTATTTCACTTAGCATAATCTCCTCCAGTCCTATCCATGTTGCTGCAAATGTTGTGTAATCGTTCTTTTTGATGGCTGAGTAATATTCCATTGTATATATGGACCACTTCTTCTTAATCCATCATCTGTTGAAGGGCATCTTGGCTCCTTCCATGATTTAGCTATTGTGGACAATGCTGCTATGAACATTGGGGTGCATATGGCCCTTCTCTTCACTACGTCTGTATCTTTGGGGTAAATACCCAGTAGTGCAATGGCTGGGTCATAGGGTAGCTCAATTTTTAACTTTTTAAGGGACCTTCACACTGTTTTCCAGAGTGGCTGTACCAACTTCCATTCCCACCAACAATGTAGGAGGGATCCCCTTTCTCCACATCCTCTCCAACAATTGTTTCCTGCCTTGTCAATTTTTGCCATTATAACTGGTGTAAGGTGGTATCTCAGTGTGGTTTTGATTTGAATTTCCCTGATGGCTAATGATTTTGAACACTTTTTCACGTGTCCGTTAACCATTTCTATGTCTTCATTCGAAAAGTGTCTGTTCATATCTTCTGCCCATTTTATGATTTGTTTACTTGTTTCTTGTGTATTGAGTTTGAGAAGGTCTTTGTAGATCTTGGATACCAGTCTTTTATCTGTAGAGTCATTTGCAAATATCTTCTCCCATTCTGTGGGCTGCCTCTTAGGTTTTTTTGACTGTTTCCTTGGCTGCGCAGAAGCTTTTTATCTTAGTGAAGTCCCACAAGTTCATTTTTTTTCTTTGTTTCTCTTGCCTTTGGAGATGTGCCATGAAAAAAGTTGCTGTGGCCGATGTCGTAGAGTTTGCTGGCTATGTTCTCCTCTGGGATTTTGATGGATTCCTGTCTCACATAGAGGTCTTTCATCCATTTGGAGTTTATCTTTGTGTATGGTGTGAGAGAGTGGTCAAGTTTCATTGTTTTGCATGTAGCTGTCCAATTTTCCCAGCACCATTTATTGAAGAGACTGTTTTTTCTCCACTGGATGTTTTTTCCTGCTTTGTCAAAAATTAGTTGCCCAAAGAGCCGAGGATCCATTTCTGGGTTCTCTATTTTGTTCCATTGGTCTATATGTCTGTTTTTGTGCCAGTATCATGCTGTCTTTGTGATCAAAGCTTTGTAGTACAGCTTGAAATCCGGCATTGGGATGCCCCCAGCTTTGTTTTTCCTTTTCAACATTTCCTTGGCGATTTGGGGCCTTTTCTGGTTCCACACAAATTTAAGGGCTGTTTGTTCCAGTTCTTTGAAAATGTCATTAGTATTTTGATTGGGATGGCATTGAAATTATAGATTGCTCTGGGTAGCATAGACATTTTAACTATATTAATTCTTCCGATCCATGAGCATGGAATATTTTTCCATCTTTTTGTGTTTTCTTCAATGTCTTTCAAGAGTGATTTGTAGTTTCTAGAATATAGATCCTTTACGTCTCTGGTTACGTTAATTCTGCAGCATTATTTTTAATAGCCAAATTATAGAGGCAGCTCAAGTATCCATTGAGAGATGAATGAATAAAGAAGGTGTGATATATATACACACAATGGAATATTTTTCAGCCTAAAAAAGAATGAAATCTTGTCATTTGCAACAATATGGATGGAGCTAGAGAGTATAATGTTAAGTGAAATGTCAGTTGGAGAAAGACAAATACCGTATAATTTCACTCATATGTGGAATCTAAGAAACAAAACTAACGAACAAAATGAGGAGTGGGGAGAAGGAAGGAGAGACAAACCAAGAAACTGACTCTTAACTATAAAGAACAATGTGATGGTTACCAGAGGGGAGGTAGGTGGGGGAATGTGTGCAATAGGTGATGGGGTTTAAAGAGTATATTTATCATGATGAGCACGGGGTAATATATAGAATTATTGGATCACTATACTGTATCTGAAACTAATATAACACTGTATGTTAATTACATTGGAATTAAAATTAAAAAAAATAAACTTTAAACACAAAAACATAATAAATAAAACCAGAAAGGGAAATTGTTTTCAACTGAACCCTATCACAGATACTTGTGATTAATATCGTTGGTATTAGTGGATATTTTTTCCCTAAACCCACTGAGTTTTTTGGCAAATTAAATGTTATTTTTCTGTTACTGAACAAATAGTAGATCACACTGGTAGAAGATAGTAGAAGAAATCATATCAACTACTAAATTAAGATGCACTTTAACCTTTAGCACTTTTTGGGCTTACCTAATCAGAGTTTTTCAGGCAAAGACCAAGTGGGCCTTGGAGGAGCAATAGATGGTTGTCTAAACAGAAGATATACTCTGTGCAAGAGCCTAGAGGTAAGTCGTATCAGGAACCAGCAAATAATTCTACATAGGTAAAATGTTGAAAACTAATGTAAATGTAACAAAATACGCAACGTTTGTAAGGAGGAGCCATGTCCTGAAAGCACTGGAATTTGGCACATTATTCTATGAGTGATGGGATTTCATTGACTTTTTGAAAGGGAGGGACATGTTCAATTTTTCATTTTATAGTATTCTTGCCTTAGTGTTGAATAAATATTGATAGCAATATTGTGTTGCTTTGAAGGGAGAGAAAGCAATTCAAATACTGTAGTGATTATCCTTGAAAATGATGCTAGTTCGGAGCCACTTAGATGTCAGAGGAACTAGAACTGGGATGATTTAAAAGCCATAAAGAAGAAAGCAATGAAAAGTCACTGATTAGATAGATGAGACCGTTGAATTAGAAGAAAGAGTTAAGTATGACTTATTGAATTTTGACTTCCTGACTTCTGATTCTAAGTGAATTTTGGATTTCAGTACATTCAATAAAGGTGATTGTATTTTGTAAACCTACAGTTTTTGGAGGAGGAGCTATAAATGGGTCTTTATAAGCACAATCCCTATGTCCTATTTTCTATAATAAATAAGATGTAGAATAATAAAACCAGAAGTGGTTTTTCTCATGACATTGCTTGGTGCTTTACCTTATTAGTGATGGATATGAATTTTAGTCTACAAATTAAGGTATGGATGAATTTTTATTTTCTTTTTCTGTGAGTAAACACAAATTATATACCAAGTGCCAATGTTTTTAATTGACAGAAATTTAATCTTCCCTTGCGCTACAGCTTAGTTCCTGAAGACTTATGTCATATCACAGAAATAGAAAGTAGAGTTATGGGTATTGAAACGTGGAAGAGCTTTGTCCATACAGAGATGTCTGTCCTAGCTTAGCTATTCCTTCAATAGACCCTGCTGTTCTGTGTCAATTGCAAATTCTTTTCCTTAAGTCTCCTTTAATTCTAGTGCTTTTCATGGCAATTATAAAGCTTCTCTCAGGTGCCCTGCAATTCATTTGCTTCTCTTCTGCCACCATTCATAAGAGAAAATCTGGTGAGGTTTCTAAGACTTGTCAACCTAGATGATTAAGAGAGTTTTTCACTCTAATTTTCCAAGGATCTCTAGGAGAGGGAACATCTGCTCTGTTTTATTTTGTTTTTCTTTTGGATGTCTCAAATCTATAAGGGAATATATTCATTTCCTGACCCTGCTCTGCCTTGCCTCTCACCACTAATTGGCTCAACCATTGTGGAAAATGCAGGGTGTCTGAGTGACCCATTATGGGGTCCCTTACCTTCTTCCCTTCTCTTCACGTCGTCCACTCCTATGGGGTATACATAGATGATTTAGATATAGAAATAAAAATTGAGATAGAAAAAAAGAAAAAGAGAGAGAGATGTATTTGATCAATGGGTGAACTATCTTTCAAACCACTGTCTCTTGCCCTTTGATGTATCCCTCTGCTCTTTATCCAGTGTAACTCCACAGTCAATTCTTACAGTCTGTCTTTTCTTTAATCCTTAACCAAGACTGTCTTGCTTCATTTGTTTTACACACTTGGCTAAACCAAAACCACAATGAAATCCTAAACTCTGTCTAGTTTGTGTTCGCTCACGTGTAGCTTCACATGGCTGGAGGGAAAACATGCAACCACATGGACTGAATCTTGGTTAATATGTGTATGGCTTCTTAATGCTTCCTGGCTCTCAAGCTATGCTTTGCTAATTTACTTGCTGTCCCACTATCGAGCATCACTATATCACACCTTTTTCATTCTAACCAGTCACTTAGTGTTTCCTTTCACACTCACCTTCAGCTGATGCCTTTACTTGTACTTCACTGGGATAATTGGAAACAATTCCATAGACTTCTTTCATAGTGTCTACACACCTACCTGCACAAGTATCTACAAACACTTCTTTTTTCCTAGTTATCTATAAACCCATCCCTTTAGTTGAACATTAGATCCCATACCTTAGAACCATAATATTATCTTTTCTCTCCAAAACTTAATATCAGAACAGTAATTCTTTGGTGATGTACCCAAACTTTGTGGCTTTAAACACCATCTACATGTTGATAAATTTGATTTTTTTTTCCTCCAGTACAGTTCCATATCCTGATATCCATCCCTCTTGACGTTTCCACTTAGATATCTAATATGCATCTCAAACTTAACATGGCCAAGACAAAATTGTTGCTCTTCCCCTTAGAACAAGTTCCATCAATAACCTTTCTTCAGTTGCTTAACAACTTTATCTTTCTGCTTGTTTGGCTATATCTATATTTTTTTGGGGGGGGGAAATATTTTGAAGTCATTCTTGACATTTCTTTCTCTTATATCCTATGTTGAATATATCACAAGTCTTATTTGCTCAATGTTCAAATTACATCCAAAGTACTGTCACTTCTCATCACTATATTACTACCACTCTGGCCCAAACCACCATCATTTCTCTCTTGGATTAGTGCAGATAGACCTCTAACAGGTTATCCTGCTTCCATGCCTGGCCTTCTACAGTTTGTTCTTTAGCCAGATAAGTGGATTGTGTTACTCTTCTGTCAGATGTCTCACAATGGTTCCACATTCCACAAATGCAGCACAAAAGTCATTGAAATAGTCTATGAGGTTCTACAATCCCCATTATCCTTGGTGGGTGGTGACTTCCCATTACATCTGACTTTGTCACTCAAGTCTCACTCTTTGCTTATTCATTTCCAACCATACCACCTTCTTCTCTGCAGCTAAAATATACTGGGAATATTCCCATCTTAATATAGTCTCTCTAAATATTTCCTTTGACTGAATCTCTCAATCCCCAGATAGTCACCTGGCTAATTCCATCACTTCTTCAAATCTTGGCCAAATCTTACCTTTCCTATGAGGTTTACTCCTTCCTATTTTATTTAGTACTACAGATTTCCCTCCTACCTGGACCACTTTAAATCCCCTTTAGCCTGCTCATTTCCTCATTTTTTAAATATACTTATTTACTATATTTAATGGTAATTTTTGTCTCATCTCTGTAATAAAAGGGCAGATATTTCTGCTACTTTTTCATTGATATATATCCTAAATGATGAAAACCAAATCTGAAGCATAGTAAGTTATAAATAAATATTTACTAAGTTAAAGAATGCATGGGTGAAATCAATTACTTTTGTCCTAATTTTCTTAAGGGCATGTCTATTTGTAGTATAAACATCTTCTTCTTTTCCTCTTTCCTGTAGCATCTCAACCTGAGATCATGGAGATCATTAGGCCTAACTGATTAAATGAGATAGAGGCCAGGGATATAAAGAAAAATACCTTAAAAATTATCTATCAATACATCAGACATTATCTAGAGGTCGTTTGTTAATTTAGTCCTTAGAACCATCTGAAGGTTGAATTAATACTCACATTTTCTATAGAAGGAATGAGATTTTCAGAAAAATAGAGTAACATAACCAAGGTCATACACCCAAAAAGTGGCACAACTACTTCAGAAGTATTTTCAACTTTATTCCCTCCATTTCACATGGAGAACCATGAGGATCTTCTACTTCTTATGTCTTAACTCTTTTCTAAAGGCCCTATTTCTTTATATGTTTTCTACTTTCTCATCACTCTAATCACATTCTTCAGGCTATGAATTCAGTCAACGTTTACAGCCTGTTCCCCCAAATCAAAGTGCATTTGCGTATCAAGTCTCGGTTTCAATTTGGGTGTATAAATATGGTAATATGTGTCACAGGATTATTTCTTTTGAAGCAACACTTGTTCATTCCAGTAACATAATAACAGTGATATTGGTGTTTGCCATGACATGACTAGCATACTTAACTCTCTCTTGATGTCCAGGAGGAAATATGTATTTGTTCCCAGATTGCTTGCTTGTATTCCTCCTTTGTGCTTCTGTTCTGTTCTTAATGTCTCTCTTTCTTTTACATTTATAAAAACCCTACTAAGTATGACATATTAGGCACTAGGAAACACAAACATAAAGGCAGGCATAGTGAAGACATTCAGAGTACAAATTGAAGAGATACCTGCGTGCATCAGACTGTGATACATTTTTATCCAAATGCTTTGATGTAGATATATACAAACAGGAGAGAATTAGGTTTTATTAGCATCTCATTATTTTTCTAAATGTATTTTGCATCTGTTTCTGCACATACTTATGTAAACAAATGATTTTAAACTGAATCTTTGTCATTTAAAAAATCCTATTTCTGTTTTTAAGTGTGATTATGTAACAAAGAGAGGAATTATCACATAGTCTCTGAAGTTTTAAAATTTTTATTTAAATAGTATTAAAGATATTGTAGTAGTAATTTTGTTTCAACCTTTGAGAAAAATGTTCTACAGAGACTGAGCACATTGTAAAGCTTTTTGCAGGCTTAAACCAGAACTATTTTAAGGACAATTTAACATTAAGCTAGAAGATGCTTTAAATAGTAGTAGCATGCCTTTTGAATTTAATGGCTGCACAACTTCAATCACCAATACTTTCTCAAATTCTTTTTCAAACTGAAAACTAAAAAAGGGCATTAAATACTCCCCCAGATAAAACCTAGATGAAACTTTTGTTCCAGATATTGTTATTCTTGTTCGATTGAGTCAAGTTCAATATTATTGTGAATGTCAGGAGGAATTTGGCATCAATGCTGCACATATTTTGTTTGAAAATGTGTATTTAAACATCTGAGTCAACATAGAGGCATCTGTGCATCTTTCTACTAACAAGGGGTCCAAAGTATGTCTTCTAGACATCAGTGGTACCAAGGACCAGTGTGGGAAAGCCTGGGAGAAGTGAAAAGAATAAATTCATCACTCAGGAGGCAAAGTTTCCAGTTGATTTGAGGGAAGAAATAAGAGCAAATTCAGAGAATTACATAGGAACGGAAATATAGAAATTTTTCATGTGGTGATCATCAAGCATTTTTGAACTCCTACCTTTGGCTTGGGAAATTTCTCATGTTACAAAGCCAAAACGTGCCTGTCTAGCCATAAGACCAGAGATACATAGGTCAGTGATTGAAAAGTGAGAAAGCAGAAGTGCAGAGAATTCATCTTTTCTTGAGGAGACACTGGAGAAACCCAGCTTTGGGAGGACAGGAGGATCAGGAGTTTTGCTATCCAATCTCTTTATTTACTGATGAAAGCACGAATGGATATGAGCTACCCAACCCAGAATGGTAGCAGCAGTAATTTCTTCCCTAAAATAATGCCCATATTCTGTGTGCTTTTTCTGGTTGAGTAACTTCCCATGCCAAACTCTGGCACTCTTGGAAAGTACATAAGGTATAAAATATCATTTAATGCATTCACTGTCTGATTCTATTCTGATGTTTGTAACCAAGAGCTCTGTCTGATGCAAATGTCTTCATATCATCGCTCAACTTTTCCATGACTCTTTTACAATTTTTTCCATTTCCTTGTTTTTCTGTTTCTGTCACAACCTTCTAGGAAAACACACACACTCAAAACTTTCATTCAGGTTTTGGTTTCTTCTTTGCCTTTGGGCAGACTTCTGAGAGCTCCTGGAAAAAAATCACATAGCCAGGCTTGCTGATATCATGACAAATTCATATTAATCAACCTCAATCAGGCCCTTCTTACCAACATTTAAACATTCTCAAAGTTCTAGAATACTTAAAATTATATATTTCTGCTGTATTTTATCTACATTAACTACATATGTATCTTTTCTTTTTATATGGTCTTGATAGGTGCTTTTAACGACTTTGAGGCCTTTGTTTTGAAGTGGCTCCATCCTATAGTGAGGGTTCCTGGTGGGACCAGTTCAAGAAGCAATGTTTATCTTGCCGAAAATGGGCTGGATGAGCCTGTGTTTACTGACTGTCACATTAAGAAAATTATTCCTTGACTTCCCTGATACATAACCTCTGACTTTTCCCGTATCTTTGTCTTTTTCTTCTCAATCTGAGCTCTGATTCCCAATACTCAAGTATCAAATGATTGCTCAGCAGTTTCAGTGTATTTTAAACTTTGTGCACCCACACCTGAATTCTCTATCACTTTAAAACCCTTTACTTTCTACCTTTCCCCCGCCCATCCATTTTTGCCACATCTTCCTCTATATTAGGGAATACCAGAAAGAGTTGGTGACATTTCACCCTCACTTCCTGTATTTTTTCAGTCACCAGTCTTGCAAACCTTACCACCACTTACTTACATGTGTCTATAATTCATCCATTTTTTTCTCTCTTTCTATATACACTATGCTAATTAATTCAAAACACCATCACTTGTCACCTATATTACTGCGAAAGATCTGCCCGCTGGAAATCATGTCTATTATCTTCTCCCTGTCCAATCTATTCTCCACAGCGCCTCCATAAAAATAATTTTATAACATTGATGAGTAAACATCTTGCCCTATATGAATCCTTTCTAAAGCTAACTTTGAAACTTAAGGATATTTCTAATTACTACTCATTTTCCAGGTCATGACTTGAATATACTTTTTTTGAGAACTGACTTATAACCCGCTACAAGTAGTAGTTGTCTTTTTAAGGCCTTCCCATAGCAACTGGCACACATTCATAATAACTTTTATTATAATTAATCCAATTATTATTGAATGATATATAGTTTCCTCAGTATATTGAAAGCCCTATGAAGATATCCCCTTTAAATTTCTCATGATCTATTCCTCATAGCCTGGCAGCATAAAGCTAAACTAATAATAAATACTAGATACATGTTTCCAGTATAATTGTGTTCATTTTGCACTTGAGGCTTATTGAAGGTTTATTCTGCATTTTGTATAATTTTTACAAATTTTCGAAATATATTTAAAGTTAAATTTCAATAAATTAGACAAATTATTTGAATAACTTAATATACATGTAGTTTTCTGAGAAAGCATTGGCATAGCAAGGTAGCAGATATTTTCATCATTCTCAGAAATTTCCTTCCTTGCCCCCCTGAAATCCATCCCTTCCTTGATCCCTATCCCCAAACAACCACTATTTGCATTCTGAAACAATATTTTAATTTGCATTTTTAGAATTGCATGTAAACAGAATCACACAGTGTATATTGTTCCTTGTCTGGCTTACGGTTCACATAATAACTTTGAGAGTCACACATGTTGTATGTGTTAAAACTTTATCTGCTTTTTTGTTGAGTAGCATCCCATTGTATAGATATACCACAATTTATTTACTTACCTGCTGATGAGCATTGGGTTTTCCCTTCTCTGAATAAAAGCATTCATCTACAAGTCTTTGTATTTCTCTCAGGTACATACTTAAATGTGCCATTATAATTAAAAATAACTGTACACGGGCGCCTGGGTGGCACAGCGGTTGGGCGTCTGCCTTCGGCTCAGGGCGTGATCCCGGCGTTGTGGGATTGAGCCCCACATCAGGCTCCTCCACTATGAGCCTGCTTCTTCCTCTCCCACTCCCCCTGCTTGTGTTCCCTCTCTCGCTGGCTGTCTCTATCTCTGTCGAGTAAATAAATAAAAAATCTTTAAAAAAAATGTACAATTTCACAGTCTCATGTTTAATTTTTCTCAGCAATGTTTTGAAAGACTCATTGTGGAGCTCTTCAGCATCTTTGGTTAAATTTATTTCTAAGTATTTTATTTTATTGCCTTTTATGTTATTTAACATTATTATAAATGGAATTAAAAAATAGTTTCATGGAATCAGTGACTAGAAATTAATAGTCATATTGAAGTGGAAGGCATAGGTTGAGAATACAGAATGATTATATATAAAGGGCTTGGGTCACAGAGTTTAAAAAACAGTCTTAAGAGCCCAGGACCACCGATTCATTTTTTTATGATCAGGAAATAACATTTTATTCACTGTTTAACAAATGGAAAATAGTCCTTCATTGGAGTGGGATTTTGAATATCCCTACTCCCTATTAGATTTGAATACTTACCATCGGATTTACCCTAAGTCTGTTCATAATTTACTGAATTATTGATTTAAATTTTTGTGTTTTCCATATGAATTTAAATTATTTAATAATATATTTGTCTTCTCTTCTAATATTTGCTGCGTTTTTCCAGTTTTATATTTGCTTTTATTGTGTGTGTATGTTTTACTTTTTTTTTCATTTTTTTCACCATAAACATTTTGGCTATTATTTGGTCAAAGCTGTGCTTTTCCCTTTGAGATCATTTTGACTTTAGAAAGTCATTTTCTTTCTAGACAAGAGGGTTAGTATTGAATTTTACTTATAATTTGTAAAATTATTTGCTTGTTCCTTATTTTTATAGTTAGATGATAAGAATGAGGACAAAAGTGATTTAGTGACTTCCAATATCTTTTAGTTATTAGTTGCAAACTAAAGAAAAAGAAATGGTCCTTTTTTCTCCCAGTTTAATCTTTCACATTTTTCATTAACAGATTGAAATGTATATGTTTAAAAGGAAAATTATATTTTCCTTTTGAAGTGTAAGATTTCTAGTCTTTAGTCAACCACAAATCCTGTTCATTACTTGTCAAACTGCCTATGCTTATTTTTTTTAAGTGGATCCAAATTAAATGTATTTGAGATAACATTTTCTAAAAATATAAATAGAAAATGTCAAACATACATTTTGTATAGTATAAATATATAAATTCACCCATATTATGTAAACTTAGCATACCAGCTCATGTAGAATATTTACTGGATCATTAAATGGTAGAATAAAAGCAGACATTGTGAATATTTGTTTTTGTTTTAAATTAAAAATTCTAATTATTGCAGATATCTCTCTTTATGTGGTTACCCAATCTATAATCAGTTTAATGATGAACAAGCATGATTCATGGCATATAATAATAAACTTCCTTTTCCTTTTTCTATTTTTTTCTTTCTTCTCTCTCTCTCTTTCTATCAATCTTCCTTAATGTTAATATTTAGAATTTGTTGTACCCACGTTAAGATGAAATCATTCTTACATAATTAAAAATGTTTTTCTATTACTTCAAATCCCAAAACCCAATCTCAGTTTAGTAATAAAAATCCACAAGTACTTTAAATCATCCAAAACTTCAGTCTTTAATTAAAGTTAAGATTTCTGCACATCTCGTTGCTTTGGCCTATTACTGATTGGCAATGGTTTCAACACTATTCTCCATGGGCTAGTCATGTTTCTGTATATCTTGAGAGTAGAGACACTGTCTGCCTTTATTCTTGAATATCTTTTCAAAGATATTTGCATAGTGAACAATCCTGGAAGAGAGAGATTAAGTCTCCCTCAGAGAAGAGGATAGGGTTTTATTGTTTTGTTTTGTTTTATGTCCATTTAAAAATTATCTTTATCATTGCAAATAATGTTCCATCTGAGACAGAGGAGATGTTTGTTTTCTGAGGTTTATTTGGAGATGTTTGTTTGCAGCCTATTATAAAAGTGAGCTTTCCTATGTCAGGGTTCCTCACCACATATGATGCAAACCCACTACAGTCTCAGTATCTATCCAGGCCCATGACCTACAGAGAACTGGTGCAAACATAAGTTCATGTTGCCACCTGTGCCATGAATAATAAAGTTTCCTGTCTGCAACTGAGGATTCTTGTCTTTTAACAACATCCCTGAACCTCCGGTCCTTCACAGTTCATTAGCTACCTGTGGGTAACAATAAATTTGGCTCACTTTCTCTGTCTCTTGCTTTACCTATTTCCCTCTATCTTGGAAATCCTGGTTTCTGACCATCTTGGGACCAGAGATATAGAGATAAAGGGGTAAAAGAGAAAGATGTAATAAATTTTGAAGTTATTGCAATTGACATTATAATATCTAGAGGTGTCAGGAGTTCAAAATTATTTCTTTCACTTATGTTACGCATTTATGGGGCCTTAAGAGATAGTCATCCCCCAAACTGGAATTTCCCATTTGCAATGTTCTTGGTATGAAAGAATATATGCCTAGTTAATCCTTAACTGTTACTTTTACAGCCTTAGGAATTTGGCTTTAGCTTGCCCAAACAAATGGTCCTCTTGAATGACACATCGATCCATCCCGTACTGACTCAATTTCATTCCTGGACATCATTTTTTACACGTGGAATTTACCCCAACAAGAGGGTTGTTAACACATAAAGCCATAGATGCAGCAAAATGCCTTACTTCCATTTCAGAAAAACTATGTAGCCAGGCTTGTTCTTGGTTCCTCAAGAGTAAGGCAAAATCCAAAATACTCTGTCCCTAAAAATTCATAGTATACATAAAATCTTCAAGTTTCCTTTGAAAAACTTTTATCTCTTGACTGGAAATTAAAAGGATCTTAACATAACTTCTCCCACATTGGGAGGAAGTAATGAAAAGTACACAAACCTCAATTTATTATTATTATTTTTATTTATTTATTTTTTAACCAAGAAGCACTTTTCTCGAATTCCAGCCCCTGAAATTTATATTCTAAAATATGGGTGAGGGGATTAATGTAAAGTGAGGAGGCTTGACCCACGTTTGCTGTCTTCTTTTGCAAGTCATATATGATAGACTTTAGAATGTGACTTCTATTTCTTGGGGACTCAGTTGAAACTGTGTTCAAAATAGTTCTAATTATGAATTTGATACATTTATTTAGACTAATAATATAGTAGGACAATGCACTGTACTATAACCACAAGGGCTATTATTTTTAAAAATCAATTTGTTTTCTTTACCTACTTTGCTCCCTGTCTTTTTAAAATAAAAGTACAAGTGAGATAAAAGGTCTTAGAGAGGGAAGTAAACGAAAAACAGAAAAAATGTAACCAATTTGAATATTTGATAATATTCTGATAATATCACTGCTTCTGGGTGCAAAGTGAATATATTTTCTTTCACTTATTCTGTCGTATTTGTGGGGATTTTAGCATTAGCTACAGGGACTAGTCCAGAAATAGCCGAGATGAAGCTTTAACCAAATTTGAAAGCTATTGTTTCAATAGTTAACAGAGCAATATGAAATATACGGAACTTCATTAGCCCTTGTTAAGATTATAGTTATGTTTCTTCCAGGCCTCAGAGTACATGCTTAGTTTGATTTTAAATTAATTTCTTTTTAAGCATTGAACAAGTATCTAGTGGGAGCTTCACTATGACAATTAGTAAGACAATCCATTATGTGGAGTTTTCTAGGGAGCTGACACAATATTGAAGAGATTTCTATGCCAAATTGAATGTTGAGGAGCTAAAGCTTGCTGAGTTTGTCTCTCTCTGACAACAATGAAGCATAGCAAAGCATAATGCTGGCTAGGCCATAGCTGGTGACAGGTGACTGAATGCAAATATCACTGGTATATATGGCACATGCTTGCTTGCCTTTTTCTTTTCTGTTCCCCCAATCTCCAAGTACTGGCAAGAAAGCTTGCCAAGAAGAAGAGTGACCACATTAGGGACCTGGGACTTTGTCCTAAGAAGCTGTTATCCCCAAACATTTTTGACCATGTGATCAAAGGCTATCTTCTCAAAATCTCTCATAAATGCTGTATTACTAGGCTCAGTCAGGAAAACAGAATAAAGGACATTAACACAAGAATTAGGATTTGCATGAGAGAAATGAGAAAGGTGGAAAACAAATATCAGTATAGTCCCCAACAAAGACCGACATAACTGTGGCTGGAAGGTCAAACAAGCAGAGACTGAGGCCCTTAACTGGAGCTGCTAGAGCAGGTGATTCTCAAAAGAACCTGCTGGGGTCCTCAGGACCATCCCTTCTGTTTGTCAACAGCATCCTGGCAGATTGTGGATAAGCAACCCAGAACTCTGTGAATCTCCTGTTTGTTCACACATATGACCACCTCTCGGGAATCACACAATTTATTCCCATTCCCCTTGCCCAATATTAACAGGAGTTTGTGTTATTGTCATCCTAACTAGGTATCACAGAGGGAAGGAAGGGGATGCTGACAAGCATGGTTCCAGATTTCTTCTCTCTACATTATAACAGCATGGGGAGTAATGCCAATTTAACAAAATTTCAAAGCAGTGTATGGGGTAGAAATTGCCATCAGCTGTTTAATAAAGGAAGATTCTAAGGTTTATAAAGTTACAGTAGCTTGCCTAAAAATGGTCAAATATGAAAGGAAATAATCAAACGCAGTATAGTTTAACCGCAAAGAAAGCATTATTTTGTTGATTATGCTGATTGTTTTGTTGCCTTCCTAACATCAGTGATTTTGTTGAATACCAGCTTCACATTAGTTTACATAGGGCTTCTAAAAATTGCAAGTGGCTATGTGCAGCCCCAGAGATCGTAATTTTACTGCCCTGTGTTGGAATTAATGTAATTTGGTTTCTATGAAAACATGCTAGGGGACTTTGAAGCACAAGCAGGCATGAGAAAAACTGAAGTAAATCAGACTTATGTTCACCCAGTATCTTCAAATTGTGGATCATGGCACACTGGTGGGAATAAGTTTTCCCTTCATGAGCCTTTAACATTTAAAAATTCTTATCAGATAAGATTAAAAATACCCTGAACTCCTGCTTTGTACAGAGTAATTTTTAAGAATATTTATGATAGACAAAGAAACACTCGATGTAATAACTTATAAGCTATGTGGAGACTGTTTCCCCAGTACAATGTGGCCAATCCTGACTGAGAGAGTTAAAGTATTTCTAAAATTTCTTTACATTAAGGCTGTGATTCTTCTGGATTACTTTTGGCTCAGAATAATCAGAACGTTAATGTCTTTGGTTTCCTACACACCACTTCTCTGTGACATCAAGATAATGGCAATACCGCAAAGCCACTATCACTTATTAGATAATTTTTTAAAGTAATCTCTGTGCTCAGCATGGGGCTTGACCTCATGACCCCAAGATCAAGAGTTGCATGCTCTGCTGACTGAGCCAGCCAGGCTCCTCTCATTAGATAAATTTTGATCCTGGTACCTTGTTATCTTACAAGAAAATATCAGCAGATGGCTTTTGGAGTAAGTACTAATTAATGTATGTACTAACAATCACTTCTATATTAATACTGCTGCCTGGCTGAGAATAGTTAGTCGTAAGGCACCACCAATTCTAAATATGCATCTTAATTCCAGATATGTTAAAAATTAAATTGATGAAATAAAGCATATCGCTCAAAATTTGTTTGTAGCCTGATGCTTTCTTAGGAAGTTGTTTTTACTATTCCCTAATAAACAAGGAAGTTAAAACAAGAAAGAAAATTAAATGGAACTTGGCAAACGGAGTCATCAAGAGAATTTAAGGTACGATCCAGACAATGATGTAAAGTAGGTCTAAAGAAGAAATAGTCCAAATTGGGGAATGAAGCTTTTGGCAGATATAGACGAGAAATAAATAAAAATAAAGTTCACACACATACTGTAAACTATGAATTCAGCAAAGTATCTGATGTTATACATCTTATGAATAAAATGTAAAAATCCTAATAAAGTTCTGCAAGAGGAAAAGAGAGACAAGAATAACTCTAATGATACTAATAAAAAGCTGTATATGAATGAAAATATAACTGGAGTATATACTTTGGTGCTAATTATCAATATTTGCTTAATTACAAAAAATTATGACTCTATTGACTGAAAATAAAAATGGAAGTATATTGTCTGGGAAAAATAAAAATGGACAGATGACATTTGTGAAGGAGGGCTCATATCTCAGCTATAAGAGGAAAATATAAATAGACAATGACTAAATTTGATAATCCAAGGAATAGTATATAGACAAACAATGCAGATACATGAAAGTAACTATCACCAAAAAACACCAGAAGAGCTAAAATGCTTATTTCTGGAAACAGTTGCCAGATAGGACATGTTGGTTAAGAAACACAAATTTGTTGGGGGCGCCTGGGTGGCACAGCGGTTAAAGCGTCTGCCTTTGGCTCAGGGCGTGATCCCGGTGTCCTGGGATCGAGCCCCACATCAGGCTCCTCCGCTATGGGCCTGCTTCTTCCTCTCCTACTCCTCCTGCTTGTGTTCCCTCTCTCGCTGGCTGTCTCTATCTCTGTCAAATAAATAAATAAACTCTTTAAAAAAAAAAAAAAGAAAGAAACACAAATTTGTTTTAAATATATCGTTGACAGTTGATATTTCAATAGTAAAATGTGTCTTCTTGTTATTATTAAAATATTTTACAAAAATAATTTATATTATGTAAAGATATTCATTAACATTCAACTAATGACGTCCAAATATCTGGTACTCCATTATAGTTAGAGGTTAGGGATACTTCCTAACTGACTTCTGCCACTTGGCCCACAACGAAGATTAAAAGTGAGAATCCTTGTGCTAAACAACAATATTTATTTATGCTGAATATCATGGATTGGATTTAGGGTGTCTAGTTTATATTGTCTTCCTTTAAGGCAGAGATCAGCAAATTACGATCATGAATCAAATCTACTTTACACATATTTTTGTAAATAATGTTTTGTTGGAGCACAGCCACTCTCATTCGTTTACGTAATGTCTATGGCTATTTTCTTTGTGCAAAGGCAGAGTTGACTAATTGTGATATAACCTATGGTTCTGAAGTCTAAGATTCTTTTTTATAATTTTTAAATAATATTTATTTTGTTATATTAGTCACCATACAGTACATGCCCAGTTCTCGATGCAATGTTCCATGATTCATAACTTGCATATAACACCCAGTGCACCATGGTTCATTCCCCTTTCTGTTTACCCCCCCCCTTCATTCTTCCCTTCCTTCTCCTACCGATCTTCCTATTTCTTATGTTCCATAAATGAGTGAAGCCATATGATAATTGTCTTTCTCTGCTTGACTTATTTCACTTAGCATAATCTCCTCCAGTCCCATCCATTACAAAAAAGTTTGTCAATCTCTGCTTTAAAGAATGTTGAGATTCGTTCTGGCAGGCAGTTAAAGTACCAACCAGTCAAGATTGTTTTAATTCTTTATTCTACTTCAATTTTATCCTTAACCTTTGGGACACAGTCCTTAACTCCTAAGAAGTGGCTTCTATGGGAGTCTTAACTGAATACTGGAAATGCACAATGAGGTTTCTATACTCTGATTACACTGGTCCAACATCTTCCTGACAGGCATGTCTCACTGACTCTTGCCCTGCCTGTACGTAACTTCATCTTCTGCCAAACCCTTGCAGGAAACCCCCATGTAGACTGTTGGGGTTGCCTTCTGTGTAGCTCCCTTTTTCTGATAATCTTCCCTATAAATTCTAGCCGTGTTAGGAGGCTTGAAATATGATATCTGTTTGCTGGGCAGACCTTTGTGCCCTGCCTACTCTCCACCTCCCTTTACAGTGGCCAAAAAGTGACCTCAGACAAAAACTAGTGTGAAAGTGGGAATGTGTGCTTCCTTTCTCTGAGGGATCATAGCCCTGAATGGTCTATTGTCTAATGCCTGAAAACAGGTGTCTCATATACCGTCCTCAGTTTTACAGCTATTCAGACAGGACCATCCATTCCAGTACCAATTACTCTGTCACAGCTGGAATGGAAGATTCTAAACAGCAAAAATTTGAATTGTAGTGACTGGAAATGGTACAAAATCAAGCTTTGGTATAAATTAAAAATAGCTTAGGAAACTATTAGCAATCATTAACTCGAGTACTCTTCCAACTCTGCAGGATCCAGGGTGACCCCAGCTTCCAGGCCACATGCTGTTCCTTAGACCTATAGGAATGGGCTCTCTGAAACCCAGACAAGGCTCAACTCCAGCCCTAAGACACAGCTTCAAAAGGAAGAAAGCCTTTGATATTTCCTTGATGTTTCTTGCCCCATAATGTGTAGGCTAGCCAGCTCCTATTCCTATTCTCTGACTTCTGGCTATGCAGATTCATTACTGACCAGTTTCTCTCTCTGATGTTTTTTGCATTTGATTAAAGCCTTTTTCTATCTCTTTCTCTGACTTTCCTTCACTTTGACCTCACCCAAAGTACTTCATTATCATGACTGATTCCAAATATGTATCAGTATTAATTACATTAATATTAATTCAATAATAATAAGATAAAAATAACACAGGTAGACAATTACTATCTGACTGTGGGAAGCATATCCATGTTGCGATGAGATAATGCCTGTGTTTGCTAACACTTTTACTATTATAGCTAGCTAAACCTTATATGTGTAAGGAAAGTAGAAAATTTCCCCAAGAATCTAGAGTATAGCCCTCAATAAGGGTGGTGTATTTTAGAAACCCTCTGTTTTAATTTTTAAAAAATGGTAAATGTTTCTTTCTACTCTATAACATTAACATTTTATGTAATATAAAATGGTTCAAATTCAAAGTTAAATCAATTAACTTCTAAGCGTACTACTCAGGAGGATTTCAGCTACAAGAAAAGAATACTGATAGTGAATCAACTGAATAAAATTTACTAAACAAGTGTTTTCTTCTTTTTTAAAAACAAATCTCTCACAACATGAAATTGAGAGAAAGGGAATTTAGGAATAGTGTAGAAAAGGGAATTTCACTTCATAAAAGGAAAAACTCCATTTCTGCTTTATCACTCTAATCGTGTAAACTTCTTAAATCATGGTTGCAGATGGCTTATTAAACTCCAGTGTACATTGTTGCCCAAGGCAAGGAAAAGGGTAAGGTATTAACACCAGCCACATTCTTTTCCCCTAGAAATCCTTCAAGATTTATCATCTCACATTTTCTTGGGTAGAGATATTTCACATGGGTACCCCTCAATCATTCCTAATGTAAACCAACAAATGGAACAAGAATCAGAATTGAGTTTTTGCTCATCAGTCACCACCAATGCTTCCAGAAAAATATATATTCCCAAGAGATGTGTCATGTTTCTCTGTCACTCACTGAACCTGCTGGCATGTCCTGCGGTCATACACCACTATGGAAATAAGGAAATCACATATAAAATATGTTTCTGTATCTTCTAGCACATATTTAATGTATACTACATAGTGCTGACATATTTTCTTGGTGCCAGTGCTAGTATGTTTGGCATCTTTTCCTCCATCAGCAATTCTTCAACCTCTACACAAACACACACACACACACACACATACACCACACCACACCACACCACACCACACCACACCACACCACACACCACTTGAATACTGTACTAGCTCTCTACAAAGAAAAGGTCAGGTAACTAGAGGCGATGTCCAATCTTCCAACTAGCATTATAAGCTAATTGTTGGCATTATTATTATAATAATTATAAAAAACTATTATAAATAGTTTTTCTTTGTTTCTGTAGAAGTTCACATGACTGGTAACCTCAGTTTATGTATTTACAATGCTGAAAAAGTGTATTGATATTGAAGCGAGACAAACTGTTTCTTTGTATTTCATTATGTATCTGTGTATATTTTAATGTAAAATATTTTACTTTAAAAACTAATTCAATTAATTTCCATGATTTAGAATTTTTAAAAAAATAAGTCAAACTTTGCAGACAGTTAGTAGTAAACATTTATTTGTAATCTGTCTCACAAGTATTATAACAAAATCATGAGAACTTCTGTTCTGTTCTTTATTATAGGCAGATTTCATGAAAAACTTTTCTTTTGGACACTTGATTATAAAATATAAACTATATTTTCACTTTTTGTGGCTTTTTTGTTGTTTATTTGTTTGTTAGTTTATAATGCAAGAAAAACATTATAGGAGTAAATAAAGGTGTGGAACAATCCATATATGTCTCTATTAGCTAGGGTGAGCAGTAAAGTCTTAAAAAAATGCCTTTGATATTGTTAATTTGATGTTGATATTCATAGGGTTGTTACTTTCTCTAGCAACAATGATTTGAAGGCTGGACTTGGTGTATTAATATTATAAATGGAAATCTATTATAAAGGGATAGTGAAAAACATGCGCCATACCCAAAGACTATTTTTTTAAATTAAGTTAAAATTAAATTTCTGTCTATGCTCTTCTCAAACTTGTTATTATATTGCTTAAGGGAGGCTCTTGGTGACAATGACCACTATGTTGCAGATATTCCTTGATGTTGGATATAAAAATCCCTATAGGGAAGCTACACCTTTGCCTAGTGCCAACACATTCTTGGCAGCTAGAGGTTTTGCATGATAAATGTTGCAATTAAATCTATTGAGTTGTGCATAAAATAACCTTCTTCAATCTTACTTCAAATTTATCTGAAAGCTATTAAAAGAGCATAAAAATGTGAAGTAGAATTTTCAAATAAGGAAAGTGTATATATTTTACATAACTCATAACTTAATATTATTAATAATAGCAATAGTATTTTAAAGTAGAAACAAAAGGAAGTTTTCTTTTACCAACAGGAGAATGTTATTCCAACAGTAGAGGGCATAAAAAATTCACTCAAATAATTTCACTTGATTATTGTTAAGAATATCTTGTTTTAAAATATGTGTTTTATGGAAGAGCATTTTTCTTTATTTTATATCGGTGGTTAACTCTGGGTTTCAAAGCAGAAAAATTAACACAGAGATGTGTTTATTTTTTAATTTGTTTGATTTTTAATTCCGATGTGTGGGCATATTTTAATTTTATGCATATGTATACTGTGATTATATACATTCTTGTAATTCTTGTCCAGTTTTTAAAAATTGGTTCTATTCTTTCTGTTTTCTCCCTTATGAACCTTCATCAGTTCCACCTTCCCCAATATTATCCACGTATCACCTTAGGATAAAAACTTTCATTTTTACTGGTATTCCTTCATAATACTTTATAAATATGTATATGAGTGCACAGGTGTACATAAATTCCATGTTCATCTACATATGCAATGAGGAGTTTTATTTATTAGTGCTTCTTCTATGGAAATTCAAACTCTGTTATACTTACTTTTCTGCAACTCACTCAGTAATGTTTTTTGGAAATGTGTCCAAATCAGTGTCTCTTTTCCATTATTCTAACAGATGTGATTGATATTTCATGTTCATAGTCACTGTAATATATGGCTTGAGTCCATTCTTTTAAAAGGATGCATATTCCACAGGTGCCTGTGTGGGTCAGTTGGTTAAGTGTCTGCCTTCTGCTCAGGTCATGATCATGGGGTCCTGAGGATCAATCCCTGCATCAGGCTCCCTGCTCAGTGGAGAGACTGCTTCTCCCTCTGCCCCTCACCCAGCTCATGCTCTATTTCTCTCTTGCACTCTCTCTGTCTCTCAGATAAACAAAAATCTTTAAAAAAATAAAAGGATGCATATTCCATATGTGGATATATCATAAAATATCCTTTCTAATGTTGATGTGGTTTCTCTGTTTGTCTTTTTTTAACCACTATAGATATTACTGTAATCAACATCCTTGTGCATTCTGTGGGAACTTCAAATCTTACATGTTGATATTTGGCTTCTACAGAATAAATTCTTAGGAGTAGCACTGCTGGATGTGTGTGTGTGTGTGTGTGTGTGTGTGTGTGTGTGTGTGTTAATTTAATAGACATTATTATGTTTCCAAAAGTGCTACAAAACTTCATATTTTCAACATGCAACAACTTTTTTTTTCAGGATTCTATTTATTTATTTGACAGAGAGAGAGAAAGAGAGAGAGAGCACAAGCAGGGGGAGTGGCAGGCAGAGGGAGAAGGACCCTGGGATCGTGACCTGAGCCAAAGGCAGATGTGTAACCGACTGAGCCACCCAGGTGCCTCAACATTTTTGTTTCTATCAGTGGTACATAAGAACATTTTTTAACCAATTTATCTTTTTAAAGCTTTGTCTAGTTGATAGGTGTGAAGTGGCATCATCCTAATTTTTAGTTGCTGATGGAATGGTAAATTTGGTTACACATTTGTTTGGCCATCTTGACTTGTTGGTGATATGTTCTTGATCAAATCCTTAGACTAAGATTTTTTTTTTAGTCTGTTTTCTAATTTGAAAGCTTTTGTGTAGAAATGAGGATATTTCTTTCCTGTAGCTGTTTTGGGGAATCAAGCAGGCTCCCAGCAGAGGAGCCTGATATGGGGCTCGATCCCAGGACTCTGGGACCATGCCCTGAGCCGAAGGCAGATGCTTAATGACTGAGCTACCCAGGCGCCCCTCAAGTTGGCTCTTCTTTTGATGTGACTCTAGAAGTCTTTTGTTGGTGCCATTGATGCTTGAGAATCTTTTTATACATTTTCTCTCCCCAACATGTAGCAAGCTTTGCTCTATGAAACACCGTTCCTTACAATGGCCTTGTTTTTTAGAGACCAAAAGCTGTGTAAGTGGAACACTTATGGATGTGGTAATTATTTCTCAGTGCTTTTAGTTAACAGATCAAGAAAATATGTACTTTAAAAAATGAAATAGAAGTTCAGTTGACATTCAGAATTATATGATCCTTAGTTCATCTCAATATTCCTACATTTCATTCTCTTCTCTCACTAAAAATTTTAATTTTTTATTACATGAACTGAGTTACTTGTTTTATTTCACACTATGTGAAATGTGTCTCAAAATTGACAACACCATAAACAATATAATTAGTGAAGAAATAACAATTACGTTATTGTAAACATTTTTTGAATGTTTTTTATTCTTAGGGCATATCTCATCAGTATGCATAATTAAATTATTGTGCTTGAATGTTCCTTGGAATAGTTCCATTATCTGTGGTTAAGTCATAAGTTTATAACTGTACACAGTTTCATTTGTTACAAGTTCAATTTTTAGGAATTGTTTTTCTGGTATTTAATTTTATTTACTAATTATACAAAAAGTTTATGTATCCAAAGTCATATTTACAATATAATGTACATCCATGGAAGACTAGTTTCTAATCTTATCCTCTCTAATCTTTTCCTTTCCTTGTCTATCAGTAAATATATCTAAAATGTTATGGTTATCCCTCCATGATTTCTGAAGATTTAAACACAAGTATTTGTGTACATGGGAGCTTCTTTACCCAGCACTTTTTAATTGTTCTGAGCCTCAAAAAAGGCTATGTATATATATGTATTTCACTTTCTCTACCTTTTTTAACTTAAAATAAACCCTGGTGTCCCTTCTTACAGAATATAGACAAATTTCAAACTCCTCTTTTGCAGGTACATAGTACTCTAGTGTATGGATTTTCTTAGTCCATTAAATCAGTTGCCTATTTACGAATATTTGAGTTTTTTTCCTGCCTTCTGTTATTACAAATAGTGCCTCAACAAAGAGCCTTGTATTTACATTTTTCATGTTTTTGCCAGTATGTATTTGGCATAGATCCTATAAATAGAATTATAGTATAGAGTGATAAATATGTGTATTTGGATATTTGAAAGAGCTTATTTTATTTATTTCAGATATTTATTTTAAGTATACAATCTGAATATTTATACCAACATTACTAACTCTGTGAAAACACAACTGAAGTAAGTGTTAAAGTTTACCCATGGGGTGCATGGGTGGCTCAGTCATTAAGTGTCCGCCTTCGGCTCAGGGTATGATCCCGGCGTTCTGGGATCGAGCCCCACATTGGGCTCCTCTGCTGGGAGCCTGCTTCTTCCTCTCCCACTCCCCCCGCTTGTGTTCCCTCTCTTGCTGGTTGTCTTTCTGTCAAATAAATAAATAAATAAAATCTTAAAAAAAAAAAAAAAAAAGAAATGTTGATACAGAACACCTATTGATTAACTTTATTTCCCAAGCCCTAACTCAGGGGGTGAAAACAGATATCACCACTTGATGGGAAGAGAGTCAACATTAATTACTTAGAGAGGCATGAACATTGGTAAGGGAGACTTTATTGTGGCCATATTTGCAAAAAATCTACTTAGCCTTCTACAGCCTTACAAACTGTCACATTAAAAGCAACTGAAAGAAAATATGCAGTTAAAAAGGGAACATATGAAAATAAACTTTTAACAATTCCTTGAACATTTAACTTTAAATTCTCATAGTTATAATTACTGCATGTAAAACCATGTTCCTGTGTAATATATGGAAAGCCAAAGTGAAGAAGACACCCTCTTCTTGTGTTTTTGGCAGTGTTGCTACTGGCAACGAGACCATGGGAAGAGTATGACAGCAGTAGAATTCTACTGTCTATTCGATTTAGCTTTACTCCACTCAGACAGAGTAGTAATTCTTATTAATCCATTGTCAATTTTATGGGTATACAATAATGAGGTTCAGCCAAAAACCTGCTCATACTTTCCTTGAAATAATTACATAAGTACCTGACTTCATGCATTACACATTTCCTATTTAAAATAGCAAGACCGTACTTTTTTGTTTGTTGGTTTATACCCTGCACTGAATATTAGTGACACAGGGTTCATTTTTGTCACAGCTCATAATTTTACAGTACCTATAAAATAAACTTATATTTGATGAACACTCACTCCACAATTTATTCATAAATTACCCCAATTTGCTCATAATTTTTCTCATTTCAATACACAATGCATGAGGAAAAGGCTTTTATGGATCCACTTGATAAATGAAACCAAAACTTTTACTTTGGAGGAAAGAGCATACAAATAAGAAATGGTGGGAAGTAAGAAAGAAAGTGTGAATGTAAATTAGAGGTAATAATATATACAGTAGGCAAAATAATGGTTCCCCAAATATTCCCATGTTCTGATCTGTGGAATTGAAATGTGTTATCTTACATAGCAATGGGACTCTGTAGATGTGATTAAGTTAAGGAACTTGAGATGGGAAGATTATCCTGTATGATCTGGGTGGACCCAACCAGATAATCACAAGGTAAGAGACTCACAGTCAGAGAGTGATTTGAAGATGTCATGCTGCTGTCTTTGAAGACAGAGGAAGAGGCTATGAACCAAGGACTATAGGTAGCCTCTAGAAACTGAATAAGGCAAAGACATAGATTTTTCCCGAAAGCCTCCAGAAGGAATGTAACTCTGCCAGCATTTTGATTTTAGCCTAGGAAGACTTGTTCCATACTTCTGACCTCCAGAACTCTAAGATAATAATTCAGTCACTTTAATTTTTGGTAATTTGCTATAATAGGAAACTGATAAAGTGTGAGATCATATTTTTTTCATTCTTTTTTGTTAACTTATTTTAGTAGAATATATATATATAATATCAACATCTGACTTAATAGATTCAGTTTGCCTCGTTATTTTTTCTTTGCATAAATGGAATGATACAGTAAGTATATTTTTATTTTGATCTTTTACTCAACATTATGTTTGTAATTGTTATCCATATTTATTTGTGTAGTTGTAGATTGTGTTCAATTCCATATATTCTATCTTTGTAAATATACCAAAATTTCTTATCAGTTGTACATTAATGGGCATTTGAATACTTTTGATTTTTTTTCAATTACAAATAACGGCATTATGAACCTTCCAGAACATGTATTTTGGAAACATATGCACATGTGTTGAGTATATACTGATTGGGATATACCGGACATAAAACCTTGTTGAGCTGTAAAATGTATATGTGTTCAGCTTCAGTATACCTGACCAGTTACAGAGTAAAGATGGAAGATGGCCCCAAATTCTTTGACATGCCTCCCATTTAGAGGTGAGGTCCACTATGTTCCATTATGTTGAATCTGGGCAGGCTGTGTGTCTTCCTTGAATAAGTGAATATGGAGGAATGGTGTTGTACCTGTTTCTGGGTTAAGGCCATGAGACTGGCTGCCTTTGCATCTACTTTAGAAATGTTTCATTTCACTCCCTTTGGGAACCAGCCACAAATGCTTTGAGAAACTCAGGACATATGGAGAAGGCACATGTAGGCACATTTTCAATCGCCCAAGCTAAGCTCCCAGCATCAACTACTAGTAGCGCAACCCAAGTGCCAGACATGTACAAAAAAAACCTGGAAAGTGGATTCTCCAGCTCTAGACACCCCATTTAACACCAAGTGGTTTAGACAAAAAAAAAAAAAAAAAAATCCAGTCAAATCCTTTTCAGATTCCTGGCTCACAAAATAAGATGGTGTTTTAAACCACTAAGTTACAAAGTAGTGTATTACATACTGATATAAAACTTGAAGGGAATTGGGTATCTGGAAGTCGAATACACGGTAACAAAGGTCTAAGACACATGACATTGTCTCTCAGACTGGGCAGTAGGCAGAGGCTAGGAGGGCTTGAGAAAACTAAGTGAAAGGTGGGGTTTCATGACTTGCAGTCTGGAAGGATAGTGAGAAAATGTTGAAAACCAGAGGAAAGGACTAATTGTTATGTAATGGTGGCAAACTTGGCAACAATCTGCAGGAATGTGGAAAATATAAAGAGTATCTAATTTAGTATCCAAATTTGCTGGAAAGATTTTGCAGAGCAACATAGGCAGTGACATCTGGATTCTACTAGCTGCCTATTATAAAATGCAGGGAGAGAGAGGTGAATTTAAAAAGGAACTATGATTTTGAGTAGCATTTCCAGGAAATATCAAGGAGTGAGTAATTCTGGATTTGCAGATGAAATTATTTCTTTCATTTATAGGCTCTTCCAGAAAATGATTCTTAAAATAAGAAATAACTTCCAGGTAAAATTAAATTCATTATGAGAGGATGATATCTTATGTTAGGACCTCAGAAACAGGCTGATAACCTGTCTTTTTAGTTCACAAGTCTTTAGCTTTAAAATAACTGCACCTGAAAAACCTCTTTTACCCCTATATCTGTTTTAAATGATAAGATCTTGGACTTTAAGCCTGATCTTGTTCCTATAATGAGTTAGACCTTTTAAAGTCTTGGGAGTTGGGTATTTTGTGTACGTCAGGAATGTAATTTGTGGCTGGAAGGCAGATTTTAGTGGCCTGGAAAACGCTACAAATTCTTTGATTTTTTTTTTTTTTCCCATTTAGAGGTGGCTTTTATGACATGAGAAACCTATGTGTAAATGCTCCTGTAATAGCCGTTGGCAGAACGGTTCTTAGCTTTCTATAATTTTAGTTAATCTGATTCTTAAAGATTCTACCAGTTTTCAATGCCTTTAAAATGTGATTATGGAACTAGAAAATACCATTCTACATCAATTTAGTTATAATGCGGTATAGAAACACTGCTACTTGTCCTTCCCCCAATATCCATTTCACATTCTTTCTTTATAAATTAACCCCAATATTTTCAGCAAAAGGCAGCAAAAGGTTGAACTTAATCTTTAAGGTTTTCTTTAGTTGCAGGGATATGACAAGGTTGTGGCCTATGATATGTAGACATGAATGGCTGGGAGGGTTTAAGTGTCTCTTGAGAAGATATCCTGTGTTCATGGATTGGAAGACTTAATATTGTTATGATGGCAAACCTACACAAAGTGATCTAAAAAGTCAATGTAATCCCTACAAAAATCCCCGAGTTCTTTGTTTTACTTTGTTTTCTGTAGAAACAAAAAGTGATACTAAAATTCGTATGGAATCACAAGAGACCCAAAATACACAAAGCAATCTTTAAAAGAAAAACAAAACTGGAGGATTAATTTCAAAGCTTACTACACAGCTACAGTAATCTAAAGTATAGGCTTATGTATAGGCATAAAGATCAATAGAATAGAATTGAGAGTTTGTGAATAAACCCATATATTTATGGTCAATTGATTTTCAATATGGATGCCAAGATCATTCAGTTTAATGAGGAAAAAATAATCATTTCCACAAATGGTATTTGAACACCTAGATGTCCACATGCAAAAGAAGGAAATTGGACTTTTATTTTACAACATACACAGAAATCAACTCAAAATGGATCAATGACCTAAATGTAAGAGCTACACCGATGCAACTCTTAGAAGAAAATATGGGGGTAAATCCTAGTGACCTTGGATTTGGCAATGGATTTTTAGATATGGCATCAAAAGTACAAACAATAAAAGAAAAAAATAGTAAATTGGACTTAATAAAAATTAAAAACTTTTGTGCATTGAAGGATGGTATAAGGAGGTGAAAATACAATCTACAGAATGGGAAAGAAAACATTTGCAAAACATATTCCTAATGAGTGCCTAATATCCAGAATATATTAAAAAAAAAGAAGAAAAAAGCCTAGAACTCAACAATAAAAACACAAAGAACCCAGTTAAAAAGTAAGCAAAAGACTTGACTTAATATTTCTCCAAGGAAAATATGCAAATGACAAACAATGAAGAGATGGTCAACATCATTAGTCGGTAGGGCAATGGAAATCAAAACCAGGATGAGCTACCACTTCATACCCACTCAGCTGGCTATAAAAAAGAAAAAGAAAGTAACAGGTATTGGCAAGGATATGGAGAGACTGAAAATCATTCATCAGTGGTGGGTATGTAAACAACAGTCTCTTTGCAAAAGTTTGGCAGGTCCTCAAAAAATTAAACATAGAATTCTCATGTAAGCCAGAAATTCTACTCCTAACTATGTGTCCCCCAAATCGAAAACAGTTATCCAAACAAATACTTATACAAGAATATTCATAACAACACTAGTATCAACAGCTAAAAGTGTAAATAACCCAAATTTACATCAATTGATGAATGCAAAAACAAAAGGCAGTCTATCTGTGCAATTGAATTTTAGCCATAAAAGTTTATGAAGTACTCATACGTGCTGCAGTGCGTATCAATCTCAAAAACATTATGCTAAAGAACCCAGTTACAAGAGGTCACAAAATGTATAGCTCCATATGTATGAAATATATAGAATTAGGTAAATCCATAGAGACAGAAGATGGCTAGTATTTACTAAGGGCTAGAACGCGATTGCTTAATGAGTATGGGGTTTCCTTTCATGGCGATGAAAATATTAGCCAACTAGAGATGATGGCTGCACACGATCGTGAATGTACTAAATCCCACTGACCTATAGACACTTTAAAGTGATTAATTTTATTTCTGTGAATTCTACCTCGACTTAAAAAATAATAAACTACACACACACACAAAATATTACTGTCTTAAGATATGTGCTTTGAGTTCCTTCCTTATTCCCTTCACAAATGAAAGTGTGATGCCTAGAGTTGCAGCAGTCATTCTGAGACCTTGAAAATAAAAGGCAAATATTGCAGAAAGTAGAGCAGAAAGAGAATGTCTGCCTCAGTTGAGCTTACATGGGAAGGAGAGAAAATAAAACATACTGTTTAACGTCACGAAAGAGGTATTCTGTTACTTACAACGAAATTCAATCTTAACCAATAATTTATCAATAAAGGCCTCATAAATTTATGTATAAAAAAATCAAGAAAACATTTTTAAACTATTGGGGAAATAACTTTCTAACCAAATTTTAGCTCATTCTTCATGTTAAAGTGAGCAAAAACACTCAGAATTTGAATGTGGATTTCAAGGAAGCCTGAACAAATATACATTGGTAATATGTTTCTCATTTTAAGTAAACAAGATATTCATTAAAGAGCTATATTTTGGGGTGCCTGGGTGGCTCAGTTGGTTAAGTGTCTGCCTTTGGCTCAGATCATGATCTCAGGGGCTCAGTTCATGATCTCAGGGTCCTGGGATTGAGCCTCACCCCCTTGCCCCACTGGGGCTCAGCAGGGAATCTGCTTCTCCCTCTCCCACTGCCTCTCCCCAACCCCCGCTCATAGGCACACGATCTTTTTCAAATCAATCAATCAATCAATCAATCTTTAACAAAAGAGCTATTTTTGTAGATTTGCTGCATGGATTATATTTAAGACAGTCTTTTCAAGTGATGAAAGCAGTCTGGAATTGCAGAGATGGCCAGAAGTAGATTTGTTTTGAAAGGTTAAATAAAATTTGAAGTAAGGACTGAATCCACTTAATTCTCTAAGAATTTCTCCCTCCATTCCACTAATATTTTAGGTATATAAATTTGGGTTATTTTAAAAATTTGTTAAATAAGTTTTACCTAAATGTTATAATTTGTTGTGGCTTATTATCTTAGATAGTATATTCTATTTTAATACCTAATGATAATATTTCTCAATTTTCCTGTATTTTAGAAACATATACTTCAATGTTATAATCCTATAAGAAATACTGACTTTTTAATGGACTAGATAAAAATGGGAGGGGTGTGTATATTAGATTGCCTTGGAATGTTTTAATACTTAGCCTCGTTTCAGCTCATATAATATGAGGAGAACTAGGTTGAATTCCAGTACCTTTTATGATTATCTCTACAAGCCCACAAAATGCAAAACCCCTGGTGCTACACAATCCAATTGATTTACAGCCAAATTAGAACAAAGGACTGAAAGAATTCAGCCAACCACCAAACCATGTCAGAAAAAGATAAGCACTTTCAAGTTGATTATATGCTTGTCATGTCAATTAACCCAGTATCCCATTAATAAGCTACTCATGTGGAATCAGTAGCATCATGAGTAACACAACCACCATTTTTCCTGCCAAAAATATCCTTATAAGAGATTGTTTGAACTAAAATTCTCATTTTCCTGGGGGAAGTTTCCTTTTGAAACTTTCCTCTGAAAAAATGCTCAACATGATGTAGGTTATTTGTATAAAGTCTCAAAGCCAGGTTTTGTTTTGTTTTTGTTTTTGTCTTTTCCATGTTTTAGAATAAGTATCTGACAAATTATTATTTGTGGGATACTTTCAATATAAAGGTTTAGGGAAGTTCGTGCTGGAAGTGGGGTATTTGTGTTACTTTTGGTCAAAAGTAAACTCTAAGAGGAAACTTTGCCTTATTTAGGACCTTAACTTTTAACAACTTTGGCTAAATATACACAAAGTCAACTACAGAAGCCTGAATTTATATTTTATCTTGACATATGCAGGTTCAGATTGTTTTACAGAATTCTGTCAACACTAAAAGTCGCCAGGGCCTCAAACTTAAACCTCCTGAAAATCTTACAGTTGATCCAAAAGCTGTAATAGTTTTATCTCAGTCACAGGACTCAACTGTCAAGTCTTCAACCTTTACAAACTCTGACTCTTCAGCCAGTGTGTCTTCATAGGTTTGGCCCTTAGAATGCCTCTTTAAAAACAACCATCTTTTCTCCTCTGGCAAAAGAAGAAAAAAGAAAAAGAAAAAAGAAAATGTACCGGAACATGATAGGTTCCACACTATTCAGTGTTCACAGTAGTTTTTCTTTTACTTTTTAAAATTTCACATGATTGTAGGGTCCCAAGATCATCAAGTGTCACATGTATCCCCATCCCAAAGGTTTGGTATAGTTGATCAAAATATTATCGATGTACAGAGGGACTCTATGATACTATGCGCTCTTGATACAACTCATGGAAAATTAGGAACAGGCAAAATTACTTGTATGCCCTCTGTTACCTAGTAAAACCAGAATTTATAAGATCAAAATAGATAATAAGAGTTCAGAAGTTAGTAGCAGTGAATTATCAGAAACTTTCTCTTATCGTGTGGCATGCATAAAACATCAGGACAATAATAGTCCCCAGATGATTTTGCTCATGAATCTCCCTCCTTGCCCCCCTCCCTTTTCAAGTGAAAACACTCTCAGGCTAACTGACAGGCAGATCACATCAGCAATGTATTTTGGATCTGACTGACTGACAAAAGGATGAGTCAACTTGAAAATAGAGTTTTATTGTAGATGCCAATCTTATGCCATTGCAGTTCTATTCTGTAGATTTCATTTTAATTCTCAGTGCATTTACCCCATACTTCACTTCAATTATTTGTGAGGTTCTGTTGTCCTCTGACAATTGCCCAGACAACTACAGTATGCAAAATGTGTCGTAAAGGACATACCGAATGTCTTCGCTTGTGGTGCACCCATGTGGATGTGTTACTCTAAGTCTAGGTCTCCCTTGTTTCTTCCTTCTAAACATAAATACACGACATATTTCTGTATTGCTGTTTCCTTGGGGTGTCAGTGCTCACTTACAATATGATTACAGTGGGTTTGCAAATTAGGCTGTAAGAGAGCAAAACATTCAATCTAAAAATTATACTGAAATTAACTCTTTAGCGATGAGTCTGAATCTGTGACAATATGATGTCAGTGAACTGATCTAGAGGAAAATGCCAACCCAATTGAGAATTCATATTGGCTAGATCCTAGGGAACAATACAATAAAGTTTCTCTCTTTTTTCAAATTCCTGTGTAATGCATAGGCCCCTGATGCCTTGTAAAATACAAAGGTGCATATGCCAGAAAAAACTAACTCTGAAATACTTAGTTTTCCATATGGCAAAGCCAAGTATAACTGATCACCATTTGTAACTCCCTACGCACTATTATTATATAAGAAATTGAGAATGCCCTTCTCACTACAACAAGAGCAAGGACATTTTAATTAAAAATTTAAAAATACCTACAACTTTAATATGTTCTTTGTTGGCATTTTGGTTTTATAATGGGACTTCCCTATTATTTACATAATTGCAGAGGGAGAAGGGAGTACACAGAAGGAACATGAAGACTTTCATCTTTTCCCTCTTCATGTGTTTTTTTGTTTGTTTGTGTTTCTGGTTTGTTTTTTTGTTTTTTTTTTAGATTTTTAGCTTCCGTGGATTTGAACTCCTAATTGTTAAGCATTGAGCTATAGATTTCTCCCTCTAGCTTTTCTCTTCCATGAATACTCAAATAATTTTATCTCCTACTCAATATTCAAAGAAACCCAAAACAGAACACCCTCTGCTTTAGTGCCTTAGTATGTAATCATCGAGAAAATGTGGTTAAAATGTTTTTAATCAGCTGTTAATTGGCTGAACTAAATTTTGCCAGTACTAAAGCTAAATCTTAATCTTAACATAGGTATGTATGTAAGTCAGGAAGCTTTCAGTTGCAAGTGACATTAACCCATCTCAAATTAGCTTCAGCATAAATGGGGATTAATGGACTTGCATAATTACGAGGACCAGGAGTACACATTGGAAATACTTAAACTAAGGGACTTGATGTCTCTAGCAGTTTTTTTATTCTCCTCGCATTAGTTTTTCTGTGCATGCAAATTCATTTCTCTTCCATTTCTGACTAGAGTTTTCTGCTTGTTGGCATGTAGAAGCAAGGAAAGGGTGAGAGCTCTAGGTAACACAAGAGGAAATGGGTTATCTTCTTCCAACCAAAATTAAACAGAGAGAGGGGAGCTGGGAGGGGGGCAATTCAATCATGGTAGTCACTGGAATAAAGTGCTATCCTCAGGCCAGCCTCCGTCACAGGCAGGCCCCCAAACAATTATTATATAATAAGTAGTATAATAAAGTGAGTGATATAGAAAAAACAAAAAATCTGAGTACCATGTAGTAATCACGAGAAAATTAGCACAGAAAGGAAATTAACTTGTTTATTCTCTGAATTAGGGGAAAACTCTCTGTAGGAAACTTCTGACTTGGTCTAAAACATAGAACAATTTTTATTAAGTAAACAGAGAAGGGAGAGCATTCCAATAGATAGATGTTCTGAAAAAGGCCCGGAGGTGAGAAATCATGGTGTGTGTATATTTTAAGTATTTCTCATTATGCAAGGCACTTTTAGGTCTTTTTGAGGGTTGATTTTTAAATATTTTTTGATGTGGCAATTTGTGTAGAAATCAAAATGGTTTACTGAACGCAGTGGACATTGGTGGGGCATTACATGTTATAATGTTATTTCATTTAGTATTTCAAAGTACCTCACAAGATAAAGTCATCCAAGTTTTAGCATGTCTTTACTTGACCCAATTTTAGCACTATCGCATGTAAATGTACATATATTATTTTGTATGGCACATGGTCTTTTCATTACATAGACTACATGGAGAATTATACTTAAATATATTGTTTGGACTTTTCTCACAAAGCAAACTAATCAGGCTTAAAATGTTTTTAAGTATTATGATAGGTATGATATTTTAAGGAAAATGGGAGAGGTATGTAAGATATGAAAGATGAAATCTGTCTTCACAGAGGAAAACACACTAGAAATACAGTTATTTATAAAGATATTCTGAAAGAAATTAGAAAGGAAACCCAAAAAGCTTAGAGATGGTTTGCATGTAAGCATGATGTGAAATGAAATTTACAGTAATAAATATCATGAATAAGCCTGGCAAAGGAGGTGAGGAAACTTTCCCCATCAGAAGCAGATCAAGTAATATCCCCAGAGGAAGTTTCTACTAAATACTTAAACATTCAGAAATACAAAATACTTTCAGTTCTAATATCCAGTACAAAACTGATAATTCTGTCTGATTGTCGTATTTCTCTTCAAAAATCCTGAGATATTTTTATCAAACCTTACATAAACCTTTAAGATAAACTACCAGTAGAGTAAGAGAAGAGTTAGTAAATACATATTCTGGGTTCTTTACCTGAGTAGTATGTAACATATTGCCACCAGCATTCCAAAAGAGGCGGCTACTTATAAGAATAAAATTCCTCCTACATATTTCATGCACTGATACTTTTGTTGTTGTTGTTATTTTCCGTGTATGTTTATTCCTTAAAATAGATTCCCATGAGTGACATGACTGAATCAATATTGCTTTCCAAGAGAGTTGTAAAGGATTCGATTTGCAGGAGTTCCCATTTCACCCATCTTGACATCTTTGGATGTTAGTGCCAGAAAACTAAGAGTTGGTTTGCTCTTTTGTTTATTTTTAAGAAAGGCAATGGTTTATTTTGTAGGTAGATTGCTCACAGCATTGGAGAACAAGGAGAAAGATCAGTTATGGGACAAGTGAAAGAGCCATAGGAGGAAGGCCACACAGAGCTCTCTTTTTGGTGGGTGTCCACAAGAATTGGGGGACTGCTGTAGGTGCTGTAATAGATAATCAGATCTTTAGAGCTTTTCACCCCATCCACCATTCCAGATATTGAAACCCCAAATAATTCTTAAATATTGCAGTTAAGGGGGCTAACTCCATAAAATGATTGGTGTCAAAAAAAGTGACTCTGTGTGCCTAAATTTCATCTTTCTTTAAAGATCCATGAATAATAAAAACAATGATGTACCTATAAGATAGAAATGAGGAAGTTCTAAAAGATTAGACTCAGCACATACATTTTTCAAAAAAGAGTTTCACACCCAAAAAAACAAGATCTCTGGCTACATGGCCTAACTTTTCTCCAGGAAAGTATTTAACTAATATAATATAATATAATATAATATAATATAATATAATATAATATAATATAATATATATAATATAATGTAATACAACATAATATATATTATGTCATATATCATATATGTCTCATATATGATAAATGCAAAAAAGTATAATAAATGTAATTACTATAATACAATTAATATAAATATTATATTTGTTGGGAAAAGCAGCCATACTCATCTTCTCTCTCACAATTCTGCACTTGTTCTGCTTAGGTGCATGCCTCAATGACCCTCAGACATGTCACCAGCTTTCTGTATGTCAAACCCCATTGTAGAGGGGTGGGGGTCCTTCTACCACAGCATGAAGTGGGTTGTTTGTAACCACCTCAGCTGCCTCTGTTGTGGAATGGATACACTAAACTTGGGGAATGTCAAAATGCAAGGGGCTGGATCTTGGGCACCATCTGCCCCCCCTTACTATAGACAAACACTGTACCACTTATGACCAGTGTGTGGGATTTCTCTCCTTGGCCATCTCGAATAATGCACTGCTTTGTTCCCTAGGTGATACTTCTCTGCCTTTTAACCTTGGTCACATAGCTCATATGTATTGGACCCAATGTAGAGTTTTAGTATAGAGTTAGCTTAGAGTTCTTAGCAGGTGTCCCAATGCATATTAAAAAATGAATAGATGTTATATTTATTTTTTTCATCCTTTTATTTATTTTTTTTAAAGATTTTTTATTTATTTATTCGACAGAGATAGAGACAGCCAGTGAGAGAGGGAACACAAGCAGGGGGAGTGGGAGAGGAAGAAGCAGGCTCATAGCGGAGGAGCCTGATGTGGGGCTCGATCCCATAACGCCGGGATCACGCCCTGAGCCGAAGGCAGATGCTTAACCGCTGTGCCACCCAGGCGCTCCTATTTTTTTCATCCTTTTAGACAGAAACATACCTAAACAGATGCTGAAAAATGTTTAAAAGTATATACGATATATTAGGGTTTTAGTGTGGGCTTTTGAAGCATTACTAAATTAAAATCCCATCTTTAGCTGTGTGATCTTTGTAAAGTTGTTTATCTTTAGTTTCTTATGTGTAAATGGGGTATTATTGGTGGTGATGTCATTAGTTTGGTGTGAATATAAGTGTAGTAATATCAATGAAGTGCCTAATTCTTTACCTAGCACATAATAATCACTAAATTAGTATCAGTTCTTATTAGTATCTCCTCCTTGCTGTAACTTCTTGGAACTTCGGTGTTTTCCAGTGTTTTCTACTCCTGCTATGGATTCTTTTGCTCTGCTAAGAGATCAGTCTGTGTCCTATAGAATGTGAGAGCTATTTGGTTATTTTAAAAATTTTTTGAAGAGAGGATTCATATCCAAATTGTAATTAGGGAGCTGAAGTAGCCTGTAAGTATTTCTTTTAACAAGTGAAGCAAGCATACGTGATATTCCTGAGTGTGCACAAAGTAGAAAAACCTTAAATGATACCCTTTTCTATGGTGGAATATATTAAATTTGGTGTAATATAGTGTGAAGATCATCTTGAAAGAATAATAAAAGTACTGAAATGAGAAGGCAAAGTCCCAGGGCAGAATGCATGAGACAAGATGAAGTAGGACAAAGAGAAAAGAATTAACCAAATTAGGAAAACACAACCAGAAAAGTCCCAAGATGGGACTTTGGTGTGACCCATGCCCATTTTAATAATGTGTAATGTCGTCTAAGTTTCACAACAGGTGGAGGAGCTACAAAGGCCAAGGAGTTAAGACTCAAATACAGTGTGTTGCTTATAGAGGGATATATATTGATTGATTATTGTGACTCAGGCAATGTGAAGAATGTTCAGAAGGCATATGGCCCTATTCACAAATGTCAGGCTTACTGAGACCTACATAAATAATACAATGTGCATTCATTTCAGGTTAAAGGATATTTTAAGCCAAAATAGAGAAAATAATTATTCTTTCTAACTACTAAAGATAATACCTTGCTTTAAGAATCATACAACTCTATTTTGCATGGGCAAAATCATGTCTTTCAACCCTCAAAAGTCCTGATTTAATTTATTCACTCGGGCTAGGCCTAGCAACCCAAAGAGATTCAAATATAAGGATGCATCATTCATTCTCATTTATTCCTGTTTGTGGTCATAAGTTCATAATTATATCTAATTTAATTTAACCTTTCTAACAGCTACAGTTAAATATTAAGTACTAATCAGAGGTGAATAACATCAACTTTTAAACCTTAAAATAATGCCTCATATACTAAGGACCTTTCAGTTTTCCATTAAGCCATTTTTGCTTTAAAGTGAAATTGTTTAACTCATTTTAACATTTTGTACTTGATCCATTTTCTAGCTATTTAATCAGTTGTGTGTCTATCTTTTGATTCATGAAATACAGTTATGGAAAAAAATAAATAACTTGTGTTACAGCAGCTCTTTCTAATTCTGACAACTGATGATCAAATAGACTGAAGAAGATACATCTTATAACAAATGATGTGAAGTCATGTCAAATGTGGCGCAATTAGTCTCTTTTCTTATAAACTTATAAAGTCTAGTGAGGCTATTAGATTATGTTCCCATAAAATCAGGCAGTGTCAGTAAACTAGTTTCTCTAGTTGTAGATGGGGGTGAATTTTCATTTTGAGGAAAGCAGAACACTTTGTGAGAATTAATATATTGACAGCGGGAGACTCTTCTAAGAAGTCTCTAAATAAGAGAAGAAATTCAAAACATACTCATCGGTAAGTTTAATGTAGAGTGTAATAAATCTCAAAGATCTACAGACATAAATATTAAAGACCAAATCAATAGAAAAAACAATTGATAATCTATAGCATTAGCGGCACCTGCATTCTTTCCGTCAGAGAAAGGGAGAAATGATTTTTTTAACGCCCAGTGATACATAAAGCATCTTCTTATAAAATTAGTACTGCCACTGCTAGTATTCGAGGTGTTGAGTTAGGAGAGAAGAACTCCATTAAAATAATTTTCAGGTTAAAAGAGTTTTATCCACTTGGATTTTGGCTTAGTATTATAAGATAATTTAATATCCATATCTAGATATTTTTCTTCTCTTTCAGCCTCTCTCTGTATGTTGAATTTATATATTCATAAATACATACATAATATATATAAAATTCAGATTGAGATTGCATTTTTTAATACAATCAGAATTCAATCTTAATGTTCTTGTATTTTTTTTCTAAGAGGTATGAAACAAATCTTTATCTCAGCATTATTATTCTTTCTTATGTTATAGAAGTAGTTGATTCTCCAGTCCTTCCCATAAATCTTAATATATCTGTTTGTCGATATACCTGTATCATCACACAGTCAAGCCTAAGCATCAAGGCCCACGTGTGTTTTTGCATAAGGGCAAGGCCTCCTCTTTTCTTCATTCTATACAGTAAAGATATTGCATTAAATAAGTCACTGGGCAAGGGATGATTGTAATGTAAAATAATTCATCAGTATATCAATACTAATATATATTAATTCAATTCAGCAAGTCCTAATAACTCTGAGCATTCATTATATTTATGCTTTAAAAAATGGAATTGAAGTGGAAGGAATCTTGTTCACAGAAGTGAACAGCTGCGTAGGCTTAGAAACAGATTGCTGCTCATTTTCTACAAGTTAAGAAGCGCCCAGACATACAAGCTAAATAGTTATTATATTAGCTCTTGACTCTAACTTCACAAAATGGAGACGTTGCATTTGGTTATCTTGCTGGTCTGCTTCATCAATTCTCACTGTAATAAACCTTGGATCTTTTAGAGTAGATGCAAAACTTTTATTTAACAAATTTTAGTTATTTAATTTATTAAAATATTTAAAGTGTGTTTGCTAAGAAATTTGGTTTCAAATCTTGGCTGCATTAGTTTACCTTTATTCTTTTCAGTAAATTATCTTCACATCATGTTATCTTTTTATTCTATTTCCTACAATTTCTTCTTATATTTGTTAAAATACTAAAGAAACGTCAGGGCATGTATTAGTCTGTTAGCACTGCCAGAGCAAAAGAATATAGTGGTTTAAACAACATAAATTAATTTTCTTGAAGTTCTGGAGACTAGAGAGGCAAGACCAAGGTGTTGACCGGTTTGCTTTCTTTTGAGGCTTCTTTTACCTTGGCTTGTAGATGGTTGCCTTCTGACTTCAGACTGTGTCTTCTCCTGGCCTTTCTGCCTTGGATCCCAGGGAGGGGAGGAAGACCTGCTCTGAATGAGGAGGGCACATCTAAGCTTCATCTAAGCTTTTAAATCAACTTTCTGAGAGACACCTCACCCTCCACCCCCACTGGCCTGGGAGGTCTTCAGAACTTGCCTGTACTTTCCTGAGTTGGGCAATCTCAGTCCAGGGCAAACCCCTAAGGAACCTAGAGAAAGAAAATGCCCCCCCCCCCTTGCTGAGGATCCTTGTATCCTTGTCTAAAGGGTCAGAGGGAAAACAAGAATTCTGAGCTTTTAAGAGAAAGTCGCTTAACAATGACTTCCTGGTGCTCACCTGACACCAAAACCCACTAAAGTCATAAACCTTTCCTTTGGAACACTTCTCAAAAATGTATTTACCAAAATGTCATTTGTGTTTGGTCTTAAACTCAAAAAATAAAAATTAATGACATTAAAATATTACTCCAAGTTACAGAAGAGATACTATTATTTATATTAAACAAGCACCTTAAAACAAAGCAAAACAAAAAGCCTGCCTGCCCCTTCTGTGATGTACCCCTGGCCAGAGGGACACGGTACCCCCTTCCAAATGACCAAGATCCTTCGCAGGGACTGCATCCTATAAAAACATCCTCAGATTAGAAATATCAGCTCTGGCTTAAATAATGTGGGCAGGTGGGGGATGGGATGGGGGGAGAAGGGGGTGGTCCAGACTTGGGCAGGGAATTCTGGCTTCGTCTGGCAGGCTGCTCTCGGACCTTTGCTGCATTTCACCATTTTTGGGTGGTTGGGTTGAAGGTGTTGGCTTCCAGTCTCATCCTCTTCCTTGAGAACACCATCCCTATTGGATTAGGGACACACCCTGGTTACCTCATTTAACTTTAATTACTTCTTTTTCTTTTTAAAGATTTTATTTATTTTTTGAGGGAGACAGAGAGAGAGGGTGCACGAGTGGGCAGAGGGTCAGACAGAGAGGGAGAGAGAATCTCAAACAGACTCTCCACTGAACAGGGAGCCCAACAAGGGACTTGATCCCTGATCTCAGGACCTTGAGGTCATGACCTGAGCAGAAGTCAAGACGCTTAACCAACTGAACCACCCAGACACCCCAACTTTAATTACCTTTTGAAGGACCTGTTTCTAAGTACACTTAACCGGGGGTTTGGGCTTCAACACATGGATTGGAGGGGCACACAATTCGTTCCATACATAATAAGTATTAGTTATAGCTTTGCCCATGCCTAAAAAAAGAATGCCTCTATTAGTTACTTCAGCATAGACTCATGCTTACTTTCTACACAAGTCTTCCAATCTGTCCTTACAATTACATTCTTAAATTGTAAATCCTATTCTCAGTCCTTGCATGCAGATATGTTACTTGAATTCTGTTGATAACTGACTTTCATGGAAACATGTTATACTCTTTCTAAACTTTCAAAGTACGTTTTAATAAATGTATTATTTGACTTATCCATTTTAACTTTGCAATATAGTTGGTTCTATTGCTGGGTAATCTTGTCCTGAGTGTAGGCTTTATGCAGGAAAATCTGATTTATATTTGACACCTATTTTGATCAGACACAATTTCAGCATTCAATGAATAAATTATTGATCAGTTTAGTGATCAGATTTGAAATTTGATAGATTTATTAGATCACTAAGTATAAATATGGAGCTTCTGAAGAATTACATTAATGTGTTGATTCTGCTAATTTATTTCCCTTATATTAGAATCATTAACAACTTAACTGAGTGATAATTGATTTCAAATAAAGACCTCTGTTCTCTAGTTTGATAATTTTGCTTTTCAGCCTTTCAAATATGACAGACCCCCCTGTTTTATTGCAATTTATATGTATATACAATTGGAGGAATTTAAGTAGTCAGCACATTCATGAACTCCTAATGAGTCTCCTCTCTCAAATAATTTTCTAGCAAAATCTACTTCTTGAATCACAGATTCTTGTTTTGCCCAACTCTCACAGTTAGTCTCTCCAGCTGGCTTTCTCATTAATTACATGTTCTCCATAAATATGATACTGGAGCAATAGAAAGGAGCCTGATCCTGGAGATATGTTATTCTCCTCATTTTCTGTGACTATGCATGTACAACGCTGGTAGATAAATGAACAGCTATATTAACTGAATAATAATTTTAAAGTAAAATTATTAAAATCTAATATATAAGTTAGAGAAAGACAAATACCATGATTTCACTCATATGTGGAGTTTAACAAACGAAAGAGATAAATATAGAGAAAAAAAAAAGAGAGAAAGAGAGAGGCAAGCCATAAAACAGACTCTTTACTCTAGAGAACAAACTGAGGGTTGCTACAGGTGGGGGGAGAAGATGGGGGAAAAGGGTCAAGTGGGTGATGGGTATTAAGAAGGGCATTTGTTGTGATGAGCACTGGGTGTTGTATGTAAATGATGAATCACTAAATTCTACACCTGAAACTAATATTACACTGTACGTTAATTAACTGGAATTTAAAGAAAAACTTGAAATAAAAACTAAACAACATAAAATAAAAATAAATAAATAAATAAAATGAAATCTGAATTCCAAAACACAAAAATTTACACTCCTCCTTAGAACATTCCAAAACATGATAAATAGTTAAGTACCTTTTCTTCATTGTGACATAATGGACAACAACTGCAAAAGTCCTAGAAATACTGGCATTTCTTAAGGATGACACCTTGACTTATTTTCTGAGAGTCCTAGAAAGATCGTTATGTCCTTTTCAAAAACTATGATAATTTACTTATCTAGTTATTTGACAACAAAATCTTGAGAGAGGTAAGGATGTGTTGGGAACACTCATCATGGTTAATGTCCGAAAAATGGTGTTCTATAGCCTCTGGCAGATGACTCAAAATTGAAATTTTGCAACTCTTGATCTGAAATATAATTTGTATCAATGAAATACCTATGAGGGTTCATCTTGTTGATTAAGAACTAAACTATTTCCAAACGAGAGCATTTAAAATATTCTGTATACTTAGTATCAATTTATGTAACCAATGATTACAAAGATTGTGAGCTTTTGAGTTAGCAATCATTTCTGCGAAAACTTATAGAAAGTGCAGGTTTGGGAAAGGACTTTCTTACATGAAAAAAAGTATTCTTGTTTTTATTGCTTAATCTCAAGCTTGTCATCTGCATGTGTGTTGTTTAAGCATAAGGACACTCTTTAATCAAAAATGTTAAAACTTTATCTGTACTCTAGAGTGCTAAAAGACACATTGGAAAAATTCATAAAAAGGAAAGTGTAGCTATATACTTGAGAAGATTTTTAAAAATATATAATATATAACATACATATTATATATAAATTATATATATATATTTATAAGTCATAAAATTTTATAGCTAAATCATATTCACTTAACTCTTAGCAAAAGGACCAAAGGATTCCAATTAAGCTCATTTCTTATGTGATGTGGGGGTGTACTTGGCCTGAAGGAAATTAAAATGAATAAAGCATAAAATCTCTTCTCTAGGAATTTATAAACAGTAGGAATGAGAAGTATTTTAAATCTTTATATCATGTTTTTGGCTTTTATTAAGGACTTAGGTAAGAAATGAACAAATAAGAGCTGTTTACAATTTTCTGAAAGTCTGTGTTGAGAATTGTATCAAATTTTTACTTCTGCTTTATGTATATAAGGACATATAGTATGAAAATTTGTTAGAACTTAACAAAAATTGTTCTTTTCCTAATTATATTACTTTTTCTCTTTTATTTTATAATTAGACACATATCTTGTTTCCATTTGTTCTGTGACTTTAGGGGACTTAAAAAGTAATTATAATATTCAAGCTGTAAATGAATCAGCCTATTTCTCCGTATGAATATATCATTGTATTTTTTAAATTCCCCTACCTCAGTATGTTAGTTTGTTTGAGGTTTGTTTCTAACCTGAAATAATTTTTTGGAACTAAATAAAAAATATGATACATAAGATAGTTCAGTCAAACACATAAGCAACTCTTTCACTTCAATATCATACAAAGGAGAATCTAGCTAGAATCAAACAAAACAAAAATTACAAATAATCAGAGAACAGACAAATAACAGGCATATATCCATGTTTATTAAGCACTTACAATGTGTTATGTACACAGTGAAGTATGGCATAATTCTTCATCTCTAGGAGCTATTGGCCAAAAGAAGGGTAAGGAAAAATGATTTTAAAATGAATTGGCACAGGTTATCTACTTAAGAAGAGACCACAGAAAACCTCCCCCAGGAGTCACTATTTTAGCTGTATTGTGAATGTCAGTAACAGGTGGCTTAATGAGGATGATAGTAAGGAGGGCACGTATTGCATGGTGCACTGGGTGTTATACGCAACTAATGAATCATCGAACTTCACATCAAATAAATAAATAAATAAAAATTTAAAATTTAAAAAAATGAGGATGATAGGAAGCAATATTTCAGGAATTAAGATTGGGATTTCCAAAGTAAAAAATCATGGGAAAGAAATGGCAAGCTAGAAGTATTTCAGAATGTTTGTACCATAAGTAATTTGAAGGAAGGGCAATACGTGAAGAGAGAGAAGTATTAAGATAATGAATTATCTGTCCATATAGACAGCAAAGCTTAATACTACCTTGGAAGAAAGTACAGATGACATTTAGGAATGGAAAGCCAAATCCCCATACGATACACTTGATCATCTTCTATCACACACTCACTGACATGAATTGCTCTAGTATTTTCAGGAATTCATCTGATGTTCACACAGAAATAAGAGTTGCTAAGAATCAAACCCAGGGTACCTGAATCTCTTAGACTCTATGATACGCTGCTTATATTTTGTTATAGTAGTGCTATCTTAAAAACAACTTCAAAATCTCAGTAATTTTCAACAGCAACTATTTATTACCTGCTTATGGATCTGTAGGTCAGCTGTAGTGTTTGCAGCAGCTCATCCTAGCACACATGATGTTCTCCTGGCTCGTGGCAGAACTACAGGGCTCAGGGCAACTCCTCAAGCACATATAAATTCTCTGCTGGGACATGACATTTATCGCATTCCTTGGACCAAAGCAAGCAATATATATTCATTATTAACAGGGAGGAAAACTATACTTACTCCACAGAGCAAGACCATAACAGTGTAAATATTTGCTGAAATGAGTAGAATGTATCACACTGACTTTTAATTTTAAAAATTACCAATTTTTGGAAAGTTATATAATGCAGCAAGAAGATAAGATATTGCATATAGGATGTTCACATACAATATTAAGGTAAAAAGATAGTTTAATGGTGTGTTGCAAAATGACAGATTGACCAAAATTCCTAGAAACTGAAATGAATACTAGATTCTAATTCCTATCTCCTGGAAGAAGTTCATAGATGAAACATAAAGAGAAGAATTATTAAACCGTTGCTGGCATGTCCAGAAACCAGTGCAAGGTAATTAATTACAGGGTAATGGAGCACCAAGAGGGGATGGAAATGAACATGCACAGAGAAAAGGAAGCCAGTGTGTGGATAAGCCAAAAAGACACCTCTCTGAAATAAGGGCATCTTCGTCTGCCTTAACACTGGTAATGAACTTCATTTGGAGCCAAGCCGTCTCTAGTAAGTAAAGATAACCACAGATCCTGCTCAAAGATTCCCTTGAATCTTTAGAGGAAACTGCTGGCTGATTGTGGATTCACAGGGGAATATATGTTGATCAGTTTTACTTTGATATTGGCAAATCTGTCCCTTGTTTTGGTTGACTGCCCATCTCCAGTTTACTAGTTTGAGTAGTAAACTCTCATCCTGCTGGAGGTTTAAGTCTTAAAGTCTTCTATATAACCATTTTCATTTTCTAGACTTATTTTTAAAATGGATAATATTCATAGCCAAATAAATCCATAGTTTTTGGAAGTAGTAACATTTATGAATAATTGGTATTATTTTCTACATTGTTCCCTAAAAAATACAAAAGAATATTTGTTACTAGTTTAAATCAGCAATTCTAAATAAAGTGTTACAACACACCAGTGCATATTGATTGGAACAGGGCAGAACTATAGCTATTTTGCCAACAATTGCATAGGTGAGATTATTTTACCTATTCTGAAGGTTGTTAACTCGTTGGCACTACCCTTGGGAGTGTATCTTCTGAATTTGCTAGTTTAGAGACAATATAAAGAGTTTTTAATTAGAACCCTGCTCTACTATTTACTAGGTGTGTGCCTTTCAGTAAGAAATTTTAAGTACTGTAAGTCAGGGTTCTCCAGAGGAACAGAAGATCAGGATGTGATTTATGAAAGAAAGAGAGAGAGAGGATTTAAGGAATTGGCTCACAGAAGTATGGAAGAGTGGTAAATCCAAAATCTGCAGGGTAATCTGGTAAACCAGATATCCAGAGAGAGTTGCGGTTCAAATCCAAAGGGAGTCTGCAGGCCCTCAACTGATTGGATGAGGCCCACTCACGTTATGGAGGGTAATTTGCTTTATTTAAAGTCCAATGCTTTAAATGTTAATCTCATCCAAAACAAAAACAACAGCAGAAAACACTTTCACAGAAACAGACCAAATATGTAGGCACAGTGTCCCGGCTGAGTTGATATATAAAGTTAAACATAGACGTTTCTCTGGCTATGCGATTACCAAAATGTTAGTATTTGCTCCATAAGATTCTTTGGAAAGTTAATCGTGATAATCTACGGTAAGTGCTTAGCAAAATGCTTAGCAGATAGTAAGTACTTGACAATAGTATTGATGATGAAGATAAATATCAGTTCTCCCAGAACAGCTTCTCTTGAAAACATTTGATCTACAAAGGTAACAAAAGTGTTTTTAAAGGTGCATTTCCTCTACATGTCCCACTGTAAGACTTTATGCCAATGCTTACCTCAACCAATTACAAAATACAGCTATAGTTTTCCCAGGGTTTTCTCTAGTAACTTTCCTTAGTGGTGTACTGTTTTACCAGTTTTTGTAACTTCAGCTGTATTTGTAATATATTATTTCTTAAACAAGGGTACTTTTCCATAAGTGTTCTTTATGTATTTTATATCACCTTATATATCCAGCGTATCTCATAATAATAGTACCAATTAGTTTAATAATAACATAAAAGACAGGGCTACAATTCAACACTAAATTGAATGTCTGACATCATATACTATAAAAAGAAAAATAATAAACTAAATATATCACACAGAAGGTAAAAAAACTGTCATCATTTTATTATTCAGTAGAGTCAAATCAATCCCTAACTAATAATAAGAGAGAAAGAATTCAACAGGGTGTTGGTACATTAGACAATTTTTGGGTTCTAACCTTTGTTGAAAGGAACCAATATTATAGTCAGAGAGATAATATAAATGATTGAATCCTGAAAATTCACAAATGTAAGAGAAAGAAAGCTTATTTTGAAGTTTGGAAAATTGATTGCAGAAAAAGATAAGCATAGAGGGATAAAGTGAAATCAGTATTGAAGACTGAGACCTTGAAGAGAAAGTCCATGCAGAGCCTTTTTTAAACATAGTGATTGTAAAATGTGCAGAATTTATTGCCTTGTACAAATTTTACTTCTCCGGTAATGCCTGCAAGTATTCTGTACCAACATTCCAAAATCAGTTAAGTAGAACACAGGTTTACCACATATACTCTCAGAACTATTTAATGAGCAAAAATATGTTTGAGAATCCTAACAGTATAGTCTATTTCATGAAAGTCCAAAATTACATTAGCATAATAATAATTTTGAGAAATGTGGCTTAGAGAAAATTAACTTTGATTAATCATTACTTACCAAAATTTCACTGCTGAACTGCCTCCAACAAGTAACATCCATAAGAATTCCTAAAAATTAGACCATTTTGAAAAACTTTGGGAGGAATAGTACATGCAGTAGATAAGAACATATATTTCAGAGTCAGATAAACAAGATTCAACTCACAACTGTGTCCATTCTTAATGACTTTGAATAAATCACTTAATATTTTTAATTATATATATATATATGAGAATTTTCTCATCTATCAAATAAGCATGATGATAAATTCTTTATTGAGTTTATAAATGATTAAATAAGATGCCATTCAGTAACTCTCTAAGAAACATCACACTTTGTAAATATTGATGATGACGACTCATGTCAGTGTTCTTAACATTGCTAAAAATAATGATTTTATCATTAAAAAAGAAAGGAGAGGGAAAATATTGGCAATGGCTAGCAGTATTGGTCAAAGTCACCCATAGGCTTATTCATTAATTTCTTTACTTGCTGTGTTCTAGCTACTTAAGTTATTAATCTTTAATCTATTAAATGTGTGTTTTTCTTAAGATGTGTTGTATCTTCTTCTAATTATTAATATTGGCTTTAAAAAATCTTTCTTTTTAAAAGTTTTAAAACAAATCATTAAGGACAATGCAGTACTCTAGCATAGACCTAGTTTTTAAATTTATGCTATTTTTGTTTTATTGCTATGATTAATAATTAAATCCTTTAGATCGTCTCATAAATCCATATTTACTTAGGACAACGGGCTACTTCTAGTAACTAACTAATAACCAGCATATTGGTATTTTTTGGATTCTATTAAGTACTAGAAGGAAACTAGAACTAGAAGGAAACTAGAACTAACGTAGGGAAATCAAGCAAAAGTATCCTTCACCCAACTGCATAAGATAATATGTACTCTCTATCTAAAGATATATATGTAGGTCATGTTTGCATTTACATATATATTTTTTCTTTAGTTGTAAACAACAATGAAATGACCATGTATTAAATGGTCCTACTATTATATTCTTTGTTCTACTACAGTGCAGCACAAATGTGTGAGAGAAAAAATGGATAATAATAGCTGCCAACCGTATGTCTCACAAGTATTCAGTGAGAATTAAAATGGCTAAATCAGCAAACCTTTCTCAGACAACATTCACACATTTTAAAGTTGGATCCTTAACCATTTTTTTAAAAATCCTTGATGCAACCAAAAAAAAATCTTTCCTTTGCAAATCTCATCAAGTTAAAGTTTAACATTTATTTTAAGTCATCTAGAAATATATTTATTTTTATTTTTAAAGGAAAAAATGTACCAATTAATCATTTAAATTCAATGTATCTCCTCCTAAGTCAAAATGAAAGTATTAGTAAACTATATTTTGTCTAAATAAATTATTTAGGTTACAATCAATAGAATTATTTTCGTGAGTTCAAAAATATGATTAGACCTATATAAGAAGAATGTGAGAAAATATAGAAAATTTTTATCTTTTCTTGTGAGACAACTCAAGTTGTATAAGTAAAGAACAGATGGAATGATAAAAAGCTTGAGTAAGGAAACATTAGTAATATATTTGTAATTTATTATATACAAATTATATATAAAAATTCAATGTGTATACATAAAAATGACACTTCCACAGGCAGAATATCAGAAATATTTTATGAGAAACATTTATGGTGTGCTCATTTGAAGTTATTCAGCATAATGATGCTTAGAAAGGAAGAGCAGCAGGCCCATGGAAATTTGAATCTAGGGCATATAAGAACATCTTGGGAAGTAGTCATTACGATGGTGTAGGAAGATCCTGGACTCAACTCTCCTCCAATGGATGCACTGGATCTACAGCTACATATTGAATAATTCCTGTTGAAAAAGAACTTAGAAATAGCTGAAGAGCTCCCTCCGCAATAAGGGATAAAAGAGCATAGTAGAGGCAGAGATATGGTCTCCCTGAAAATCCCACACCCAGCATGGCAACCTGTAACAGAGAAGGATCTCATGGATCTGGAGCTTCTTGCTGGGAGGTGAGGGGTTTGTGCCCCACATCAGCCACCCCAACCTTTGGGACGTGCATCAGAGAGATGAGCTCCAAAAACTCCTGCTTTGGAAATCCATGGTCCTTATGTCCAGGTGACTCAAGGGGCTTTGGAGAATCTGAGATACTACCTTTGAGGGACTCTCCCGTACACTCACTAGCCCTGGATCCATCACAAGGCAGCAGTTTGAAAGGTGACTGGATTATATGAGAAACAGATCTGTTTGCTAATCTTAAAGCATCTGCTGGAGAGGTAGGGATCAGTTGGGATTTCTTTGCTGGCAAGTGCTATTTTTGCATTTTCCTTCTGCCTTGCTAGGGCAGTTAGGCACTCCCAGACGTAGACCGGCTAAAGTCCCACAGTACACCACTCCCAGTGATTTTCTTGACTCAACAAAGAATTTATGGGTGTGTGTGTGTGTGTGTGTGTGTGTGTGTATGTGTGTATTTTATGCACGCACACGCAGTGGAATACTATTCAGCCATAGAAAGAAGGAAATCTTGCCATTAGCAACAATATGCATGGACCTTGAGGTGTTACGCTAAGTGAAATAAGTGAGATAGGGAAGGACAAATACCATATGATATCACTTATATGTGGAATCTAAAAACAAAACAACATAAATGAACAAACAGAACAAAACAAATCCGAACTCACAGATACAGAAAGTAGATCGGTGGTTATCAGAAGGGAAAAGGGCCAGAGGAGGGAGATAGGCAAAATGGGTGAAGGGGGTCAATTGTATGGTCATGGATGCTAACTAGACTTACTACACTTTGTAGTGTATACAAATAACAATTTACTATGTTGTACACTTGAAACTAACATATGCCAATTTTACCCCAATAATCGATGATAAAAAGGAACATTTAGAATAACTAATTGTTGGCTTTATTGGTATCTTTTTTTAAAAATTTTTTTGAGAGACGGAGAGGGAGGGGCTGCGGGAGAGAGAGAAGAATCTCAAGCAGCCTCCATGCTCAGCACAGAGCCTGACACAGGGCTCCATCCCAGGACCCTGAGATCATGACCTGAGCCGAAACCAAGTCAGATTCTTAACCAACTGAGCCACCCAGGCGCCCCGATGTTATTGGTACCTTTTGCTTCACTCTGAATTCTTTATTAACTTTATGTGTAGCCATCTATATGGATGGCTTTGTTATAGCTGGTGTTTTGTGTTTTTTTTTTTTTTTGGTATATTGCAGATTTCAAGTGACAATCATTTTTAAAAGGCAATTTTATGTGTTGCAAGTGAGTGCTGAAACATAAAAAGGAGTTTTGCATTGCCCCAAAGGAAGCTTATCTCTTAAAAAAATCATGTTTAATTAACTTTCCTTCGAGAATTGTGAAGTATGAAATAAAATAATAGATAAAAGTAAAACTCCTGAAAATTGGACTCCATAAACCAGTTACTTATAAAATCATCTTGCTCATATGCATAAATGATGCAATCCTCCCCCCTGTGCACCATTGTTAATTGATATGGATCCGTGATAGTGTCCCTGGATAGACAATGGAACAAGGAATTTTCAAAAATAGAAATTGTTGTTGGATCAGTTTGGTGTTAATGAGTTTATAATTAGCCTGCTTTACCTTTATTTCTTTTCTGTATGGTTGCTCCTAACCATTATATTAGTAATATCTAATTTATAATTTAGATTGCCATGCCTCTCCATTTGCTATAAATTTATTAATTGGAAAATAAGATTTGTAAAGAAGAAAGGTGAAAGTTGGAAATGCTAAAATTATGCAAAATCTTATAATAGTTTATGAACCAAAGCATACGTGGTGGTAGAACTTGTGGGCTTAGCATGTGTTAAAAAATAACTCTTCTTGATTCTTTTATCTTCAATTAAATGATTAAATGATAAGTAGTATATATTCCATTTAGTCTGATCCTGAAATTATATTAATGAGAAGTTTTCTATGGAAACAGTTGAAGCAGTATATTTTATCATTTTCTGTATGGTGGCTTTATATTGAAATGAATATAAATTAATCAAATTGGTCATTTACTGTAGAGACCGCTTTTAGGCAAACAGGCTTGAGCGACTGAATGTAGAAAGGGGCCACGGCGACCTCCTGGCAGGATACAGACCAACCCATCAGGTGGCCTAACTAACCAATGGGCTACTTACAACTATGCACAGTTACCAAAAAAAGGGAAGATTCCCTACCTTGCCATAGCTCCTCATCTTTCCCTTTTAAAAACAGACCCCACCCGCTGCCTTCTTGAAGATGGCCGCTCCTCTGCTGTCCTGCCCACTGCTCCCTTGTCATGTATTCAGTAAACTTCTATCTCCTTTGCTCTGCCCCCGGTGAATTCTTTCACCTCCATGCCATCGGCTTCCACCACATTGTCACCCTACATTTGGGAGCCCCTCTCCAGTCAAGAGACACCCCATTTAGACACCATATTTACATTGCAAAAAATTAGAATATTTTCATTAATTTTCAGCTATACTTTGCACAGATAGATACATATGCATAAATATTTTTCAAATTCAGGAAATTATGAAATAACAGATCAAATATATGTCAAACATTCCACTAAAATATACAAGTGAGTTTTCTGAGTCTGTGATAAAGGATAAATAGGCTTAATAATGAAGAGTCAGGAGCATTTACTGACTTTTTCACAAATCAAAGAAACCCAGAAAGCCTTTTAATACTGTGAAAAGTTACTACTAATGTAACAAATTCACATTTCCAGATTGAAAAACAGCTTGATTGTTTCAACTGAAATGAGTTACTTATTCATCTCGTGTAAATGTTTGTTATAAATTGTGCTCAAAGCTGTATTGTTAAAAGTTGAAAGTGTTAAATATTTATATTTCTTATTAAAACATCATTTATATTCCTTTAAACTCATGCTTGAAATAAAGGAAATTTGCAATCATAAATAAGAGAAAAAGACATGAAATAGTTTTCACACAATAAATTGAATTAAGAAAGAAAAGTTCAGAAAATATTTTATTCATTTGAGTTGATAAAGAAAAAATATAAAACAATCAAAACTTTTTAAAAAATAATCTACTGTGCAGTTAAAAATAATTGAGAATTTTAGTTTATAAAATAATATTTATATAGCCATAACAGTATAATCTAGTTTTATAGCACTGCATGTTACATAATGTAACATGTCAGCTGAAATTAAGAAATATTTTTTAGAAGTTATAAATCAAGTGTATTGCAAATGCCTAAAATTAAGTGCCTAAAATTAAGCTTTCCTGGGATTGAGCCCCATATCAGGCTCTCTGTTCAGTGGGGAGTCTGCTTGAGAGTCTTTCCCTCTTCCTCTGCCCCACCACACCCCCCACACATGCTCTCTCTCTCTCTCAAATAAATCAGTCTTTAAAAAAAGTGAATGTCAATAAAACTAAATCCAAATATGTTATTCTAAGATTATTTTTTCTTAGTTTGTTATAGGTCTATTGAATAGTGTATTTAAAATCACAATATTTAATGCCTAGAAGAATTTTTCATGTTAGTAATGTTAATTCAACAGAAATGGAGAGAAAATATTTAATTGTTAAGAACATCATATTATAAGTAAAGTTTCTACCGATTATGTTTGGAAGTCATATAATGACCATTTATTCAATAGGGAAGTTATTGAAAGAATTTATTCTGTTGCTGTTAAATCATGACATCTGAAGCAGGAGAATAGTTTGGCTCTAGAGATTGAGAGGAAAACAAACAAACAAAAAAAACACACAAAGAAGCAAATAAAAGGAGGATAATTTCAACATTTCTAACAATTATAAAAAAATTTAAACTATTCAAATAGTTCAGTTTACTTGACAATTTGTCCTGCCATTTATACCATTTGTTGTATATTTTAACATGTACAGTTCTACCTATTTAGAAAGTGAAAGGGAATTTTAAAAACTTATTTATAAATTACTATGCATTTTAAAAGTTGAATCTGATAACCTCTTTTAACCAGTATTTAGACCACTTAAAGTGATTATTGATGTTATTTGATTAAAATTTACTCCATATATTCTAATGGCTATGGTTTCTCGGGCAACTGTGAAATGAGAATGTGGGCACTTAAAGGAGGAAACATAACATGGCATTTCACACTTTTATGGTTCCACACTATCAAAGCAAGAGTAGAGCCTACAGGCCTCAGAAAACCCTCTAACGATAGTAGGAAAGTATGGTCCTAAGGATGTTTGTTGAACGAACACAAAATACCTTTATTACTACTAGACCTTTGGCTGTTCCTATGATCCAAGTACCTGTGACCGTGGCCTTGCTTCCTCATCAACCAGTTAGATATAATAAGAGAAACTGGACCATGATCATATTCCCTAAGACAAATCTCACCCTAACCTACTGGAGTCAAGGGAAAAATAAAAAGCATATAAAGATGGCATGGGTAAAACTAGAACAGATAATGAATGTGACCCTAGAAGGAAGAAGATATTATTTGAGGTCAAGAGATGATAAAAGAACTATTAAAGTAACCAAGGAAATATTTTATATCAAATAACCTAAGATTAATCTAATAAATTTAAATCATACATTAGAAAACTTAAGGAACCTTTGGAGGATGAGACTAGTAAAGTCAAAATAACCTTGCAGATGTGGAAGAGACATAAAGCATGCATCCCCTAAACTAAAGACAGCCTTGAATTCTGATGTTATGGCAAACAAACATACCTGACAGTGCTATGCAAGTTTGTACCCCTGGAGCTTTATGAAAGTGGTCTTTCCTTGGAAATGTAATTGTCAAGGAAGTTAAATTGAATGGTTTAAGAAGCTTGACTTTTGGTCATTTGGTGATTGGATACGGTACCATGCTAAAGAGTTCTCTATTATGCCTGTAATGGTAACACTAAGAGTCTGGTTGCTTAAACTCGTCATTAAACTATGGTGTAAAAGAATGGGTGTCAAAAGAAGCACACTTGCAATATATGAATGTTTGCGGTTGAGATGCACGTGATGCAGAATCACATGGCACATTGTTGTGTATTGATTTGATATAATTTCTTTTTTTTTTAAGATTTTATTTATTTATTTGACAGAGAGAGAGAGCGCCAGTGAGAGACGGAACACAAGCAGGGGGAGTGGGAGAGCAGGGAGCTCTGCATCCAGCTCCATTCTCGGTGGGGAGTCTGCTTGGTTATCTTGCTCTCCCTCTCCTTCTGCCCATCCCCTCACTTAAGCTCTCTCTCAATCGCTCCCTCTCAAATAAATAAATCTTAAAAAAAAAAAAAGTAGAGTTGTTTTGATATAAAAATGAAGTAAGTTACGTCAGAATGTCATCATCTTCTGTATCTTCATTCATATTTGAGTTTGGTCATTTGTTCCTCAGCTATATCTTGTCTACTGATGAGCTCATTGAAGGCATTCTTCATTTCCCTTATTCTGTTTTTGATTTCTGGTATTTTGTTTTTTGTTTGTTTGGTTTTATTTTGTTGTTATTCCTGTGGGTTTTGTTTCATTTTGTTTTTTAGAGAAATAGAACACGGGACAGGGGTGCAAAGGGAGATGTAGAGAGAATCTTAAGCAGACTCCACACACAGTGCAGAACCCTATGCAAGGCTCAATCTCACCACCCTGAGATCATGACCTGAGCCAAAAGAGTCAGATGCTTAACCCACTAAGCCAACCAGGTGCCCCTCTGGTATTCTTTTTTTAAAGATTTTATTTATTTATTTATTTATTTATTTATTTATTTGAGAAAGAGAGCACACAAGAATGGGGGGAAGGGGAAAGGGAGAGAGAGAAGCAGACTTGCTGTTGATCAGGGAGCCCAATGTGGGGCTAGATCCCAGGATTCTGAAATCATGACCTGAGCTGAAGGCAGGTGCTTAACTGACTGAGCCACCCAGCCCCCCCCCCCCGGTATTTTTTTGGTGTCTTAGTTTTCATCTCTTTCTGTTTCTATTACCCACAAGGTCTTGCATGCTGTTTACCCTGTCCCTTAGAGCCTTTAAAATATTAATCATAGTCATTTTAATTTCCTCTGTGCCAGTTCTAACATTTTTGTCGTGCAAGTGTAGATTTGATGTCTGTGTTGTCTCTTCAGACTGTTTTTTCTAGTCTTCTGGCATGACTTATAATTTATTATTGAAAGCATGTTATATTAGGTAATAAGAACTGAAGTAAATATAACTTTAGTGTGAGAATTTATGTTAATCTGGAAAGGGTTAGGATGTTTAGTGTTTGATATGGTTGCATTTGTCAGATAAATTTTAGATTCGTCAAAAAAACACTTGTTTTTGACTCTTTTCTTTCATTTGGCTTCTCTGTATACTGCTCCCCAGGGAGGATCTGTCTGTAGCTCTTTCAGTTATAACCCAATATAATTATCACTGGAGGTTTGTTAGTTTGGCAGCAGAGTGTGGAGGAAGGGGATGTTCTCTAATATTCTAATTAATTCTCAGTGTTTTATTGGGACTGTATCTCAAGGGTGTGCCTTGTCCAGGAGAACATTCTCTCATTTTCCCCTGTCCTCTAACCCCTTACTTGCTACAGTCTATTTCCTTGAAGCTCTCTCTTCTGTTGATAATATTTTTTTATTCATTTATTTTTCAGTAAGTGAAACAGGAGATCTGGATTGGAATATAGTTCCCTTCCCCCATCTCAGATAATTGCCTAGCTGGTGATGTTCTTCCTACTTAGAAATGAGGCTTTTGATAAGAAGAGTCTGAGTGTGTTTCATGATAGCTACATTTTCCATCCCTTTATCAGGGTCATGTGTTGAGCTTCCTAGGAGTTCTAGAATTCCCTCTGTCATAACCTGGTGGACTTCCTACAAGAAAGATCTGAAGCAGTGTGTCCTGCCACCAACATTGCCCCAGGACCTTCTCACTCTTACTTTTGACCTACTCATCCTCCAGCAATTGATCAAAATCACCATTTATGTGTTTCTACCTGCTTATGGTGTCTACCAGCTTCTGTTCCAAGTAATCAAATCTTGAGTATCTCTCTAAATATGCCTGACTCAGTATTTTGTGGTGGTACTTTTGCCTGTGACTTCAATTCTCTGACAAAGTTTTCCATTTTGCCAGTTGTTAAATATTTGGAATGTCATTCCATGGCTGTGTAACTCAAGCCCTTTAAATAAGCAGTGCTTATAATTTTTTAATTGAGTAATCTATTGGAGAAATATAAAACCTGCATACCCACACTTGTAGGCTTATTTTTACTATTTGAATTTGTTTCCAATTTTCACTGAATGGCATACCACTCTGTGTGTGTTTTTATTTTAGTCTCTGTTATACTTGTCTGAGTCCCTATTCTTTAATTTTAACTTAAAATATTTCCTTAAATAAATCAAATAGTCTCCATGGTACTCATGGGAAGAATCTTCATAGAAGAGGGCTCACATGCTATGGATCATCTGGCTTATAGATTGGCCAAACTTGGGTCTAATGCTTACTTGCAACTTCATCACTCATGGCTAAGATGGTGCATTCCTATGCTACCCATATGCAAATTGTGTTCAAGGAATTCCTTATGAGGATGCAGTAGATGAGGAAAGATATTCTAATGTCTTGCTCAAAAAATAAAATATTGGGGGGCGCCTGGGTGGCACAACGGTTGGGCAGCTGCCTTCAGCTCAGGGCATGATCCCGGCGTTCTGGGATTGAGCCCCACATCAGGCTCCTCTGCTATGAGCCTGTTTCTTCCTCTCCCACTCCCCCTGCCTGTGTTCCCTCTCTCGCTGGCTGTCTCTATCTCTATCAAATAAATAAATAAAATCTTTAAAAATAAATAAATAAAAAATAAAATAAAATATTGAATTCAGATCTCTCTAGGAATGTCTGGAAGATTGTTGAAGAGGATCTAATATTGATCATTTTCCTTGATCAGAGACTGACTCGTATTAAAAGTTTGAAATTATTGTATGGGAAAAGAGAATTGAATTTGACTTCAAGACAATGAAATAGGCCAGAGATAGGTGATTTAGTTGGAACTTTGGTCAAGTTACCTAAGTACTAGAATCTTCCTTTTCCACCTTTTAAATAGGAGTAGTGGTAGTATGTATTTTATAAGGTTGTTATGAAAATTAAAATAATTCATATAAATACTTGGCTTATAGTAAATGTTATAATGTTGTTTTTTATTGCCTAATAAAGAGGTTTTTTTTTAATAATAGGTCTCCATTTCCTGCTTGTTGATAGTTAATTAGCTAATGCCATAGATTAAAATTTAATAATCAAAATGATAAAAGAGACAGACTACAGATGAAAATGTGCAAGAGAATACTTGAGAGTAATAAAATAATAATTTTTGGTTTAGATTTGTGAAAAAAATGTTTTACTTGGTTGCAGAAAATCAAGAATATATTAAGGATATTTACATGGTTAATGAACCTTGAAATCTCTTCAAATAGTATCAACTCTGGGCATTAAAATAATATTATATATAACTCTATGTATACTTGTAGTATACACAATGGAGTATAGTCGGCCTGGGTATTATAATATGTTTTAAAGCAGTATGTGAACTAGAATATCTAAAAGGAAGGTGACCAGAATTATCAGGAAACCATGTCAACTACTCATCATCTGAAAGACTTGAGAGTGTTTAGACTCCTGCAAGTTGATATAAATTTTTTTTTACATAAATGGCTTATATTCTAGAACCAATATGTAGAAATTACAGTGACTTGGTCTCACAGCAAAGAAAAACTTCCTCATAATTTAAGTTACCAGTGATGACTGCTGCTGTGCAGTGAATCTCTAGTCACCCAGCTTTCAATCAACACATAGAGAACATTATTGGAGTCTATGTTTATGAAAGAATTTGATAATAATAAAGTTAAACTTCTTCTTCAAATAGGGAAGATATTTCCTTGCAGCTCTTCTATTAAAAGGAACAGGCAGTTAGTAGGCAAATGAGTACCTCACTTACTGAACTTTCTGCCCTCAGTCTTAGAATTAGAATTCACATTAGTACTCTCATGCATATGGATTCCTCCTGTCCAGCTTTAATAGACAGAGTGGAATACTTTTGCAAATTTTAGGACTTTTCCGAGGTCATTCCCGAAAGACTTGCTTATTCTGAATGTAAAAGCTGGCATTCTAATCAACGAAAAGTACATTTCACTCTATTCATTGATATGGCAAATGCATCTGCCTATAACTCTTATCCACTGAAATAGCCATTGAAAGTGAGAAATAAATATATTAATTAAATGGCTTTATGCCTCAGTAGACAGACTCACAAGCTGATGAGAGAGAACAAGATTAGATAATAGCCTGTTTTGTTTTTGCATTACCCACAATTCTTAGGCAATAGGTAGGAAACTATTATACAATTAATTAAATAAATGGTAGAAATTTTAAAGTTCAAAGTTTGGGAAAACTTGATGGACAACCACAGACTTCGATCTGTTTGATAAAAGTCAATACTTAAAGGAAAACAATGGAACGTGATGAAATGCCTGAAGCAAATAGTGGTCAATAGGGCAATCAACATAGCTAATGAGATTGTGTCCTGGATGGGGAGAGTCAAATGATTTGGGTAAATTATGATATTTCAGTGCCTATGCTGAAGGTTTAAAATCAAATAAGTAATTGAAACAATTGGAGGTGGTGGTACAGAGGTAAGAAATCTTACTCAGAATCTGACCCTCTCACTTATCTATATGTTTGCTTTGGGAACTGTTAGTTAAGACTACTAGTAGTAATTTTCTTATCTATGAAACATGTGGAATTACATTTGTTTTACATTTCTCTCAGTTTTTGGTGATAATCAAAGAGAATTAAACATTTTAATAATAGGTAAAAGAAATTGATAATTAGTGTGTGAGCATATATGTGCATGTGAAATCCATGGGAAATTTCAGTTGAGCCATGAATAATTTTTCCCAGAGAATATAAGAGGTCCATGTACATACGATTTTACATACAACACTAGCAAAAATTGGATTATCTGAAACCCATTTTGAAAACTCTATGTGCCTCTGAACCCTACACTGAGAAATCCCACAAAATAATCAGGAAATTTTCTTTTATCACCTTTTTGAAACATTATGCTATTCTGGGTGGAGTACAGTACCTTGAGCAAATAGGTAATTAGAACTTTACATTTTTATCAGATATTTGAAATCAAAATTTCTTTGGCTATATATTCAATACTGAATAGAGATTTACAATGAATTCCTAGGAAACAATAATAGCAATTTAAAATAGTTTCAAGATAAATCTTTGACAAACATTGACATTCCCTACCTCTCCATTTAGTGATGCTATCGGAATTCAGAACTGCTCTAACAGACCCAGGATCGTGACACAGAGAAAAAAAAAAAATGTTGTTCCCTGATGTTAGTGAACAAATAATACAATATGATAGCCAATTAATACATTTGAAAACTTTTTTTGCCAACTAATTTAAGTTTTAAAAAAGGCATGTAGCTTTTGGCATTACAATATTTTACATTTTTTTATTCTATTAAGAAAACAGCCCTTTAAATCTATGACCAAAACAAAATACTAACTGAAGGCCAGTCTTGGAAACACACTTAGGCATTTCAGAGAATTTCCTTTAACTTCTGTTATGTTGAAAACTTTCAGAAACTATTTTTGGAGATCAAATGGGGACCACTTTGAAAAGCTCAGCTTGATTAAGAACAGACAACACACATTTAGGGAATAAAAGGAATCACTCACTACTTTTGTAAAATTCTTCAGGGATTTCACTCCAGGTAGACAAATGTGGGAAGGGAGTTAAAGAGGATTTTAAACTTAGATGTTTGGAAAGCCTTTGACAAAATTCTTTACGGTCATGTAAGATCAGTGGAAAGGATCGATGAAACTAATAGTAAATTGGCTCACTGTTGTGAACAATGATTTATGAAAACGAAACAAAGGTACTAGAAATAGGGTTTTTGGTCCAAGCCACAATATGCTGCTTCTTCATAGGACAGAAACAAATCTCCAACTTACTAAAAAAAACTTCAAATAGACTTTTGTTTAAGATATAGTAAGCACTTACTTTGCAGTAAGTCAAGTAAAATTGAAGTTTATATAATACTTGTTCATGACAAATAGGATGTGACAAATAAATATGTGTGTTCATATTTGGGGTTCTTTGTTTCTTAACTGGTAGTGTATTTTTGGAAACTATCTTAATATAGTCAAACATACATAAAAAATATGAAACAAGTTCTGAGAAATGATTACTTGAGCCATCATACTTAGTATTATCAAAAGAACCAAGTAACTGGAATTCTATGTAGTTTAATAGTTTTATTCCAATGAATATAATAATACACGGCATAGTAAGTTTTCAATAAATCTTTGTGAATGAATGAAGAGACAACCAAAGGAATGGGATAGAGTGGTTCAATAATTGGAAGGGATCATTGAAATATCACCCCTTTGTGCTAGATTTTCTCCAAGAATATTGGCTTTACCATTTAGCTTCTCCTTATTTCAGAATACATGATTGTTTATAAAAAGAAGATTTAGTTATAGAAGATAAAGGAGCACAAATTCAAAATTTACAAAGAAAAGACTTAGTTTTTACTTTTAAGCACTGTTTTACACGAAAGGAGCTACCATCCCATCCCAGTTCTTTAACACACCAAAATAACAGGCTTTTTTTTTTTTTTAATACTTAAGTAAACCCAAAATCCCTTCCAAGATGTATTTTTTTGATCAGCAGTGGTGGCAGCACCTCAGGATTCTCAGATAGGGAAGATGAGACATGGTGTCACTCAGCAGGGCATAGGAAAGTAAACCTTTATACCATAAATAAGAAAACATAAAATGGCTATTTGAAGGGATACTGATAACATATGTTTGAGAGAGGTCACAGCCATGTGTCTGGTCTATCACTGAGAATCTATAAAAAGATTACAGTTTTGTCCAGGACAGTACAAATTGAGCTCTATAAAGGAGTTTTAGTATTTGAATGGTAAGTAAAACATTAAATATTTTTTAATGATTTTTTAGAACATTCTATATTTAGTAATGAGAATATTATCATTATGATATAACAATGACAGTTCATATTCAATATATCTGGATCTTAAAATATACCAGGCATTGTACATAGAACTTCATAAACCTTACCTCATTACTCCCTAAACAATTCTATGCAGTGGGATATTTTATTGTACACATTCAACAGATGAGGAAACTGAGATAGTAAGGCTTTGAAGTAGGATTTATTTTCAACTATTGTCTAATTATGAGCCCATATTTTAACCTTCTATGCTGTAGTGCCTTGACATTTCTTCTAAGAAGTAAGGGACAAACAGTTGCGAATGACATACCAGCTACATGTGTACTGGTATAAACTACACATTTTGATTAACTCTAGAAGGAGCTTAATAAAAGATATTATTGTCTCCAAATAGTTATAACTTCTAAATGGCTTCAAGCTACCAGGGAATCACAAAGGCTTTCAGCTGAATCAGGAACTCAAGATGAACTTTGCCACATTGCTGCAAACATAAAATCACCAGAGCAGTAGGGCATGGTGAGGACACTGCATGCGCCCTGGGGATCTTTAGGGAAATGAACCTCATCACCTAATGTTATGCTTATTTTGGACTGAGAGTGTACATTGCTGTTTTCCCTCTTGTTTCTATTTTTTGTTCATTATTCTTTTTTGATATTTGACTTTGTATGTTACATAGATCTTTTTTTCCCATAAAGTTTAATACAAATAGTCACATTAATTTAGATAAACTCTATTCGCTTTAAGATTACTTTCATTATTGTCCAGGATAATAATAGAAATGTAGTATCTTCACAGAGACAGGTCTTATTTACCCTAAACTTAAAGATAACTACTAGGGAGGAAGACAGAATTTATTGTAATTAAATTCAGAAAAAGCTATAATTGAAAAATTTGTCTGCTAAGATTTTTATTTATTTCAAAGTTTCTCTACCCTGACATTCTTTCTACTCCAAATAAAATGAGGTGGACACCTAGAAGATTTGTTTACTTATTCATCAAATTATTTCATTCATTCTTTTTTTAAATCAAATTGTATTTATTAAGAGGTTACTTATGTTCTGCACTATACTATTGCTGGATATAAAATGATAAATGAAGTGATAAATAAAAGATTTTCATTTCAGGCTCTTTTAGTATTTCTGAATGCCTTCAGATACTAGCCGTACTCTGGCAGGATAGTTGATCTGATATTTACTGATGATCATAGTAACATCTCTCAAAAGACCATCGTGCATAATTAAAAGAACATAGTAAGTGACTACGCAAAGATTTGGTTTTGTCTTGTGTTTATGCCATTGCTAACCATATGGCCTAGAGAGAAATGTCTAGCCACTCCAGGCTTTAATAGTAGACATAATAGTTATACTATTGAGATGTTGTGAGAAGTCAAAAAATAATGCATATAAAAAGTTTTATACTCATGTTACACAGAACACAATAAATGCATTTATTCACTTCTTCCCTATTTAACAAATCTCCATTAAACAAAAATATACTTAAGTGCAAGGTACTGTGCTGGCCCTGGAGATAAAAACGTTGAATATGGAGTGGTCTCTGCCCTCCTGGACTCACATCTTATTAAAGAGTCTGAGACTTTGGGGTGCATGGCTGGCTTCATTGGTAGAGCATGTGACTCTTGATCTCAGGGTTGTGACGTCAAGTCCCATATTAGGCATAGAGAGTTCTTAAAGATTTTTTTTAATTAAAAAAAGCACAAAACCATAAAATATGAAAATCAGAATATATTAAAAAAGGAGGCAGAGATTTAATATATAATTACATGATAAATCATTTAATGTAGATTGTGATTAATGCTAGTTAGCTACAGTGTCAGACAACTTAGACCAGGAGTTGGGAGGCTACAGGATAAAGATTTGGATCAGAGAAAATTTTGTTCAGAAGATGATAGTTAATCAGCAGTTGGAAGGATATGAAATATGGAGAACAAAAGACACAAAATGGGGAGGACATGATGGAGGATCAATTTGGTTCTGAGGTAGTGTATTAGTTTTCAATTGCTGCTGACAAATTATCACCAACTTAGTGGTTAAAGCTATATAAATTTATTATCTTTTGGATCTGTAGATAGAAGTCAGACATAGGTCTCACTGGACTAAAAATCAAGGTGTCATCAGGGCTGCATTCCTCTCTGGAGGCTCTAGAATATAGTCCATTTCTTTGTCTTTTCCGGTTTCTAGAGGCTGGGTACTTTCCATGGCTTGCATTCCCTTTTCTCCACCTTCCAGATAGCAACATCAGGCCTATTCTTTCTCATGTTGTCTTCTCTCTGATTCTCCCTTCTGATTATTCTTTCCACCTTTTAGGACCCTTGTGATTATAAGGGGTTTACCCGTATAATCCAGAATAATCTCCCTGTTTTAAACCCAAATGATTAACAGCCTTAATTCCATTGGCCATCTTAATTCCCCTTTGCAATGAAAGGTAATATACACAGGTTCCAGAGATTTGCATGTGGGCATTCTTGAGGTGGTATTATTCTTATACTTTAAAAAAGTAATCTCTCTGACTATAGTCTGAATGCCTGAAGGGGAGTGAGCATAGACATGTATAAATTATGAGGTTTCCACATTGTTACACAAAGGATGACTGTAGTTTGGTCTAGAAACTGCAGCTGAAGTGAAGAAAAATGATTAGGTCTAAGATGTGTTTAAGAAAAAGGATCAGTTGGAGCACCTGGGTTGCTCAGTTGGTTAAGTGTCTGCCTTTGGCTTGTGTCACAATCCCAGGGTTCTGGGAGGCTTGGGTCATGATCCTGGGGTCCTGGGATCAAGCCCCAAGTCAGGATCCCTGCTCAGCAGGGGAGTCTGCTTCTCCCTCTCCTTCTGACCCTGTTCGTGTGCTCTCTCTCTCTTGCTCACTCTCTCTCTCAAATAAATAAATAAAATCTTTTTTTAAGAAAGGGGTGTAGAATATGAATTCTAGGTTCTGGCTTTAGTAGCTAGATGCAGAAACTTTTATCCCTGGAATATCGACCACTGGTAATGAGAATATAATAAGTTCAAACATGCATATATTGAATTTGACATGTCAGTTAGACCAAATGAAAGTGTTATTTGACAATGGGATATGCAGGTCTGGAACCAAGGGTGTTAGCATGGAATTTGTCAACATAGTGATACCAAAGTAATGCATAGAACTAAATATGGTCACCTACAAAGAAGGGAATGAATTGAGAGTAGAGAAAGCATAGATACTCTAAGTAACTATCAAGCACTTAAAGCATGAGTAGAGTAATTTGAGGTGTGAAAATTTTTAATAATTTGCAGAATTAAAGGATAATTTGTAGAATTATAGGAAATGGAGGGGTTTTGTTAGTTTTTGTTTGTTTGTTTGCTTTTAGAGAGAAAGCAATGAGGAGTCTGAAATGTTTTAAAGTTCAAGGAAGGTAACACCTGAAAAAAAATTCCCTAGGAAGGATCTTCCTTTAGGCAAATTCTATTTAACACTTCTCATGAGCCAAATGCTGTGCCGCATACTAGTTATAAAAAGATGCAAAAAGCATTAAAGCCTTATTTAATTAACTCACCGATTAGTGAGAGGAGTTTCACTGAAATTTGGTTAATTGCAACATACAGTGACAACTGAGATGGAATTGTGTACTTAGGGTGCCATGTGACTAGAGAATAGGAGCCATATTGCCCCAACAAAAGAGGAAGCCCAAACTGATCTTTGAAATTCAATAAAATGAATTCAGATTAAGAAGAAAATCGTTTCTAGACCAAAAAAATCAGCATCGGTAAATATATAAAGGAAATGTAACTGATTAAGAATGCCAGAAGTGAGATTTCCTGATAGACATAGAGAATGAATTTGCATACTTAGGTCACAATATGTAGGACTTGATTCTCAAAGCTAAGCTAAGAAGCTAACTTCAAAGCTAAAAAGCTTAAAGTTCATCCTACAAGATGGAAAACAATTGACAGATTTGAACAGTTGATGTGAAACGGATTGGCCTAGCTGCAGTGTACAGATGGCTTTCAGAGGCCCTGTCATAGCAAGACAGAATACAGAGGAGAATCTTGGCATAATCCTGGTACAATAATATGAGAACCTCCAAGAAAAATAGGCAAAATGTAGAAACTTTTGGAGCGCCTGGGTGGCACAGTGGTTAAGCGCCTGCCTTCAGCTCAGGGCATGATCCCGGCGTTACGGGATTGAGCCCCACATCAGGCTCCTCCGCTATGAGCCTGCTTCTTCCTCTCCCGCTCCCCCTGCTTGCATTTCCTCTCTCGCTGGCTGTCTCTATCTCTGTCAAATTAATAAATAAAATCTTAAAAAAAAAAAAGAATGTAGAAACTTTTACAAGATAAGATCAGTAGGATGTGATTAATTGCATTTGGAAAGAGGGAAAGAGAGGTTTAATGTGACTCAATTTTCTGAACTGAGAAACAAGGTAGAAGATAATAACATTAAATGAAGAGGGAATGAAAGAACAGGTTATCGTAGAATAAAAAATGAGCCCAATTACAGAAATGCTGAATTTAACATTCTTATGGAAAGATAAGTTAGTAAAATCTATCAGACATGTGGACAACAGAACCTCAAGGAAGAGTACAGGGTTTGCGACAAGAATAAATGAGATCATCCAGTGAAAATATGTATTGTAGAAGAATGGGTTGAGTATGGAAACCTTGATGAACGCCAGTGTTCAAATAAGTGTTGGAGATAGAAACCAACAAGGAAGAAAAGGAGAAAATGGTCAGAGAAATGAGAGGAAACTCAGTAAAGAATGGTGTGGAAAAGACCTATGTAATAGTTTCAGAGAGAGTGGTCAGCAGTCCTCACAGTGATCTGAGGGGAAGACAGGCAAAAGGAATGCGAAATTCTGAAGCATACGATTTTGGTCATCCCTCTGAGAACCTAAATAGAAAAAATGATGTGTTAAATTGCCTGTATTTAAAAAAAAGAAAAAATCTCCTGGAAACTGATATAACTAGTAAGAGTTTCAATTACAATAAACAAGCATGCAAGTTTTCAAGAGAGGAGCATTAAGTGTGTGGTTTGCGAGCATTGTATGAGGTAGAAGGATAGGGCCAAGAGATCTGATCAAGTGTTTGCAGTGAGTAGTGAAGTAAATGAGGCAAAAGGAGTAGGAGACTTTTACCTAGATCTCAGCAAAATGTTTGATAAATTGTTATATAAGATGCAACTAAGGAAAAACAAGGATTTTGTTGTTTTTCTTAAAGACTTCATTTATTTCATTTTAGAGAGAGAGAGTAGGGGGAGGAGCAGACAGGGAGAGAAAGGGAGGGGGAAAGAATCCCAAGCCAACTCTGTGCTGAGCACAGAGCCTGAAATGGGGCTCGATCTTAACACCCCAAGATCATGACATGAGTCAAAACCAAGAGTCAGTTGCTTAACTGACTGAGCCACCCAAGTGCCCTGAAAAACAAAGATTTTGATTCAATGTGGTAACAAACTAGAAGAGGAATGGATGCTGAGATTTACAGTAAGCAGTGGTAAATCCAGTTGAAGGAAGAAAGCAGCAGGAGTCCTATGAGCTCAATGTTATTGTGCATTCCATTTAATGTCCATAAAACAATTGTCGGAAAAGAACCATAATATTCACATTAATTTGAGTCCATGTTGGCAGCATCAACACTTGTGATTGATTGTCTAAATTAATTCCAATTAGATTGTGTTTCTGTGTACCAGTTCATCTTAAGTGATAATATTATGCTTTTTATTTAAATACAACTATGGATCCATAAAGTTATTTAACCAATAGCTGTTCTCATTTAATAATGAATAAGAGAAGAGTGGTGTGTTTACAAAGACTATAATGGAAGCATTTTATGGGGATGGGTGCCATGTCCTGAGAGTTTGCTTCTGGAGAAAGCAAAGGCTTTCAACTTGAAAAACTATTTCTCAGAAAGGGAATATGATGAAGACTGGGGGAATGATGTAAATAATAATCATCTGTTAAGTCTAAGCTGGAAAGGACAATGTGAGTAAAAGTCTAATGAATGGAAACTAAGAAAATCAGAGAAGACAGCTTAGAGAATTTCCATGAGTATCAGCAAAATTCTAAACTCAGAAATTGTAAGATCGGTGTCCTTTCCAATACTTTCCATTTGTTTCCCGAATTTACATCTTCAAGCATTTTTTTATTACTATATTTTCACATTAAAAAATACACTTTTTTGACATGGTGTGAGTCAATGTGTAAGTTTTCTCTCAAACCTGTTCCTGCCATGATCTTCCATAAATCTATAAATGGCATTACATACACCCAGCTGATTAATAAGTCTTAGCTATGCCCTCATTTTATCTTTTCTATAACCTACAACTTTACTACTTTGAAAAGTAAATGATGACCCTGATGACAAATAAGATTTAATATCTCTTTGGAGATCTCTCTCTTTGGGGTTGTTGTTCAATCATCTTTTAATCCAAATATCAGTGCTCTTTGCTCAGAAAGCCCTGGCCATGCAGAAATGTGAAAATATTTGTGGAGCTTTGTTTCTTACCTACATCTTTGACTGCCTTCCTTATATTCCCCCATCCTTTACTATGTTCCGGCCACAACTGCTATACAGTACCTCCTATCTGAGGGCCTTTGCTGTTGCTGCCCCAGTGCTGAAATGCTCTTTCCCCTGACCTGATTTCATTTAGATCACAGCACACAGTCAGCCCTTTGGAGAAGTCATAGCTGTGTGTCGTATTTAATAAAGCTCTCTCAAAGACTACCTTCCAATTTTGCTATATTTTATTACTACCTGAAATTGTATTGCTCATTTTTATTATTTTCCCCAACTCAGACCATGTAAGTTATACTGTAAAAGGATTTTACAGTCATAGTCATATTTATATTCCCATCATGAAGAAATATTACCTGTTACAATGATCACCTTCAATGTGTGAGTCCCCATCTTATTTCGGACAATATATGAGTCTGTATATCTGATTTTTTTAAACAAATTGTCACTACAACCCTATCAGTATATTGGTGATGACACAACTCTGAAAAATCAAGAAAATTAATGGTTGAATAAGTCTTCCAAGCAAGTTGGCCAGAATGTGAAAAGTACGATATTAACTTAGCTATTCTGTTAAGCAGTGCTGCCCTCTATTAACATTTGATTATACCTCTAAAAACATACTGAGGTATATATCTATATATTTATCTATATCTATATTATAATCTCTAATATGTCTACATCTATGTCTCCCTATAGAGAGATAGATAACAATATTATACATATGATATTATCCTATAGATACGTCTTAAAACACCTTGAAGCATCCTTTATTTTTATGTAATTGTGAGCATTTCCCAAATCATTATTATGAAATATGTGAAATAAAATAACTAGCGTATTTGACCATCTTGGTGAAACTTATTTAACAGGTACTTTTTATTTGATATTTGAGTTATTTGTTTTGCACAGATATTCATCCATGCTTTTGTTTTGTCCAGTGGCATAAAGACCTGAAATAAACTTGGCTATGAATTTATGCTCCCAAACAACTTTTGAAGTTTGTTTTTTTTCATCAATCAACAAACATGAACATGCCAATCTGATGGCTGTACATCTTTTCCATTATTATTTTATTATTATAATTTTATATAACCTTGAGTATATTATTTGCATATCTGCCTACCTTGAGTCAGGATAGAAGAAAATAATGTTTACTGTGATAGAGAACACAGCACATTGGGTAAAAGAAGATACATTTGACAGAGGCCAAAATGGCATTATACTATTATACTAATTTTGAGATGCCTTAAGGTAGTAAGTGAAAGCACAACCAATGCATATATATTATGTATATAATTCCGGAGTTTGGGAGAAAATTTGGACTAAACTTTACATTTATTAATTATGTAAATATTCATTAAAGACATGAGAAACAATAAATAAGTGACAAAATATTTCCTATAATCACAATATACACAGAATAAAAAGACAAGTTCTCTTATGGAATATTGACAACACTAACATTTGTGGTGTGAACAGAGACATAGATCATCTCAGAAGAGAATAAGAGCAGCAGCCTGAAAAAGAGGGAGGAGGCTTCCCAAAACAAGGGTATGGACTATTTCAGTATCAGCACAGTGTTCAATAGTGGAAACTATAAAGAGTCAAATTAGATAAGGATTTAAAAGTGTCTAATGATCTCAGTTGCAGTGATATTTTTATGGAACTTGATCTCAACCATTTCAGTGGATTGAATGAGACAGATGCCAGACCACAATGAGTTAAGATGAAAAAATAAAGTAATTGAAGGCATTTTTTTTTTTCAAAAAAGTTGTCTGTGAAGAGAGAGACTAATAAATAGAGGAAGGACTTGGGAGTGTCAGAAAATATGGGATCCAAAGTAGGGTCGATGAAATAGCTTTAAATTGAAAAAGAGGAAACTCCTAACTGGAAGGAAGGAAGGAAGAACCAATGAATGAGTTACTGAGAATTAAAGATGATGGTCTGAGAAGTGGTGGAGTATATATCTGTGGGCTGTATTTCATTACTCTATAAACTCAGCATATGATCATATAATTTTTTTTTGGAGCCTCAGGCAAATAAAAGTCCAGGACATTTATGCATGAATAGCTGATTAAACAAAAACAAAACAAAAACAAACAAACAAACAAAAAACAAAAAAAAAAACCCTCTACCATTCTATCCTTGTGTAGTTGATTTTCTGAACTCCTGTGTTGTGTAACATAAGGAACACGATAAACTAGAGTCAATCAAAATTGGGATTCCTTCCTGACTCCAAGGTTTATAGTGCATGTCTTCCATCCTGATATTAAGCTTCATTGAAAATAAGAATCATATTAACTACATTAGCGGCTGCCAGATTTTCTTTTCTTTTTCCTTTTCTTTTTTTTTTCCTTTCTTTTTTTTTTTTTTGGAAAGGGCCAGATAATAAATATTTCAGGCTTAGCTAATCATTGATCAGTTGTAACTACTCAACTCTACCATCACAGCATGAAAGTAGTTACAGACAATACAAATTAATGTACAAAGTGGAAATTCAATAAAATTCTATTTACAAAAACAGGTGGCAGACTGGATTGGCCCCCAGGCAGGATTTTGTTAACCCCTGACCTACATCATTATAATTAAAATGAGAACAAATATACAGACTTTACAGAATGGTGTTTTCATGTAATAGAACCTCAGGAAATACTAGGTATTTTAAATACGTTTTACTCTAGTTGGGCTTTTCAATTCATTGTGAAAGGGAAACAAGGGAAGGAAATTCATATTTTAAAACCATTTATTTTCAACAGCACATTTATCCTTCTTTTGCAAAATTGTTTCAGATATGCTGCAAAATACTGCAGTGCATTCATTTTTTTCTCATTAAAATAATTAAATGTTATTTTTAACAGCTAATATTTATCTACAGTACTTGGAATTATATGTGAGAGTGAACTTTCTGAATTTATTCTTATTTTTGTGCTTTAGTATTTATTCATTGTACCAACACCAGAAAAGCCTCTGTAGCGACTATACAAGGCAGCAAGAACTTTCTTTTCGTGTTGAATCATCTCATTTAGTCGGATCACTTCTTCGATAGTAAGCTGTTTCCGTAACTGAATTTTTTTCTTTTGTCCACATATGTAAAATAGATTTTTATGTTCACTTAATTAACTTTCATTTTTGCATAACGTATATGAGATACATATATAATGGAAATATACATGGAATGTATGCTTATTTCCTTAATTTACTTTGTTAGTATAATTTTTAACTGGTATTATGTGGTATAAAACATAAATTTAATATTTCCTTAATTACTTTATTGGCAGTTTTTACATAAATGAATGATTATTGTCTTTTGATTGTAGAAAAGTGTGATTCTCTATGAAATTTCATAGTGACAATGATTTAATTTTATAAATTAAAACAGCAATTTCTAAAAGGAAATAATAATGGAATATAATTTATTAAGTTGAAGATTACAGAGATTTTAGTCATTTATAGGTTTGAATAAGAATATAACAAATATTTTAACCACATGTGAATATGAAGTGAAGTTGAGTTTCTGGAGATAAATTTTGCAATATTGTGGGAATCCCCTATTACTGGGTCCCCCTGCAGATTGTAACTCTCAGCGTTGTCCACGGCAGAGCCTCCAGCAATTAGTCTACTACAGTTGGGTTTCCTTCCTTGGCCCTGGTTCCCTAGGCTGTTTCTGTTCTTGAGTCTCTGTTCAGGGGAGTCTTTCTGTGTTCACTTGTTGATCTCTCCAAACTTGAAGCTAGCAGTTACAACTACCCTCTCTCAAAAATCCTTTTTGAGGAAAGGATAACAAATGAACATAAGATAACAATAGGAATGTGTGTGTGTGTGTGTGTATGATCTTTAAATGAAAGAATGCATATTCATGCAGTCTGTTATGCCATACCTGCCTAAACAGCTCATATCTTTATGTATACAATGTAGTTCTTCGCTTTGGCACATCATGTTTTCAGTCAGATAGCTCACCTTGAACCAGTGCAACCCTCTTAGTTCTTCACGTCCCAGGTTGTAAACTATCCTCCTCCATGACATTGACCTCCAGGCAGGGCTAGTTACTCACTCCAGCATGTGCACCAGTGTTCTCACAATTATGTGATTAAACATCCAAATTAGTGAAATATTGATGTTTCAGCCCAAGTGTATATTTATGTAAAAATTATGTTTTTATTTTATGTATTAACTATAATATAAAACATCCATATAACTTTGAGTTGAAATACCGATTCAAAATAATAATTTAAAGGACTCATAATGAAATTAGTGAATTTTTCAGAATAATATACTTTGAAAAAGTTACAGTTTTTATCATATTACTAGAAAATCTGTATTTCTAAGAGACTTGTTAGTATTTTGAAAATTTTAGCCCATTTCTTATTGGCTCTGATTTGATTGTGGTTTGCCTTGTGTTCAGTAGATGGTGGGCTTATTATCAGATGTATAAAAAGCATCAAATCTGCTTTTCCTATATTTTTTACTTATGTGTCTATAACTAGAATTATGTTTGAACCCAGATTTCTTTGGAATGATTTTTTTTCGTATCTCTTGTCCATGGTGGTTTTTTGTTGTTGCTGGTGGTGGCATTTTTTTAGTTTGAATTAGAAAGATCCACAAATCTCAATGTACTAAAAGGAAAAGGAAAAGTGAGAACATCCTACTCACTCTTTTCCCTTAGGTTAACTCACATGTACTAGCTATCATGTTATTGGCAAAATTCAGAGTATTATTAAAGTCTGTTTTTTGTTTTTGCTTTTTTTTTTTTTTTTTTTGGTCACATACACATTTGCAACACTTTCTCCATCATGATGCACTGTTTTTTGTACCCCCTGGAATCTGTGGACCATTCTTTTCATCCTACTCTTTATTACTTTTTATTAGTATACATATCTCTTTAATTTTTTAAAGAAGATTTTATTTATTTATTTATTTGAGATCAAGAGAGCACACAAGCAGGGGGGTGGGGCAGAGGGAGAGGGAGAAGCAGACTCCCTACTTGAGTAGGGAGCCCTATGCAGGGTTGGATCCCAGGACCCTGGGATCATGACTGAACCCGCAGGTAGATGCTTAACTGACTGAGGCCACCCAGGCGCCCGTCTCTTTAATTTTTTTAGTTAGTTTTTATATGTGCTTAAGGATCTGAAGAGTGAAGATTTCTTTGCATGATCATTTTTAGAGTTCTTAGGTGTGTGGAAGTATCATAGATCAAATGTATATGTGTCGTATATTATAACAATATATACTATTTTTAGTTTAATTATTTAGTATACATTATTTCATTTTTTCTCTGGGCTTAAGTAATATCACTATGTTTTCTGGCGTAGAATAACAGAGACTAGATGTCCATTTAGAAACCCTGTGGTTTCTAACCCCTTAATCCCTGCCCTTTGCCAAGGGAGCTGCTAAAACTAAAGTATATGCTGTTTCCCCCCCATAAATCTGTTTTAAGTAACAAAAGAAATATCTCTTTTGACCTTCATTTTGTATTTATCATGAGTATATTTTTAGATAGTGTTCATCACACTAAATAGTTGATCTAAAGCATGTGTGTCCCGGGGGAATGCTTGTTTCCTTAAAGCCTTGGCAGTAGAGTAGTCAAAACTTCTCTTAGGCCGCAGCCCAACTTGGTTGTGTTGCTGTTGTTTTAATTTTATAGCCATTTTATAGCATGTAATTGATTCCATTTCCTTCTTTTTGTGATCTTTGCTGGAAATGTCAGTGTGAATTTTCATCTCATACCAAGAAAAGACAGGAACTAAAGGCATACATTTTATTGTTCAAACCTTCCTCTTGAGTTGAACTTTTTCTCGAACTTTTTCTTTTGTTCTATTTGTTATCTCAAAATATGTTTCATCGTAAATTAAATATATTTTCTACGATAGCATTATAACATTGTTTGAAATAACACATGATATGCATAGATATTTCTGTCAGGATATTAGATAAAATCCCATTTTATAGTTGCCTCTGACATATGATTATCATATTTTCACTATATCCCCATGAACACTGTAATTCAGAATATAGGATATTGTAACACATATTTAAATTTTAGTAAATTGCAATAGGCAATGAATTATGTTATTTAAATTTCCCAAATAAATTTAAGCTGTTCTAATTTCTGTATTTTTCTATACTACACTTCCCCAACAAATAACAGTTAACCTTTATTACCTTTTTTTCGTGTTCTAAAATTAGTGGGCCTTCTTTCAACAAAATTCAGTAAATGGAAGTACAAATAACAATGTGCCAATAATTATTATATATTTAATTTACGTACTGGCATACCTCAGAGATATTGCCAGTTCAGTTCCAGATCACTTCAGTAAAGAAAATTATCACAATAAAATGAGTCAAACAAATATTTTGGTTTCCTAGTGCATCTAGAAGTTATGTTTGTACTCTGCTGTAGTCTATTAAGTGTGCAATAGCATTTGTCCAAACAGACAATGTATATGACTGCATTAAAAATACTTTATGTGCTAAACAATGCTAACCATCTGAACTTTCAGCAAGTTCTAATCACAGATTACAGGTCACCTTAACAAATGTAATAATAATAAAAGTTTGAAATATTGCAAGAATTACCAAAATGTGAAACAGAGACATAAATTGAGAAAATGCTGTTGGAAAAATAGCACTGGTAGACTTGCTTGATGCAGGGTTGCTACAAACCCGCAATTTGTGAAAAACACAGTATTTGCAAGCAGTGAAGCAAAGCACAATAAACCGAGGTGAGCCTGTATATCTAACTCACTCATCCAGTGATTTTTGTGTGTGCATGAGTGCATATAAATATGTACATGTATATACGAATACACACATGTTTTATATCTGCGCTGGTCTAATTAGACTAATCTCTATAGTTTATAGTACTGATCACCGTAGGAATCATCAATTAACCCTGATACTGTGAAGAGACACCAATCTTTTTTTTATGAATAATGGCATATCTTCCCATCACACTTCTACTTTGGTCAAGCCTGGCACACCTACTCAGGAAAGAGGAAGGAAAGGTGAGGGAGGAGGTTATGCATTTTTCACAAGGGATCTGCTATGTAATTTTCTCTGACAAATACAACACTGTGTCTTCTGGAATTTTGCAAGAAAGCCATTTAGCCCAGTCAGCACTGCTGTAAATTTCTAAACATCAGCTAGACAGAATTGAATTCAATCTTTTATGTGCCTTGGGACACATCCAACACATTTCTGATTTTCCTCAGAAATCCTGCTGACTTGGAGCAGGTGTGTCTTAAAATAACAAGAACTCATCAAGGCACGATTGTTATCATTCTGACGGCTTCATCTTAACTCCTTCCTGTTGTGCACACCTGGTCTCATAAGCACCTTGCATTCTTTGGAACGTGCAACAGGCAACCCTGGGGAAAGGTATTTTGTTGCTGTTGTTGTTGGCAATGAGAAGGGTTGTTGTATTAACAACTAATGATGGACATTGACAGTAGCACTGAGCTAAAAGGAGAAGTTTTCAGACGCAGGAGCTCACCTGTGCTTAGTTTGCTCTACCCTCCTCAGCTAAGTTCCTTTTTAATAACCAGTATAGATTTGCTCAATAGAGAGAGAGCTTATAAGCCCTGTTTTCATGAGTAATTATGTAATTCCTTTCTTTTACATTGAAACACACAGAGATCCACTCAGTATCAATACACCAAAGATGTTATTGGCAACTGTTTATTTTGTTATTCTGATTTTAAATTATGTAAGCAGTTTTCTGTAATTCTCTGTGACATGAATTAAGTACTATAATTGATTCAGTCAGTTGTATTTCCTATACGTGATTAAATACTACAACAACTTTTGTAAAACAGTATTTTCTTATGGTGAGATATAATTTGTACCTTGAATTTTTTTCTCTCTTTATAAAGGAAATATATATAAAATATGTCTAAAAGATAATCCAACCGAAGTGTTTCACAATTTTACTACATAAAAGAGCTTACATAGTGTATACACAAGATATCCATCATTAAAAATGGATTAATTGAGTAGCGTATTAATCTGCTGGATTTATAGATAATATCAGGGAACAGGGAATAAATTCAAGAAATTTTATCTTTCTATATTGTCTAGTGTTAGACCCTAACTTTTTTCCTATTTTCACTAGTTTTTAATTCTCTGTCCAATCTAAATTAATTTGAAACTTCTGTTTTTCAAAACAATGAACAAAATTTATATAAATACTTTTTAGATTGAATACACTCTATATTTAGTTACTTAATCTCAAATAATACTCAGCTATATGTATGTGTGTGTTTTGACAATAAACATATAGCCAACAAATATGGGCCACCTGGGTGGCTCAGTCGTTAAGCGTCTGCCTTTGGCTCAGGGAGTGATCCTGGGGTTCTGGGATGGAGCCCCATATCAGGATCCTCTGCTGGCAGTCTGCTTCTTCCTCTTCCACTCCCCCTGCCTGTGTTCCCTCTCTCGCTGGCTGTCTCTCTCTCTGTCAAATAAATACATAAAATCTTTTAAAAAAATAAAAACATATAGCCAACAAATAATTTCCAACCCAATCTAACCACTTTGGGCATTAGATTAACTAAGCTAACTAAATTATAATATCAAAGTGAAATATCATTTTGATTTATATAATAAATACTAAAATGGAGATGTGCTGGTACCAAAATAGTAAAAGAGGATTTCCTAGAAATATTGGAATATGTGTACTGCAGTATAGGAACATATGATGGCAACAAGGTGGGAAATAACTCATAAGTGGAGTTCTGCATTTAACTCTATGACAGGATAGTAAGAATAGCTCTATCATATGATAGGATGGCCACTATACTCCCTGATGCTCAGAATCTAAATTATATTCTCAAAGCTACCAAAAATTGGGCGAAGTATAGTAAGAACAAATGTGTTAACTTGATTAGCTGCTTATAGCTGATGAACCAAATGGCTAGTTTAATAAAGGTAGGAATTGATGTTGTGTTTCTTGTTGACTGGATCAACACTTTGGCAGTGGAAATAAACTCCCTTGAATACATTTATAGAGTTGCATATCTACTTTGGGATCTATCAAATCAATATTGATTAAAATTTTAAGTAATTCTGTAGTTACATTAAAATTAAATGGAACATTGGCTGTTGGTCAATTCAAATGATATTTTGTCTCACTAAAGCATGAAGGATGATAAATAAAATCTTGGAGACCTGATATCCCATGTTATGTCTTGTATTTCTTTTTTTTTTATATATAAAAGATTTTATTTATTTATTTGACAGAGATAGAGACAGCCAGCGAGAGAGGGAACACAAGCAGGCGGAGTGGTAGAGGAAGAAGCAGGCTCATGGCGGAGGAGCCTGATGTGGGGCTCATCCCATAATGCCGGGATCACGCCCTGAGCTGAAGGCAGACGCTTAACTGCTGTGCCACGCAGGCGCCCCTATGTCTTGTATTTCTTACATTATTTGCATGTGTCTGGGGCAGGTGCTCTTTTTTTCTGATTTCTTTCAATTCACTTTATACTTATTTTGATAGTTATAGATATTGCTGCGTATACCAGTAGTCTGTTCTTTTTTATTGTTGAGCAGTATTCCATATGTGTATCCACACAAATGTGTATATATCACAATACATTTATGCATTTACCTGTTGATGGACTTTTGAGTTATTTTCAATTTGAGAATACTATAGTACTGCTATTATGAACATTGATGCATAAATTTGTATATGGACATATGCTTTCATTTCTTTTGATAAAATACCTAGGATTGCAGTAGCTAGGTCATATGTTACATGCAGATTTAACTTTATTTTAAACTGCAAAACTCTTTTCCGAAGCTGATGTTTCATTATATATTCTCACCAATAATGATCAGAATTCCATTTCTTCACAAATTGCTGACGCTTGTTACTATCAGTCTTTTTAGTTTTAGCTATTCTATTGCGGAATTAGTAATATCTATGGTTTTAATGAGGTTGAATAATGATGACTGGTGATGTTGAGCATCCTTTCTTATTAGCTGTTGAGACTGTTTTATAATCTAGCATATGGTCTTTGTTTCTCAGAGTTACGTGGCTATTTTCTTTAAAAAATATTCGTTATGTTATTGTTGAGTGGAGAGTTATATAAATGTCAATTAAGTCCAGCTGATGGTACTGTGTTTTGTCTATTGTCCTTCCTTTCTGTCAGCTTCTATCAGTTAAAGAGAGAAAATTATAAAATCTAACATTAAAGAGCGTATATGAATGATGGGAATTTAATGGAGGTGCATAGTTGTTTCTTAGATGACCAATTTTGCTCTAATTTATCTCACTTGTTTAATAAAACTTAGTGTACCCAGAAATCTGAATTTGCGATTCCTGTGAGAGTCTATTGATGTTTTCTACACCTGGGACAGATATAGAAATGTGACAAATCAGCCATTTTACTCACTACATGTCTTGTGGTTGTCCCACAAAGGATGGAATCAAAGCCTACCCAAAATTTGATTTAGATATTAAGAGTGATGATGCCACACATGCACTAAGAATTACACTAAATTTGTATTGCTCATATCAAGAGGTTTTCTGTAAAGAGCAGGGAAGACAACCAAACTGGCCTGAAATTGCTTGACAGAGCAAGGTTTGTCAAATGGTTAGGGAATGTGTCTGTGGGGAGAGTTCCTGCTCCAGTCCAGGAATTGTATGGTTTGACTTCCCTCCAGAACCAAGAGAGAACACTCAGTCTATCTTTTCACTTTCTCAGAAGTGGGCCAAAATAAGCAGAGAGTGAAGTGAGGTTTAAAAGCTGTCAGTAGTTGAACATACAAATGAAGACATATTCTTCATCATGCTACATTATAATCTCTATTACAAATAGGGCAGTTCCACTCAACAGAAATAATGCTAATCTATCCACAGATAGTATACTGTACTTCTCGTTTTATTATAATACATAATTTCTTGTTTCATTCCATGTGGGCCTAACTTTAGAACCCAGATTTTAGGGTTTTATAACACGGGGTAGCAGAGTGAAAACTTTAAGAAGGAAAAACTGAGCTGATTACTACTTTTACTAAAATGTGGCTTTTATAATTTAGAGGAGATAAGTAGAGCTATTAAATATTTTAAGTCTGTATTTTGTTGGGCAGCTGAAAACGAAGCAAATTATCATGGTAAATAACTGGGTATTTGTGTTGTTGTTTGAAATTTAATACAAATAAGCTATGTGACCTTGATCAAGATTAGTTTATGTGTAATATTGTGTTCTTTAAGTGAGAGTGTATAATTTGAGGGACAACTATACAAAGTTAGCAAAAGTTTATATTTATTAAAATTTAATGACAGTATGTTCAATTCATAGATCTAAGGCTTTGAAAAAATGAGAAGGAAATTAATACATTTTCTTTGGTTATTTTTAGAAATACTCGAGTGAATAATTTCCAGCAAACATAACATGATTATTCAGAAAGTGGGACATATAATACAGTGAGTAATTATAGGCAGGTTAAACTTTCATTAGCTGTGGGGAAAAACAGTAAGAATTACTTTTTAAGCTTTTTTGAAGAAATATCTGAAAAAGATGATCTAATTAGAAGTAATCAAAACTGATTCATCAGAGGAGAAAGATTGTGTTTTAAATTTTGCTGTAGTTATGTATATTGAAAAATATAGAATGATGGCTATTTCCATAGTATTTAAAAATATTTGAAAAAAACTAGGGTAAAAATCTACTCAACTACAGCTGAAACAATTGGTCAAGAATAACAGAATAAGACTGAGTTTTTTGCTTTCTTTATTGCCACAGAACATATGAATGTTTTGATTAATACACAATATGTAGAAATATTAGAATTCTACCAAAATTATTAGAATCAATTGGCATCTAACTGTGGAAAACAGTATGGAATGTCATCAAAAAGTTCAAAATAGAACTACCCTACGATCCAGTAATTGCACTACTGGGTATTTACCAAAAAATTACAAAAACACTAATTCAATGGGATACTTGCACCCCTATGTTCATTGCAGAATTTTTTACAATAGCCAAATTATGGAAACAGCCCAAGTGTCAAGTGTGTACACACACACACACACACCTACATATACAATGGAATTTTACTCAGCCATAAAAATAATGAAATCTTGCCATTTGCAACAACATAGACAGATCTAGAGAGTACATATTAAGCAAAATAGTCAGAGAAAGATAAATACCATATGATTTTATTCATATGTGGAATTGAAGAAACAAATGAACAAAGGAAAAAAGAAAGAGACCAAAAAACGGACTCTTAACTATGGAGAACTGATGGTTAGCAGAGGTAGATGGGTGGGGGGAATGGATGAAATAGGTAATGGGGATTAAGAGAACACTTATCATGATGAGCATTGAGTAATGTATAGAATTGTTGAATCACTATATTGTACACCTGAAGTCAATATAACACTGTATGTTAACTATATTGAAATTAACATTTAAAATATAATAAAAAAAGAATTAATGACATCTAACTTAGGGACCTTAATTTCTTTAGCTGATTTTCCTAGGACATAGATTTTGATGTAATAAGAAAAATATAGAGTGATAAACTTAGAGCAACATAGAAAATAGAAACTGTGTGCTAACCAATAATGGAAATACATGCAATTATTATTAATTTCCTTGCCCCCTCTAACCACCTCAACACCTCACTCACTATCTAAAGCATTACAGCTATTAAGATCTCTTCTTTACAAAGAGCATAGTAAGGAAATTATTATATTCCAGGACAATAATATGGCCATTCCTCCCTAAATATATATTTTTCATATGTGCATTCTTCTAGCACAAAAATATAAATAAAATCACTGAGACAAGATAACATGTAACTTGTTTTATGTATTTATACTTCATCAATAAAAAATATTAGGATTAAAAGTGAGCTACCATTTTGAGTTATTCTATCAGTTATCCATAGGCAACTGGATTGAAGAAAAAAATGGTTGATAAAAACAGGACTTACAGTGAGTTTATAATGGAAAATGTGATGCTGGTACCTCCAAAAAAATTATAAGAGTAATAAAGATAGCATTCCAGAGAGAATAGAAAGACTTTATCAAGAACAATATAGATTCTAGCTATGGTTATTACAATGGTTACAGGGTCCTGTTTAATGTCAACGTTTCATTTATAATGAAGTCAATGATGAGCTAATTGCCCCAGTGAGTAAAATTGCTGTTTAATTCTCCCACAAGAGGGAGGAAAGCAGTGGATATAAATAAAATGGGAAAACCGTCACAGATGTGAAATGTGAAATAAATGTCTCCTCCAGAGGCCTCTCCTTCTTACCTGAGAACCTAAGGTGACTGGTCCCAGTTCACCATAGGAGCACTTCTTATAAAGCATAATGAATACTTACTAATAGGTCTATGGGGATGCTCACCAGCTTAGGATTTAAGAAAACACAATGGTGGTAATCATTAAGAATTCAGAAGAGGTGTGTTTTCCAATCCATTATCTGTGATTTCTTTCATAATAAACAAAATTATCTCTGCAATGTAGGTCAGCTAAGTGGATTTCTGATGACCAGAAAAAGCATTAGAAAATTGAATGTAGAGGCCTTGAAAATTCAAAAGGAAATTTGATTTTCTTCTTTTTTGTCATCTTTAACTGGATATCTTTTCATAAGAAGAAAACATGCATTTGAGTTTATTTCACTACCTTAAAATCAATGTAATTTAAAAAGCCATACTCTAAGGATACTTACTATTCTTAATAATGATAATAGCTTGAATTTATTGATTGATTACTTGCCACATATCTACAGTCCTCTAAGGCTTTTAAGCCTCACGACAATGACAAGGTGTGGGTTTTGTGTTTATCCTCATTATAGAGCTAGGTAAATTAGGATCCCCACGGCCAAATAGTTTGTAAGTGATGAAGCCTGGATTCAAACCCTAGCAAATTTATGACCAAGCCACGGTCTTTAACCACTTGACTTCTCTGGTTACATTTATTCCTAGGTATCTTATGGTTTTGGTGCAATTATAAATGGGATTGAGTCCTTAATTTCTCTTTCTTCAGTCACATTTTAATTGTATAGAAATACAACAGATTGTGCATTGATTTTGTATCTTGTCCCATTGCTGAATTGTGTGAGTTCTAGCAATTTTGGGATGGAGTCTTTTGGGTTTTCCACACAGAGTATCATGTCATCTGTGAAGAGTGAGAGTTTGACTTCTTCTTTGACAATTTGGATGACTTTTGCTTGTTTGTTTGTTTGATTGCTGAGGCTAAGACTTCTAGTACTATGTTGAACAGTAGTGGTGAGAGTGGGCATCCTTGTCATGTTCTTGACCTTAAGGGAAAAGCTCTCAGTTTTTCCCTATTCAGAATGATATTCGTTGGGGGTTTTTTGTAGATAGCTTTTATGATATTAAGATATGTTCCCTCTACCCTATACATTGAAGAGTTTTAATCATGAAAGAATGCTGTATTTTGTCAAATGCTTTTTTTGCATCAAATGAGAGGATCATATGGTTCTTGTCTTTTGTTTCATTAATGTGATCTATCACACTGATTGATTTGTGAATGTTGAACCACCCATGCATCCCAGGAAGGAATCCCACTTGGTCGTAGTGAATAATCCTTTTAATATACTGTTGGATTCTATTGGCTAGGATCTTGGTACATATTTTAGCATCCATGTTTATCAGGGATATTGGTCTGTAATTCTTCTTTTAGATGGAGTTTTGATTTTGGGATCAAGGTAATGCTGACCTCATGGAGTGAGTTTGGAAATTTTCCTTCCATTTCTATTTTTTGAAACAGGTTCAGTAGAATAGGTATTATTTTGTCTTTAAATGTTTGGTAGAATTCCCCTGGTAAGCCATCTGGCCCTGGACTCTTGTTTTTTGGGAGGTTTTTGATCACTGTTTCAACTTCCTTTCTGGTTATTGGTCTGTCCAGATTTTCTATTTCTTCTTGTTTCAGTTTTGGTAGTTTATAAATTTCCAGGAATGCATCCATTTCTTCCAGAAGGCATGTGATGTGATGAGCACTGGGTGTGATACGCAAATGATGAATCATTCAACACTACATCAGAAGTTAATGATGTACTACATGTTAGCTAATTGAATTTAAATAGAAAAAAAAAAGACTACTCTGCTAATGCTTCAGTTTATTTTATTAAATAATATGTGTCAGAAATATTTGAGGTTAAGTTAGTTTGAAAAATTGTTTACTTTTTGGGGTGCCTGGGTGGCTCAGTTGTTAAGCATCTGCCTTCAACTCAGGTCATGATCCCAGGGTCCTGGGGTCGGGCCCCACTCAGTGAGCCTACTTCTTCCTCTCCCTCTGCCTGCTGCTCCTCCTGCTGTGCTCTTTCCCTCCCTGTCAAATAAATAAATAAATAAATAAATAAATAAATAAATATTTTTTAAAAAATGAAAAATCATTTAGTTTTCAATTAGATAAGAATAATCTATATTTAGTTAAAATATAAGTAAGTCAACTGGCGAACCTTGGCAATCAGCAGTGCCAGTCCTTATTTATATAAAAACATGTGGTATGCTTTCTCAAGAAATCCTTATATTTTAGTTACTAAATTAATACGACATTAGGAATGGCTTGAGTTTCAAGGTATCTCCAATTAAAACTACCTAGAGAGCCAAAAATCCCATAGAAATTCTACAATCGTTAAATCTGTTTTTCCTTCAATTTCTCATTCACAGACTATGTGCCAAGCATTTTGAGTCAATTAATTTTTGAAAGTGATGATGAAATAAAATTGAGTTACCTCTGGTGGTGGTTTTAAAGCATGTTCAAAAACTCTTTGGCACATCTCTGTTGAAATTGTAGACGCTTGTTCCCCTCAGCTTGAATGTGGACATGTCTAAGCGTCTCTAAGCAAATAGAATATGGCAGAAATGATAGCGTGTGGCTTTTGAGCCAGGATATAAAAGGCTTTGCTGCTTCTCCTTGTTCTCATTCCTGGTTGCTCACTCTGGGGGCCCACCCTCTGTGGTGAGGACACTCAAACAGTCTGGAGGAGACCCATATGGAACAAAACTGAGGATCTCATAAAACAACCAGCACCAACTTGCCAGCCATGTCAGTGAGCCATCTTGGAAGCACATTCTCTAGCCTCCATTATGTTTCCTGTCCTCCTGTCTGGCAATTTAACAGCAACTTTATGAGAGACACTGAGACAGAATTTCCCAGCTAAGGTGCTCCTGATATCCTGTGCCTAGGAATTGTGAGATACTATGTGCTTATTATAGTTTAAGCCTCTAAGTCCTGGGGTAAGTTTTGTTTTGGTTTGGTTTGGTTTTTTGTTTGTTTGTTTTGTTTTTTTAATGCAGCTATTGATAATTAAAACTCTTCTGCCCCAACTGTGTAGCATTTTTTAAGAATTTTATCAGCAGGTATTTTAACAACTATTATTTAAGTAAATTATCTATTGACAGCTGTTTTTAAGTATCAATCTACTGACCATATAATTCTGCATCGTGCAACACTTAGAAAACAAGTTTTAATAATTCCCATCTTCTCAATATGTTTGGTTTAACTTTGATACCTACTATGTTATTTATGTTTCACTTGAATGCATTCTTCGCCATAAAGTATATGAGCTTAATAAACAGAGGTAAATCAATATTGCTTAAGAAAAAAACATGTATAAAACATGCCTAAATAATCACCCTGGCTTATATTTCCATTGTTTACACAATGCTATGGATTTTAACAGATTTGTCTCTAGAAAACTGAAAGACTTAGACTCCATGCAAATTGATTTGGTTCATATACTCAAATTAGGCTTCTAAATATTCAGAATTACCAGAAGAAACATTTAATAATGTTTTTAGAAATGTGATAAAATGTATAAAACTAATAAAGCTTAAGAAATATTCTATGAAATATCAAAACACTCTAAGAAGTGCAGTGTACTATTTATGATGATGATGATTAAGTTTTATTTTAGATATTATTTCACAAATGACCCATTTCTGCTAACTACAATTACCATTACCATCCCCAAAATTAATGGCTTAAATAATAATTTATTATTATTTCTCATGGTTCTGTGTATTAACTAGCATATCCTGATTGGTTCTTATTTGGGATCTCCCAGACATTTGCTGTTACAGAGCAACTGGGGTAGAGTCATTCAAAGGATTACATCCAAGGTAGCTTCTTCATTAACATGTGTGGTACCTCAGGACCTCTCTACATGGATTCTCTCTCTACTAGAAGAGCCTAGACTTTGTACAAGGTAGCTCTAGTCACCAAGAAGTTAGAACAGAAGTTCCAAGGCTACTGAAGTGCTATACCTAGCACCAGCCCAGATTAATTCCATAATGGAATTAATTCCATTTAATTCCATTGTATTCGATTGGTCAAGGGTCAGTAGGCATTCCTAGAATTCAAGGGGAAATAGACTCTATCTTTTGTAGGGTGAGTGGCAAGATCACAATGCAAAAGAGCTTTTGAGATGGGAAATATAAATATTTAGTAAAACAATTTGCCAAGTTATATTCATGAAATCTTTGAAATATATAAGAATCATAATTTGTGAAGTTAGAAAGATAGTAGATGCCAGTACAATAATATATATTTTAGAGTAAAAAAGAATTTTCTTTCATACAAATTTCCCCACAATTTTGTCTAAAATTTTTAAGTTGTTAGATGAGCCTTTAAACTTAAAATGGTTCATTTGCATATTTTTATTATGTAAGTAATTTAATATGAATGATATCAAATAAAATAATACTGAATGATATTAGTATTCAATGTTAAATGATATTAAATATTGAATTGAGAAATTTGAAATGACTAATTAATATGAGTAATTTGGTATTTTTCATAGAATTGACTGAGGATAGCCAAGATTCTAATACTATAAATTATTTTTATGTAAAACCAAGTCTTGCTTACACTATATATAAAATGTAAGTAAAATATTAATTTAAAACTAGAGATCAGTAATAACAGGCAAACCCTCTCAGAACTTATTAAAATACATAACAGTTGGTGACTACCCCAAATCCAAAAATGTGTATAAGCAATGTGTATAGATCAATGGAACAAAATAGAAAGCCCAGAAATGAACCAACAACTATTTGGTCAATCTTCAACAAAGCAGGAAAGAATATACAATGGAAAAAAAAGTCTCTTCCACAAATAGTGGTGGGAAAACTGGAAAGCAGCATGCAAAAGAATGAAACTGGAATACTATCTTACACCATACACAAAAATAAATTCAAAATGGATGAAAGACTTAAATGTGAGACAGGAAACCATCAAAATCCTAGAGGAGCACATAGGCAGCAACCTCTTGTACCTCGGCTGTAGTAACTTCTTACCAGACAGATCTCCAGAGGCAAGGGAAACAAAAACAAAAATAAGCTATTGGGACTTCATCAAGATAAAAAGCTTTTGCACAGCAAAGGAAACAATCAACAAAACTAAAAAGCAACCTCCAAAATGGGAGAAGATATTTGCAAATGACATATCTGCCAAAGGGATAGTATCCAAAATCTATAAAGAACTTATCAAACTCAACACTCAAAAAACAAACAATCCAGTTAAGAAATGGGCAGAAAACATGAATAGACATTTTTCCAAAGAAGACATCCAGATGGCTAACAGACATATGAAAAGATGCTCAACATCACTGATCATCAGGGAAATAACAAATCAAAACTGCAATGAGATATCACCTCACACCTATTAGAATGGCTAAAATTAAAAACACAGCAAACAACATGTGTTGGCAAGGATGTAGAGAAAGGGGGACCATATTACACTGTTGGTGGGAATGCAAACTGGTGCAGCCACTCTGGAAAACAGTATGAAGGTTCTGGACATCTGGGTGACTCAGTGGGTTAAGCATCTGCCTAAGGCTCAGGTCATGATCCCAGGGTCCTGGGATTGAGTCCTGCATTGGGCTCCTTGCTCAGTGGGGAGCCTGCTACCTCTCCCCCAGCTTGTGCTCTCTCTCTCTCTGATAAATAAATAAATAAATAAATAAATAAATAAATAAATAAATAAATAAAATCTTAAAAAAAAAAAAAAAAACAGGAGTTTCCTCAAAAAGTTAAAAATAAAACTACCCTATGACCCAGGACCTGCACTACTAAGTATTAACTCCAAAGATACAGAAATACTGATTCGAGGGGACACATGCACCCCAAGATTTATAGCAGCATTATCAACAATAACCAAATTATAGAAATAGCCCAAATGTCCATCAACTGATGAATGGATAAAGAAGTGGTATAGATAGATAGATGATAGATAGATATAGGTAGGTAGGTAGGTAGGTAGGTAGGTAGGTAGATAGATAGAAAGATATAACTATACTATATAGATATAGATATATAGAGAGAGAGAGATAGGATGAAATATTACTCAGCCATAAAAAGGAATGAAATCTTGTCATTTGCAAAGATATGGATGGAACTAGAGTGTATTTATGCTAAGTGAAGTAAGTCAATCAGAGAGACACAAATACCATATGATTTCACTCATATCTCAAGTGTAAGAAATGAAACAGATGCATATGGGGGGAAAAAGAGAGGCAAACCACAAAAGAGACCCTTAACTATAGAGAACAAACTGAGGGTTGCTGAGGGGAGGTGCTGGGGGGATGGGTTAAATGGGTGATACATATTTAGGAGGGCAGTTGTGATAGCACTGGGTGCTATTTGTCAGTGATGAATCACTAAATTCTACTCCTGAAACTAATGCTACACTATATGTTAACCCACTGGAATTTAAACAAAAACTTGAAACTTCAAAACAATGTATGTAATAAAATTATAAAAAATATTTCAATAGATAATTTCTCTAGATTAGCACTAGTTTAATATTCTAAAAGGCTTGATTTCTGTATTCCAGTTCCACTTCCAACTAATTAATTAACCTCTTAAATAGTTTAAGACTACATCCATCATATTTTAAATGGTAATAATTCTTAGCAAGGAAGTATGAAGTTCTAAGCAGGTCCACATATCTTCACAGATAATTATGTAATACAGATATAATCATAGAAGTCTCTCTTTTAAAGAATTTGTAATGAGTATTATTTTCCTAAATCTGCACTGTTTTTTCCTGACACTGCAGCATAAAACTTTTCTACAGGTATCTACTCTAACCGCTTAAAATCTATGTCTTTTGTATTAGATTGCGTACTAAGAAATGTTTGCTAACTTTGAGTGATTTTTGTTTTTAGTATCTTAGTAAAGCATGTGTGTGTGTGTGTGTGTCTGTGTGTCTGTGTGTCTGTCTGTGTCTGTGTGTCTGTGTCTGTGTTAATTCCCTACTCCCCATTCAGCTCCATTCAGCTTAATAAACTTATCGTCAGGTATCCAATTATCAGATTTCTTTGGAAAGGGATGTTCAGGAGTCAAGATTGGCCTTGACCTGGATTAGCTTTGATTGTCATTAACACCTGTGGCTACAAATTGTGGCTAACATTATCTGCGGCTACTTTAACAAACAAAAGCATGATTAGCAGTTGGCATTGTTCATTTCTGGTTGCCAGAGTGATATTATCAAGTACTTAGTAACTTAGCATTTCAGAATAAGAAAATATCAAAAAGAAAAAAAAGCTCACATATGGTTAAAATGGGATCCAATTCTTTATAAAAGCATGAAACTGGGAAGTGAAATAATTGAAAAAAAAAAAAAGCCTAAGAGCTAACTAAAAGCTCTTGGGATTAATTCTTTGAGAAATGTTTGCAAATACCATAGGGTAGAAAAATACTAAGTGTTTATCAAAACATTTATGAAAATATTCTAAAGACACAAACATTCTTTACTGGAAGGTTTCTAAATTGTAAATAACTAAGTTGCATTATTATCACAATTGAAATTTGGAACAAAGATTGATTAAATCTTTCCAAGGGTCTCCGTCCTCCACAGTGCTTTTGGAAGTCAATCTAACACTTAAAGTATTTCTCTTCACCATTTCTTCTTTTTCATGTAAATTTTTACATTTGCACATGTCACATCACTTTAATTTGGTCCCTTACTTTTAACCTTTGATTTCAAGTGCTCTTCACTTTGAGTCACAGCAGCATCAAACAACAGTGAAGAGGTTTTGCCCAGGCAGCAGTGAAGAGCATCATGGTAATGAAAGGGATAATTGTGACTCCCTGCCTTTGCTATAATTGAAAATTGAGTATAGAGCCTTTTCCATTTAACTTTATTGCCTAAGTTCAAACCACTGTATAGGAAGGAAAGCAACACTAGAGTAATTTCTCTAATGTTGCTTTCCTGTCCATACAACAGTTTGAAACCTAGCATTAAAGTTAAGCAGAAGAGGCAATTAGATTTATTCAATTACAGCTGTGTGAAAGAAGTATAATTATCAGTTTCATTATTGGAAATGCACTGCTTGCCAAATATTTGCTTGCTAGCCTGACTACTAGATTTTCTCTATCAGACAGAAAAAACTGGTAAGTATTTGATAGAATGGTCCAGTTATTTAATTTATAGGGACTTTCAGAGAAGCTCCTGTTACACCATGGTGATTGTAATAGCTGGATTAATGATTTTTGATTGCTGAGTGAGCATTGTGCCTACTATAAATACTAGGCAAATTTCATCAGATGGCATCTTTATGTTAAAACATCATTAAAAACACTGGTAAAGTTATTTCAGAGTGTGTACATGATGTAATATAGAGGAAAGAATGCTGTGGTATTTCTCAGTGATCCTGATTTTAATAAAATCTCTGAAATTTAATGCAGTGTCTTTGAAAACAAAACATTAAGAATTTGGATGTGAGTCAGATACCATGGGTTTGTTTATTTATTTATTTACTTAAAAATTGTATTGATTTATTTGAGAAAGAGAGAGCATGAGTGGAGGGAGGGGCAGAGGGAGAAGGAGCAGACTCCACGTTGAGTAGGAAGCCCAACGAGCAGGGGCTCGGTCCCAGAACCCTGGGATCGTGACCTGAGCAGAAGGCAGACGCTTAACCGACTGGGCCACCCAGGCACCCCAATACCCTGGGTTTAAACACCTCATAACCTCTTTCTAGTGCAATAATAACTTGGACAAGCCATTCAACCTATTGGTAACTCATCATGAAAATATGTACAAATTGTATGCAAAAATATATGTTAAATTGTAGAGAATTTTACTTCTGATCAAAATGGGATAGTAGAGACTGGGTTTACCCTCCCACCTCTAACAACTAAAAAACACACAAAATACATTAAATCTACTTTTTTCAATATGCTGGAAATCAGGCAATGAAAGACAGTTGTCTCTGAGAGATGGGGATAAAATTGAGGTGAGCACTCTGATTCTTAAAGCTTACTGACTAGAGAGGGTTTCCAGTTTATGGATAAACTCCTTGAGTTGAGGATGTAAATCTCAACATTTAGGAATTTGTCTGTTAGGATTTACAGTGTAGAGCACTAGAGAAAAGAGAGCTCCACAGAGAGAAAATTCTGGAAATCTGCACAGGGTCTTGTTTCAGTTTTCAGGAGGATACTGATTAGCAGGGTGTTTTTGTTTTCATTTTTTTCCCCCTTGTATTATAAAGGGCCTGGATTAATTCCTGTTACACCAGCCATCGTGAAAATCCTCAAAAGTCATGGGGCATCTGCTAGACTATTCAGAATTGTTTTGTTCAATAGTTGAGTAAAATTGTCCTACTCTAAACACTATTTTTGTCCCACCTAACAAAGTGGCAAAACAAGAAGTGACAGAATCAAATGTTCCAAGAAACTGCTGCATCCCAGAGCAAAAATTTGAGTATATTTATAAGAATACAAAAATGTTCTATATCCAACAAAGTAAAATATAATGTCTGGCATTGAATAACAAAATTTCAAAGAAATGGAAATTATAACCTTTAATGAGAAGAAAAACAACCAATCCAAACTAGCCCAGAAATGAAACAGATGATTAGATTAGTTAATAAGGACATTAAAATAGTTATATAACTGTATTGTATATGTTCTAGAAACTAGAGAGAAAAAATGATCACATGAAGTAGACAATAAACATAATAAAGGACTGAAATGAACTTTCAAGAGTGAAAACTATAATGTCTGAGATGAAAAATACACAGTATGGGATTAACAGCAGATTAGATAAGGAGTACTGCTTAAGTAAGGAGTAGTGTACTTGAATAAATAGCAATAGAAACTATCCAAAATAGAATACAGAGAGAAAACAATGTTAAAGAAAATAACTGAGATCAGTTATTTGTGGGACAACTCCAAGAAGCCTAATATATATAACTGGAGTCCTTCAAGGATGCAGAACAGAAAAGATATATTTCATAAATATGGCTGAAAATAATAAATTTGTTGACACTCTAAACTCATATATCAAAAAGTTAAATAACCACAAGCCCAAGAAACAAAGATTTAAAAAATACATAGTACATATTATTTACAACCAACAAAGCAAAGAAAATCTAAAAAGCAACCAAAGGAAAAAGTCATAAGATGTACAGATGATAAAAGATAAGAATGACCAGAAATTTGGTAAGAGTGACCAGAAATTTTCATTGGGAACAGGGCAAACTAGAAGACAGCTGTAAAGTTTGGAAACACTCTACAAGACTCTCATTTCTGACACCCATTGTAATGTGGGGGTCCTCAAGATGAACCTCAGTTTCAATAACTATTTAGAAGGATTCACAAAATTCCGTGAAAGCTGTTATAGTTACTATTTATTACAGCAAAATGATGCCGGTTAAAATCAGCCAAGGAAGAGATGTATAGGGCAAAGTCCTAGAAAATTTTAAACTTGGAAATTCCAGTTGTCTTCTAGTGGATTTGCAGACAGTGTTCTTTTCTGACAATAATATGTGACCCAATGCAGAGCATTGCCCACCAGGAAAGCATCCACTACCTGTTGATGCCCAGAGATTTTATTGGGATTGGGTCATGTGGACATGGTTAACTGCCCATGTGGCTTACTTCAGTTCCCAGCCCCTCCAAAGGTCAAAATTGATACTATGTGACCCAAAGCCTCCCATATAAATCACACTGTTAGACTATTGGGCATAGCCCCAAACCTTCAAGTAAAAAAAGACACCCTCCCAGGCAGGATATTCCAAGGGTTTAGCAATTACCTCCTAGAAGCTGAGGGCAAAGGCCAGAGCTGTCTTTGAACAAGGTTAAATTCTTTAGTGCAGTGGATCGAGATTTTAAAAGTATGCCACTCCAGAATAATTCTGTACCAATAAAACTGTCTTTCAAAAAATGAGGCAGAGACATTTTCAGGCATACAAAACTGAAAGAAATTGATAAATTCTTTCCACACTACTAGAAATTTTCAATGTAGTCCTGTAGGCAGAATGAAAATGATGCAAGATGGAAGTCTGAATCTGCAAAAGGCAATAAAGGGCACCAGAAATTAGTGACTACATCAGTGAATGTCATCCTTTTCTTACTATTTAAATTCCTTTGAAAGATCATTGATTTTTTTTTAACATATAAATAATGTAACATGGGATTTATATCATATGTATGAATAAAATGTATAACAACAATAGCACACAGACCAGGCAAAAGGAAGTGGGAATTCACTGTTGCTCACCTAACAAAGCTTAGTAACAAGTGAAAGTATCAGACTTTAGGTGAAGTAAGGTTCTCATACTTTATATGAAATGCTGTAAAATGATTTGTGGGAGTCTATGATAAGTTAGAGGTGAATGGCATAAATTGTAATGCAACCACTAAAATAGCACAATGAAATGTTGCAGATAATCAGCCAATGAAGAATATGCAATCCTAAAAAATATTCATTCCAGAATAAGGCAAAATTCTGCATAAAAACAACTTTTCCCAATGTTTTTTTAGAATTAAATGAGATTGTGTCTTCAGAGTACTTGGCAGGGTGCCTTCTTATTACATTGTAAATTTTTCAATACATTATTGTTATTTGTTTTAAGTAAAACTCATCACTTCTAAACTTCATCTTTCTCCTATGAAGCAAAACAACATACCAGTGTATGATCTCTTAAGTCAATTTCAGTTTAAGTGTTTTACTATTCTTGGTTTTTCACTTTTGTCAGTGCCTTTTACCAAGATGATAATTCATTTCTGCCTTGTATGTGTATATATAAACCAAGTGTTTTTTTTTAGATTTTATTTTTTTATTTGAGAGAGAGTGAGAGATAGAGAAAGAGAGTATGAGTGGGGAGGGGCAGAGGGAGAGGGAGAAGCAGGCTCCCTGCTGAGTGAAAAGCCGGAAACCAGGATTGATCCTGGGACTCCGGGGTCATGACTTGAGCCCAAGGCAGATGCTTAACTGACTGAGCCACCCAGGCACCCCATATTAACCAACAATTTTGTGGCAGACCTCAGAATTTGACTTTAGCTAATTTAAGCATATAAGTGACTGATTGGAAACTATTCGGTAGGTATGAGAATAAATGAGGATATAAAATATATGGTCAAAAAATTGCTCTAAGTATAGAGATTCTAGGTCGTAAAAGCACAAGGTCACATAAAGAACCACCCTTGTGGAAAACTTTGCCTCTGCTTATGACATCTATATGACCACTGATTTCCATTGCTGGCCACTGTTTATACTGTTATTGTACTTCCACCAGACAGAACTATTTCCAGAACCTGCTTCTTTAAATTATCCATCCAGTTAAAAATCCTGAGTAAAATCATAAGATTGAGCTGGTTCTTTGCTTGTAGCTCTCTTGACTCTGTTTTGGTGTATTTATGTGGAGGTGTGGTTAAGAGACCTTTTGTTTTGGACTTCATGCTATTGTAGTAGACAATACCTTCTCTTCAACAAGTACTCATTCTATGGAAAATTGCTGAAAAGTACAGTGTGTATAAAACTTTAAGCCCATAGCAAAATCTATAGCAACGAGGTCCATTTCATTTCATTCCATTTCCACCTTCAAATCTTTAATACATACTTCTTCCTGTAATGACACTTTCAAAATAAAAATAAAATTTATTGTCCATAATGTCCTGCTATACCCAATCCAACATGCATTTACACACCACATCCTTCTCTCAGGGAGAACACCTAAAATTTCAGCAAACAATGTGCCCAATTCCATGTCCTGGATTTTTTTTTAATTTATGTGTTTGCCTGGTTAAAGGAAGAAGAAAAGAAGTTGCCTCAAAGATGTAGATAGATACATGAAACTGAATGGAAAGTGATTGCTGGCTGAATGTGGGAAAGTCCTCATTTCTGCTTTTGATCACAGTCTTTTTTCGTGACACTGAACCTCTCAAACCTTTCTGCATTCCCTTTCTTTTCAAACAATACCCAAGAGGTCTCTGTTATTCACCTAGTAAGACAATTTTCATTACTGAGATAACTGAGATCTTGCGTTAGTGTAAGGCTGAGAAGTCTTCTCATAGAATTTTACATTGGTCATTGGCTAAATTAAGTAAAACCTCAGAGGTCCCTTTTGTTCTATCCATACTTCTTCCTGTTGCTGTTTTAGCTTTTTTCAGTTCCCTGAGATAACCCTAACCCACTTCCCTCCATTTTCTTCTCCTTTATGTATATTCAAGAGACAAGAAGCCCAAAAGAGCTGGTGGAATCTTACCAGTATCCTGTTGGAAACATTTACCTTAATTACTAAAGCATTTAACTCAATGGCACCCATAAATGCTGAGATATGAGACAATCTTTTCAGAAAGGATCGTTAGAGAACGTTGTGAAATGTATTATCTATGTTTCCACCCCTTGTGTTAGGTAGTCACATATTTGAGATGTGGGAAATGCAACACCAGTCTGCCCAGAGCAGGTGAGTCATCCTGAAGGGCAGCATCCCAAGCTTACATGGAATCTTAAGTTCAACATCTCATTTTCTTTCTGAGTTAGCTTCACTAGGTGAATGGGAACATGAAAAGAACAGTGCATTCCATGGTCATAATCTATTGCCTTCTTTTGCTGCAGTTACGTTCTTTTATAGTGGTGCTGTCGTATGGGATATCATGATAAGATATAAAGTATCCCACATTGATGACATGATAGAATGGAAGTCTTTTCATGATGGAAAGGGTCCAAAGACATCAATCTACCACTTCCTTGTAGAGGAATGTAATATTGCATTGCCAGCTTTGCTTTGGTCACTGCTGCTGGAAAATTAAGTAACTTTAGAAATGGTAACCAGTTTTACCTTAGGTAAGGAAATACATGCTTTCCTCCTACAAAATCTCAAGTTGTATCAGTATAATCATGTTGTGATTGAATTAATTGAGCAAAAATGAGATTTCTGTGGAAGAAGGTTGACTTGCATTTATAGAGAGGTCATTTTTATCCTCTTTATTGGGGATCTTTTTGTAATCATTCAAATAATGAATGTTCTTTTACTGTGTCCAAAATTACAAAAAAAGTAATTTTGTGCATTTCTTCCCCAATTTTTTATCCATTAATTGAAAACCTTCCTTTTGCTCCTTCATTTACAAACATGATTTTGGAAAGAATCAGAAAGTAGGACAAAACCTGTATTTGCTGAAGATAACCATTTCGAATATGTACTTAGGAATTATTAAAACAAGATTGGTTGGTATTCCATTAGTCTCAATTGCCATAATTCTTTATTTCAACCATGGAGAGTAGTAAGAAGTGGCCTTTAGTCCCCAGAAATCAGTGTCAATTTGCAGGAAAGACTGGAATAATTTCTATCCATAGTTTACAGTAAAACTGGTAAATAGCTATAAGTCCTCATCATTCAGTTCATTTGGTATCTGTGAATTGGCTGAGACTGGATCTGGGAGTTGAGTAAGGAGCCATGGTTCTCTGCCATAGTAGCTCAAAGTCCATGTCTAATCTCCATAACTGATTCGTGTGTGTGTGTGTGTGTGTGTGTGTGTGTGTTTATAAAAACTTTGTAAGACTGTCCATCTATTTTATTCTAACTGGCTACACTAGTAAATACACCAAACCAAAAATCAATGTTGGTCATAATTTTAGTTAACTAAATTGTCTCTATTGCCTATTATGGTAATTATTCAAACCATCCCTCTAGCAAGTAAGTGTTATTACTTTCCTTTTAAAACCTAAGGATTTCCTATCATATCCATTGCAATTCCTTGCCTAAATCCCTCTCAAATCTGTTGTTACACACCCTCCCCTTTATATTTCTTGGGATCTTCACAAAGGTTTGTTCACTTTCCCTCTTGTGATTTCTCATCATTATCATTGAGTATCAGCATAATTATTGCTGATTAGTTATATAAAACTAAATATGTACCAGGAAATTGTCTTAGCTTTTTAATGATATCAACTTATTTAATTCTCATCACTACCCTGCAAGAAAAGTACTGTTAAAAACTCATAAAGTGGAAATGCAATGACTTGCAAAACGTTATTTATTTGGGAAATGGTTGGACGTGTCATTTGTGTTAAAATCATTCCAGCGTTCTCACTTCCCATACTTCAGATTCTTTTCTTTACCAATATCCATGTATGTTTGGCATCTCAACTTAATTTACTTGGGGCCATAGGTGAATCTAGGTTTCAGTCAACCAACCAAGCAAACAATTAAAACTAGTCCCAGCTGTTCCAATTTGCTCATTAAGGAAAAAACAAAAGCACAAAAAACACTCTCTGAGTCAGTGAATCTCAACCTTGGCTGCACATTATAATTATCTGGGGATCTTATAACAATTATTGATGGCAAGGCCACACCCCAAACCAGTTAAACCAAAGTTCCTTGGGTAGATACTTAAACATAGATTTTAAAGCATTTTCTAGAAAGACAGATATAGCCTAATCAAGTAGGTAATAAATAATTACTTCTAAGGGATGAGAGGATGAGTTGGAGTGTGGGGCTACACCAAGGCTTCTGAATCCCTCAAATATATCGTTCTCATTTTAAGAACCTTTTCCACTCTTTGAAAGTGTATCTATCCTGTTACATTAAACATCCAGTAAGACTGGGACTTCAACTGATTTTATTCACCCATTAGTAGGAATAAATTATGCATTTGGATTTTGGTTAATCACCCTATAACTGTAAGATATAGAAGATTATCTTAGCACAGATAAAATATCTCAAGCTTCAGTCCACAGCATTTTTGAAACTCTGTTTATCTTTTAGAAATGGCCACTCTGACCCTTAGTCCTTGAATTTCTGTACCCTTTATTCCCTATGGCAATAGGCACTTGTTCCCCAGACTTGGACATTAACTGACACTTCATTCTAGGTGTCCATTAGCAATAATTTATTTTGCTATTTCATGACTACTTGCCAAGAATAGCAGTACCTTTTAATACTCATTGGATTCCTGTTCCTTTCAACAAAAAGTAAGCCAGATTATCAAGCCCAGGTCAGCTTCTCCCATTTTCCAGAGGTTCTATTGTCTGCAAGCCCTCTATATGCAAAAATTAGACAGAGCTTTTCCTTAACTTTAGCAGATTGCTTCTCAAATATTATCTCTTCCTACAGGTTTTCCTTGATCAACTTTTCTAATAAAACTTCTCTATTTTATCTTCCATAATTTGACCCCCTTTGTATTTATTGGTTTCCTTTTTCCTCCTAATTATAAATGGTTTATTTCACTAGATTATTAGCTCAGGAGGATAAGATAGATGCCAAATTTGATCATATCTACATCTCAGATACCATACCTGGTGTATGATTATGTTCAATCATATTATAACTTATCATATAAAACATACATATATATACTTACATATGACTTACAATTTATATAAAATAATATATAATATAACATATAAATTAAGACTAGGTAATATAATAACTTATATGTTTAACTTATAACTTATATTGCCTAAAACTTATATAACTTATATGATATAAAACTTGCAGTATAGGGGCGCCTGGGTGGCGCAGTCGTTAAAGTGTCTGCCTTCGCTCAGGGCGTGATCCCGGTGTGTCGGGATCGAGTCCCACATCGGGCTCCTCCGCTACGAGCCTGCTTCTTCCTCTCCCACTCCCCCTGCTTGTGTTCCCTCTCTCGCTGGCTGTCTCTCTGTCACATAAATAAATAAAATCTTAAAAAAAAAAACTTGCAGTATATTATATATAACTTAAAATATATATATATACACACACACATATAACACATATGTATATGCATAATTTATTAGATGTGATAGAAGATAGTCTCCAAAGATGGTCAGCAATTTCTCCTCTCCCTATATCTACATGCCGCTCTTTCCATCAAGAAATAGAGTCTATTTTTCTTCTCCTTGAATCTAGACTGGCCTTATGACTTGCTTTGACCAAAAAATTACAAAGGAAGTGAAGCTGTGCAAATTTCATTCCTAGACATTAAGAGTTATGATACCTCTGCTTCTGTTCTTATGGAACCCAGCTATCATCCTATAAGGAAGTCCAGGATATTCTGCTAGAGAGAGATGCCACATGAAGGTAAGATAGTGTATATGTAGTAAGACTAAATACTATAAGGTATTTGTAGGAAAAAGGTAGGAAGGTAGGAAAAAAAAGAAGGCAAATGTCTGATACAGGTGCCTGTTGAAATATAAATACATTTTATATTCTCCTTCATATGTTATTTATTATTGAAAATGAAGTTCATAAAACAAATGGAAAGCATTTGTAAAGAAGTTATTAAATTCCTTTTCACATTTTCTGCAGCTGTATTCTATAACAAATTATTTCAGATAGTACAAAAGATAACCTAAATAATTGTTACTTGTCAAACTCCACTAATTACATTTTTATTGTTGTTTTATGGCTGATTAATTACATAAAAGTGAATTTGAGACACTCTCACCTTCATATAAGCAGTAATTGAGCCATGGACTTGGGGTAAACAGCAAGCAGACATGGTCTCCACCCTGAAGTTGCTGACATTCTAATGTGGATGTAATTCCAAGGAATCAGTCTTGGTAGCATGACATAAGTATATTGATCAGGAAACACAGGCACTATGGGACCTCTAGTAAGGGCACCTTAGTAGGGTTTGGGAATTCAGAGGTCACTAAAAGAGAGCTCTCAGTGATTAACAAGGTAAAGTGGTACGGGGGACAAAGGTGAGGGGATGAGGCAAATAAGGACATACATGTGTGCCAAAGCCCATAATGGTTGAATCATAAGGAACAAAGTGTTGAGTAATGTAAGAGGGTGAAACTATAAAGAACTTCCTAAAATCAGTTGTCAGGAGTTTAGTCATTTGTTCTGATTGTGATGGCAAATTATTTGAATATAACCTCTCTTCAGAGTAGAATATGAACTGGTGAGAGCTAAGACTATAAGAAGCTACTGTGTCAATCCAGGCAAGAGAGAATGATTGCCTAAAATAAAGTGGTAGCAGTAAAGACAGACATTGACATGAACGATTGTCCTATATTAAGGAGGTAGAAATCTATTATTCTTGGTTATTAGACGTAGGAAGTAAAGAAGGTGAAGGGCAAAGATGATACCCAGATTTCTGGCTTGAGTAACTGGCTGTGTGAATTTGAATTCAATGATGCCAGAAAAGTAATGTGAGAATAGTCTCTTTATAAAGTTTTCTATCTTTATGGGATTTAAATATCTCATTAAACATATTCATTCAACCTTATTGCCTAATGCCTGCATAGATGAGTGACCATCTTCCACACGAGTAGATCTTTGTATTATGTAGCTTAATGTTCTCATAGAGTAACTCTGCCTTTTTTAATTTTTTTTTAATAATTGAGGGAGACATTTGTTTTTCTGATTCCTTCTAAATTCTTGGATTGATTGTCTAAAAGTGTTTCATAGATTAGATTGAAATCCAACCAGCCAGCAAATAGGGCAAATCCAATTTTGTCATCTACTTAGGACTACATGTAGGACTACTTAGTTCTCCACGAATTAAATAAATTCACCTTGTAATGTTTTCTGCACTAACCTCATTATGGTATTATACATCTTTTCTATGATTTGAAATTTTTAAGCTACATAATTTCTTCTAACTTTTAAAATATTGTAGTGTAACTTCTAATGATTATATTGAATATTATATGAAAATATAAAAGCTTAATAAAGAATAGATAAAATTTTATTATTCAAGAGAAAAATTATATATAAATAAGCATAATTTAAGTTTGAAACAAAAGGGAAAAAATTCATAATTGCACTCTAAAGTCTCAAGAAAATGGATATAGTTTATATATTTTAACCTAAAACAAAGAAACTATATGGAATAAGCCCAGTACTCCATGACACTAACCTGTTATTATCCGTAACGAACAATTATTGAAAATCATTTTCTGTTCCTTTGAAATATCAGTAAAATACAAAGTCTGCTTTCAGAATTCGTGTAGTAATATTGAAGGAATTATTAAGTTGCTTTCACTACTCAAGATACAACTTCACTAATGCTGATGACTTCCAGATTTGTATCTCTAGCCAAGATCCCCGCTGAATACTGGATCCATACATCCATTTGCATGTACAAATGTTTATTCCAGAAGATTTCCAACTTTCATAGCATTTCTAAGTTTGAACCCAAGGTTGACAATGTCCTAATCCTTTCTCTGATAGAAAGCATCCATCCTACCCACAATTACTTTTAGATGGTAGAGACATACTCCTTTTCCTTTAGGAATGCGTGACTGCAAACGCATTATCCTACATGTCTCTCTGTTTCCCCACTCTCTATTAAAAAAATCTAATTTTCTTAGGATCCTGTATTGTAATAACTTTCCTATCTTTCATCTTTTTTCCCCCTTCCAATTGCTAGTGTCTAAGAATTTATTATTTATCACTTCATCTAGTCAAAATCACATCCTTCTTAGTAAATTGGAGATCACTTTTCCTCTTTCCGATTTACTCTTTATAGTGCCTCCACAATTATCACTCTTCACAGGGAAAGCTAATCATGATAAAACTATCCCTGTTAATATTCTTCATTGTTCTACAATTAGTTAACAAGTAAATCCTCAATTCCCTCACAAAATTAAAATAGCCCTTTGTTTTCTAGCCCTTGCTATATTGGCCACATTTTATTACACATTCATGTTGAACTTCACTTCATGCCAATACATCTGCTGTTTCCTCTGTCCGAAAGTTCTCACCCTCACTGGGCTGCTTGAGTTTGTGGGTGGGGTTCCTATTCATTATTTAAGTTTCACCTTGATACTTTCCTGATTCTCCTTTCTGAAGACCTTTCTGGCCCACTCAAGGACTCCTTCCCCAAATTTCCCATTGCACAATTATAAATTTTCATTTGAAAGTTTTAATATGGTTTAATTGTTAGAACTTGTTTATGTGTGGGGCGCCTGGGTGGCACAGCGGTTAAGCGTCTGCCTCCGGCTCAGGGCGTGATCCCGGCGTTATGGGATGGAGCCCCACATCAGGCTCCTCCGCTATGAGCCTGCTTCTTCCTCTCCCGCTCCCCCTGCTTGTGTTCCCTCTCTCGCTGGCTGTCTCTATCTCTGTCAAATAAAATAAATAGTCTCTATCTCTGTCGAATAAAATAAATAAAATCTTAAAAAAAAAAAAGAACTTGTTTATGTGTGCTTGTATATACATGCATATTACATATACGCACATATATAGACATAGTTTACTGTATTACATATATGTATATATCTATATACACATTTAATATAATTATATATAATAAGATTATTGAGGTTAGAGCCTAATTTTGGAGAGAGAAGGCTGTTTGTTTTTTCTTATTGTTTGAACTCGTAAAGCCTAGGACAATTACTACTATATAATATACACAAAATAAACGTTAAGTGAATGAGCAAATCAATGGGTAATTTCATGATAATATTAATAAATATTTACTAAGCATTCAATACACTTCTCTCCTTGCTTTATGGCATGATATGAGCTTCAACTATATAACTTCTTTTTAGGTGTCATTTATGTCCCATTAATTTTTGATTGTATTATCTGGGAGAAAAAAAAGAAATTTAATGACCAACCAATACTTGGTGAATGTGGGCACTCTACAAATGGTCCTCATAATTTTATGGTGAAACTGGGTCACCTCTAGGGATAGGTGTTAACCCACCCATTGGGTTCTGTAAGTATATGATCACTCTATCTGGGATTTTATATGTGTTTCTAAAATATGAGCACAGTTACAGATACCCTTTCCTGATATGATGTTACATAATGCATCTTTCTCAGAAAGGAGTGGGGGAGAAATGGGAGTTAGAGAAAAATACTTATGAGTTTGTAAATTACGGCTTAATTTTAAACTGTGGAAGACCAATAGTGGTAAACTCTGGTTCATATGTAACTTTGTTTCCTCAAGGTAAAAGAACATGGGGATGTTTTGCAATTGTTGCAGAGTTTATTCAAAGCTAGGTCGGCTGAGAATAAATAAAGATCAGGGACTCAATGAAGTAAATTGGAAAGTTCAATGGTTCATGTGAAAAAGGGAAATAAAATAGACTTTTTACAGAATCAGTGAATGCTGATAGACCATGTAGAATAACATGGTGAAACCCCCAACTAATGATTTATATAGTGTGTTTATGAGACAGGGCTCATAAGGAATTAAGAGTTACTAAGAGCATAAAAATCATAACCTAGGCAAATGGCTGCCAGATGAAGCACTTAAGACTCTCTGTTCTGAGCCTGGAGAGAGTTGTGGAGCAATTCAGAGTGTTTCTGAACTTTCTTGAACTTCCATATCTCTGATCTACCTGTTCATACATAGATAATATCTCTGAATATCAGTAACAGCCACCAGCTTTTCTTTCTTTCCCTTCTCTTTCTTTTCCTTTCCTTTCCTATATATCTCTGTATATGCATTCATTCTTTCTAAATTTGCTCCAAGGATTCATTTTTTTTTTTTTTCTCATGGGGTGATTAAAGGATAGACCTAACTAACCTTAAATAGTGGCTATTTCTTAAAGAATCCAGAACTGTCCTCAGGGTCTTTAGAGGACTAGATATTTCCAGGAATGACATTTTTGGAGTAAAAAAAAAAAAAAGAATCATTAAATAATTGGTGCATAGTCACTTAGGAAGGTACATTTCAGTATATAAAATAAACTGACTTTAATGCAATATTGGAACTGATACATGTCTTTGATTAGTAACCTATCTTCATTTGTCTTTTCAGTTTATAAACTAGAAGTACATATTACTATAAGAACACTGGAAGGCATGATGGAAGGTTATCTTTACTGCAATTTTACAGATAAATATATCCAGGGTCAAGGAAATAGAAAATTGTACCCACCTCAGGCAATTAAGAAGTGGCCAGGGAAGCATTTCATAAGACGTCTTCTGAATCCAAAATCAGGCTCTGCGTATATTATAGTCAACATATCTGTGGGCGGTTGGCCATTTGTTCAGGTGTTTTTGAGAAAATAGTATGCAGTTTGAAAAGAATTTTTTTTTACTTATTTTAATTTCTAATCTATTGGCTATAATATTTCTGTTTATAGGAAAGAAGAGAATAGCTACTAAAAAATATTCGTAGAATTCTGCCTATTGTGTTGTCTATGGAAGGAAGTGTGGAAAGAGGACTACTTTTTTTTTTTCAGTAGAAACCAGCAGGAAAATATAAAAATGGGTATATATTTAATATACAAAGCAGTAAGGTATTAATACTTTCCAGTATTGGAAAATTTTTTTAAAAGAACCAAAACCTTTACATAATAAAACAAACTTAATAAAGAGGGAAGAAAAAATATAGAATTCCTTTGTGTTACTTTCGTCTAGCCCTCCCCTATTTAGTATATATTATCTATATCATTCTGTTTTATTTTTTTTTTACATTTATTATTTCTTCTATGTTTTTGGTTTTAGCCATTTTTTAATTTTTTATTTTAGGCAGGGATGAGGTTTAATACAGTATTTGATCATCTTTGCTTTGCCTGTCTCTAGAAGAATCTCAGTTTGATTCATTGTTGTAATGTGTCAGAGCCAATTTTTTGCCTAGAAAACTTTTTCAGGACAATTATGCATGATAACATTTTGTGCTTTTATAAACAAATGAAACATCATTAGAAAACATCTATACTCGAAGTTCTTTCTTTCAATGATTTATAGATATTAACGTACCATCTTTTATCTAGGGATGTTGTTTAGAAGTTTAAGGTAAATCTAATTTTGTTCCTTTAAGAATAATTTTCTATTTTTTCTTTACATTACACATTTTATTATGTTTTGGACTTTATGAATCATTTTAGTTTGAACATTTTTATTTTCTTTCATTCTTGAAAGTTTGTGTTCATTAATATTTAAATATTTTTTCATTTTTAAAAATGACTTTCTCTTGTTGGAGCATCTGGGTAGAAGTACGTCTTAATCTCTATGTATCTGTCACGTTATCTTTTTCTGCTATCGTTCTTGAAAAGTTCCACAGTCTAATCTTGAAACTCACTCATTTATTTTCCAGTTTTACATACCCTACCATTTTTCGTACATCTCTATCTTTACCTATCTTTCTATCTATCATCTACCTATTTATTATTTGTCCTGTGTATAGCAGTTTATGATAAACTGTGAGGCTGGCTTGTATAGCGTATTAGTGATGTTGGATTTCAGATCAAAGACTGTCTTATGTTGTCTTTCGTTAAGGTGGGTTTATTAAGATGTCCATTGAAACCAGTACAAATTTCAAATCCTGAGCAATTTAAACAGAACATTTCTACTTTGTTCTCATTTATATTTCCCATTCTTATTTTATTTTGCTAGGATCATTTTTTTGTTGTTGTTTAAATGCATTGATTTTATTTATTTTATTACTATTTTTTAAGATTTTATTTATTTATTTGACAGAGAGAGAGCTACAGTGAGAGAGGGAACACAAGCAGGGGGAGTGGCCATTTGGCCCTGCTGAGCAGGGAGCCCAATGTGGGGCTCAATCCCAGTACCCTGAGATCACGACCTGAACCGAAGGCAGACACTTAACAACTGACCCACGCAGGTGCCCCAAGATTTTATTTATTTTAAATTCTGATCTATTGGTTTCAATATTTCTGCTGCAGATGGATCAGAGGATTTTTTTCCTTGTGTCTAGTTATTTTGATGTGAGTTCACATTGCCCTTGGAGAAATCAGCTATTCCACACATGGGACTTATTTTGAAGCCCAGGCTCCAATTTGTGTCTATTTTGGTGCTTTTAAAGACATGGAAAACAAGAGGCATAGACATCACACACATAAGACAGAACGTTTGTAGCCACTCTGCCAAGTAACTCGTCAGGTGAGGTTTTTATCTTTTAAGCCTTAGAAGTAACAGTTTCATTTATAATCTAAAACTCCTTAGAGACTAGAGTGAGATCAGTACAGATGAAAATTCAGAAGGCAGCTAGGCAGTCACACATATTTCTTGTTTTCATTCATTCTTCCCCCAAATAGGGCTGCCTGGTATTATATGTAGTTAGCTCACGATTTTGGGCTATTGCTATTGATTTCAGCAGTGAAGGTGCATGGAGTGATCTGCAGGTCGTGTAAGACAATATAAAAACTCAAAAAACCTCATTTCAACATAGCCAGCATATCCAATCATATCAATTCCTATCCTTACCCACTGGTTGCCTCTGCCTTACATGATCCGTATGAGTACATAATACATGCAGGTACCTAATACGTACAGCTATAAAGACATACAGAATACATAAGACAGGTGCACTAAATATAGATGCATATTACAGCCAGGTATAGACATCCTTAACTGTCTTATGGAGATCTGGGTCATTTTTTCTCAATTGGTTTCTAGAATCCTTGTTGTTACTCTTTTAGTTTCCTTTTGAGAAGTGATTATGCAGCCAGTAGTAACTCACTATCCTGGCAGGAGTCAGAAATGTCCAAGATTTAGGGTGAGGGAATTTACAACTACTTAATTTACCATTTCCGATAGTATGACTTGGTTTAAAAAAATAACCCAATGGAAAATGAAGTGAAATGTCAGGAGGAAATATGAGATAGCAGACATGGAACATCTCTTTTAAACTATTAAAAAAAATGCATGACATGCCTACGGAAGCTAAAATGCCTTATAATAAACTATTCCTTAGATTTTAGTAATTTCAAAAATATCTTCCCTATCATGTTCTACCTTTTAGACAAACTACAACACTAGCCCTTTCTTGCTCAAACTGGACTTTCTCTTGTACTTCGTGCTTATGTCGGTGTTGTTCCTTCTAAAATATATCCTCAGCCTGTCTAATAAACAGTTTACCAGGTGAAATATCACCCTGGGGAAGACTTCACTAATTATATGAGGTGATTTTATTTACTACCTCCCTATTTTTTGTAAAACACTATGTAACTCTTCTTTAGCACTGCTCAAACTCAATTGAAGTTATCTGTGCTCCTGTCTCTAAGGGATTATAAACTCCCTGAGAGCTGGGGTCACACCTTATTCACATTTGTGTGATGCTTTTAAGTGGGGCAACATATACTTAGAGGTTTAAATGAAATTATTCTAGCACCTATTATATGAAATACGAGGTGCTGAGTGTTGTATGGCTTTTAGGGGAAAATGAGACCTACATTTTATAGAGTTACTTCCGCATCTGAACTCTAGCTTGCAAAAAGTTAGCTAAGAGATGGACTGTCTTGACAGATGTACTATTTGGTGCTATGACTCCATTATCCAAAAAGAAATGAACCTTATTTTCCTTGTCTTTCTCTTAACATTCACATATAGCATCTCTACATGAAGGGATTTACTGGTTATTGCATTCCCTCCTACCCCATATATTAACTTCCCTCCTAGAACCTGCTCTCACTTTATGATTCAAACAGTATAGCTCAGTGGCACATGTAGGCATCCTTGCTTAACTTTGCATAGCCTATGTTTGTGATGCTCTCTACCAAACAGTGTACCATCAACCTTGGGTTTTTGAGCACAAAACCAGTAGAGACTTTGAAATCCACATCTTTCAATTCTCTTCCCATTGGCATGCGATATGCTTTCCTTCTTAGAAGGGAGAAAATGATACAACCAGCAGGCTCACCCCTAAATTTGCGGAGTAAATGACAAGAGTAAATATGAAGGTCCACCGAAGATACATCTAAAGATTTAGTATTTATAAATAAAACTAACAACTGTTAAATGAAATTTATTCTGTCCTCTTTCTTTCTTTTTTTTTTTTTTTTTTTTTTGGTCCTCTTTTCTTGAAAGTTACAGTTTTATAAATCTAGGTGGAAAGCTATTTTTATATGATTTAAAGTTGCAAAATATCAAAGAGGTTTGAATTTAATATTTCTTCTGCACGTGTTTGTACTTGGCTGATTGGCTAGTGATGTTTGAATGGGCAATAAGGATATAAATAATTCATAAAATATTATGATCTTATTCTGTGAATATTATTTTTTGCCTTTGTTTTAACAATGTCAGATTATTTTGTTACAGCAAAGATTCTCATATAAGTTATGTTCAATTGATAGTGATGATATAAAAATTTAAAAAATTAAATGTAATTCTATTCCAAGTATACAAATATTTAATTTTTTTAACACGAAAGGCCAATTAAAGTCAATGTTAAACTCAAAAATATTAAAAATGTTTTCATGTTTAAATATTTTTTCCATTTTTTAAAATTTTGTTAAAGTTAAAAGTCAAAATTATAATCAAGTATGTCCACCTTTGAGGTAATTACTTAAACTGGTTTAACTAATTTTTGAATATTTAATTAAACCCTATTGAATATTCATAAAATAAAATTATGAATAATGTTCAATATCTCTTTAGTTGACAATGTAGAGTCAGCATAATATTTTACACCTGTTTTGTCTAGAAAAATATAAATACGTATTTTTAAAATTATGATATACTTGATGTTATAAATATTCCTCAGTGTTCTGTGAAATAGTTGCAAATGTGGAGTTAACTTGTTGTTTCCCCCTGGAACAATGAATTAAGATGCAAAGAGAAGGAGGAAGAGGGGGAGGAGAGGAAAAAAGAAGAGGAAAAGGAAAAAAAAATTCTTTCATGACCGGAAGGTGATTTATTTTGCTATGTAAAAATAAATGCATTAATTAATTTTTCTCTTTTTCTGATATAAGAAATTCTTCCCTTCAATCCTCTCTACACTCTGAAACAGTTTGCGTCTTCCAAATTGACACAATATAATACAAACCATTTTCTAGATTTTGGAACAGTTGCCCTCTATTGGAGGATACAGGGTACAGCTATGGGGCGTCGTTTTACTAAGGCCTAATAAGGGTTAATGAGGAGACTGGCTCTGCAAGGTTATAGGCGTTCTCTGTACCACAACTGAGCCCCAGATTCCAAGTAAAAAAGTCAACCTTTTGTTCTTTAGTGCATTTATTTATATTTGTGTTTGTGATATGTGAGGATTCCAAGAGGCTTGTCCTCTTGTGTGAGTCTGAAGGCAATACTGAAGGCAATTTTTTTTCAAACATCAGTTTCAACCTGAAGAATTTGTAGGAATGCTCAGCACATGGTAATTAACCAATATATATTTTGGAATGAATGTTATCAATATCATAATGTGATTTTAGATATAATGCCTAATTAATAGGTTATGTTATTTCTAATATAGATTTTAAGTTTGCATTATTAGTATTCATACAATTTTATGTTGAGAGATAATTCTCCATGGATTTCTCACAGGTTTGCATCTGTTACAAACAAAAGCACTGACTGCCTTTTGTTCTGTCTTTTCAGAGATATTTGTTTAACAAATGGCTTTGGAAAATAGATAGTATCTCTCTGGGCCAAAGGAAGTTTTACTTACTTTCTGGTTTTAATAGACAGTGTCTCTCTCTAATGCAAGAACAGACATGCCAACTTCCATAATATAAGATTCAAGTTCTCTAATATTTAGACTTCTTCTCCTGAAATGCAACTCACCGTGTGTATGGATGTCACCTAGCCCTCTTAATGTGTCCCTTTGGGTAACAGTACATAGGGAACTGACAAGGATTTTCTCTTTGACCAAAATCTAGTTAGACTGTTCTGAAATCTCTTCTCAACTAGGCTCTGATTTTTGGGCTTCTGTGTTCATCTCTGCATTGTCCAATTTTTAGCAAGAATCCTGTTAGATCATTTTAGCCATAATTCTTTCCTTCCCCTGGTGTTTCCTGTTAGTGATTTTTCCATCCACTGCCCCCTCCTATCCCTTAGCTATAAATTTCCACTTTCCTTGGTTGCATTTGGAGGGTGAGACCAAGCTCTCTCCTCTCCAAAATCCTATTGCAATGGTCTCTACACATACTGCAATGGTCTGGAATAAAGTCTGCTTTACTGTTCTTTAACAAATGTCATTGAATATATATATATTTTTCTTAAACAGAACCTGCACAACAGAAATCTGATACCCTGATTACTACTATTGTGAGTAATAAAGTCCTTTGACCTAGAAGACTTGTCTATTACTAGTATTCATTAAACGATATCGGAGTAACTGGGTAGCTGACAAGTGGGGTAAGATCTCAGACCATTCGCAATTTTGACAGTTTTGGTGATGAGGATGGGATACTGACAGAGGTATGACTTTTTGAAAGAGGAAAATTAAGGCCTCATATGCTGGTTAGTGGGATTTGAGGGAATCTTATGGGAATCATTACAGAAAAATGTGACTAAATTTTATGCTCAACTGGGCACGAATGGCCCTCCACTTGATTGCATGTTAAGGAGGAAAAATTGAGGGGGTAGTTTTAGGCTGAGTAACAGAGTAGGTAAAAACAGCATACCAAATGTTGCCTTGGATGTTACCAATTCTTATTCAGGTAGGAGGAATGCAATGTCAATATTTTGATAAGTTGAGATTCTAGGATATCCGATATGGGAAGAAAAAGTGTAAAATGTGTGGAAATAAAAGAAGTAGAACTAAAACTATCTTTATTTGAAAAGTATATCCTCTTACATATACAATGTCTATAGCAAATCCTAAATAATTTTTTTTTAAGTTTGTAGATTTAGTAAGTAACTCGAGTAAGTTTAAATTAGGATTTACAATATGCGTCAGTCATGGTTCTACCAAAGAAACAGAAGCAGGAGAGAGAGAGAAAGAAAAAAAGAGAGAAGGGAGAGAGAGAGAATGAGAATTAGTTTATATGATTATGGAACTGGCTAGGCGAGTCCAAAATTCACAGGACTTCCTGTCAGGAAGGGCAGGAGGTTATGCTGTAGCCCCTAAGGAAACAACTCATTTTCAAGTCTTTTCAATTGATTGGATCAGGATAGTTTCCTTTTTAAGATTATCCAGGATAATTTCCTTTATAAACTCAACTGGTTGTAGATGTTAATCACATCTCCGAAATACCTTCACTTCAACACCTATATTAGCATTTGACTGAATAACTGGTACTATAGATTCCTCATGTTCACAAAACTACCATCACATAATAATATCCAAAACTAAGAATATGTTTAATGAAATATGTGCGAGACCTCTATGTTAAAAATTACAAAACATTGTTGAGAGACATTAAATAAGACAAATAAAGACATATACTATTGTTAGAATGTTGAGGAGGAACAGCGAAGTATATTCAGACTGAGAAAGCACTTTGAGACTGAAAAACAAGGCAAGCCACTCCATATTATTTACACAGTTTTATTAAGGGTAACTTACTGACAGGAGGTATTGTGCGGGTGACGATCCAGGCACTACACAGCTATTCTCTGTGTGAAGTCCTCACCTTAATCCACACCTTTTACAGATCTAGGGACATTGTGTTGAAGTCAAAGGATAGTTGTCTAAAACGGGGCCATCTGTGCACCAGAGGGAAGCTACTGGTTATCTAAAGTGTGCCATCTACGTGCCGCTTTAGGAAAGCTCAAAGCAAACCCTGCATTCTGGTCAGGGTGAAATTAACCTCTAAGGAGCCTGGGACATGTAGCCCTGAGGGAGGTCATTGTGGGGACATGAGCGAGATGGAGGGACACAGATGGAGTCAGTGCTGTCAGCACTACCACAAACATGTACATGTTTGAAAGACTTACTATTAAGTCATCCAAAACTGATCTATCACATCAATGTAATTCCAATCAAAATTTAAGCTTATTGATTGAAGTTGGTAAGATGATTACAAAACGTATATGAAAATTAAACATAACTAGTTTACGCAAAAGTTTCGAAAAAGAAGAAAATTGGAAAACTCACTTGACTCATGCTATTTGATTTGAAGAATTATTATTTGCTATATTAATCAAGACAGCATGGTGTTGATGTAATATCAAGCATATGAAACAGAGTAGAGGCTACAGAAATAGATTCACACATATCTGGTCCATTGATTACCAATAAAATTGCAAAGGTGCTGGAATGACTGTATATCCATATGGAAAAACAAAAACGACCCTCTATCCTTACCTGATGTGCACCATACACAGATATTAAATTCAAATGGATCTTAGACCTAAATATTTGTGCTAAAACTCTGAAGCATTTTTAAAAATATGTGACTTTGGGATAGAAAAATATTTTCTAAGTAGGCAACAAACGTCTCTCTATCTAGACACACTTAAGATACAATCCACCAATTCTATTCTTAGTTATTTACCAAAGAAAACACAAATTATGTCCACACAAAGACTTGTACAAAATGCTCTAGATAGATGGATATGTAGATAGAAAAATCTGTTTATCAATTGGAAAAATATATACATATAATATATATATATATATTTGGTTTACATATATATATTTATGTATGTGTGTATATATATATATGAAATATACATGTGCATCTTACAATTCAATAATCAAAGGACAACCAATTTGATTAAAATAAGAAAAGTAGTTGAAGAGATACTTCACAAAGTAAAATATACTAATGGCCCCAAAGTAACTGAGAAAATATTCAAAAGAACACTAGAAATTAATAAAATACAAATTAATACCACAATGAGATATTACTATGTGCCTGCTAGAATGTTCAAAATTAAACAGTGAAAATACCTAGTGTTGGCATTTTCATTAGTTATTGGTGTGAGCATAGAGTATGGTCACTTTTGAAAATAGTCTGGCCATTCCTTATACACGTAACATATAATTCACTGATTTCATTCTTATTTACCCAAGAAAACACAAAAATATGTCCTTACAAAGACTTCTACAAAAATGTTTATGACAATTTGTTTAAAATGGAAATTGGAAACATCCCAAATGTACATTGATGGGTAAAAGAATAAACAGATTGTATTGTATCCAAACTTGGTTGATCGCCCAAAGATAATTAGGAATGAACTACTTATTCACATAAGAACATGACTGAATCTCAGAAATATGCTGAACAAAAAATGCCAATCACAAGTAAGTCCTTATTGGATGATTTCATTTTTATGCAGTTCTAGCAAAAGCAAAACTAATCTACCGTGACAGAAAAACAGATCAGTGGTTACCTGGGGTTGGTGGTGTGAGGACTGACTACAAAAGGACATAAGAGAACATTTTGGGCCCATGCAAATGTTCTGTATCTTGATCGTGGTGGTGGTGGTGTATGTTTGGCAATGCTCACTGAACTTTTACACTTAAAACAGATTATTTACATGTAGGTTATTTATCAGATTTTTATATTTATTTATTTATTTTTTAAATTTTATTTATTTATCAGAGAGAGAGAGCACAAGTAGGGGGAGCATCAGGCAGAACACGTAGAGGAAGAAGCAGGCTCCCCGCCGAATGGGAAGCCTGAAGCAGGACTTGATCCCAGGACACTGGGATCATGACCCGAGCCAAAGGCAGCAACTTAACCAACTGAGCCACCCAGATGTCCTCAGAAGTTTTATTTTTGAATAAAAAATAAATTGAATGAGTTTATGTCACTGAAATGCAAGATCTGGGAAAAAAAAGTGCTAATGAGTATAGGGCTTCTTTACAATAATTTGTTGGTGTTAAATACAACAAAAGTATATGCCGTGTGTTTTATTTTAAACTATTAATCAAAACACAATTTAGAAATATAAGGCTATGATAACTTAACCAAACAAAGCAGCCTTGTGTTAGAGAGGGCATCCCTTAAAAAATATACAGCACAGAGTAGGAATGTCGAAATAAATAATAAAAATACCAAGACATATTTTTTCATATTTGTCTTTATTTTACATCTGTCTCCTGGGAGACTACAACTCTCTGAGGTCAGAGAATTTTGTCTTGCATTTGTCCCCAGTGCTTGGCACACTGCTTGACACGTAGTAGGAAGTCAATAGTATTTGTCACCTGGATGAGTATGTCAGTCTCTAATTTTACTTCTTCTAGAGCAAATGCTATTAGTGTTACAAGCAGAGTTTCTTTCTAGACCTGCTTTAAGAAATGGTGTCAGTTAAATTGTCCAAATTTACCTTCATTATGTGCAAGCATCCAGGCAGCTGCTAAGGTCCCTTTGGGGTCACCCCAGAGGTCCACAGGCTCTAGAACCTGTCACAGAGCTGTGCCTCCTTATCTGTGACCACCAGCCCGATGGAGTTTGAAATCAGTGGACAACATCTACAATAACTGAGTCTCAGACGAGGTTTGCGCTAGAGATAATAAGAAGATGATACAAACAATGAATCATGGAACATTACATCAGAAACTAAGGATATACTGTATGGTGACTAACCTAACAAAATAAAAATTATTATAAAAAAAGAAAAAAGAAGAAAATGATACGAAGATCAACAATTTATAGTGAATGTAATTACATGGGGCATAACCAGAGTGGATGCCATTATGGCAGGAATGACACAATAGGGAGGTCTTCCTGTGATTTTTCATCTTGCCACCATCACGTCAATGCTCATTTCACTTTTCACGAGTTATAAAATTGACAGAGCATTTGCTACCAATTGTATAGCTTTTCAGGAGAGGCAATTTTGAGATAGTTTTCCTGAGCGCCTGGTCAAGTTAATATAGAAGAAGCCTAGGATAAGAAATATGTCCAGATTTGGCAAATTATCAAAATTACCAAATAGACTTGCACTGTGACCAGAAAATACCCTCAAAGTATGGGCTAAAATATGAAATGTAGATGATATGGAAAGAATAGTTTTTTTCGGGCAGCCCAAGAAAATAGAACACAATTCACTAATATAGTGACATATACATAAGGAGCTACCAAAGCTCCCAGAGCAGCGATTAATGCAATGGAAGCATTCATCTGGAAACTTAACTGGGGCAGATTTGCATCATATTATCTCACATTTTGAACTGAACTGGTAAACCAGGATTCAACAATCCCAACTGAAGGACTCAAATTTGAGAATGTAGCTTCCTGAGATAAAAGCAATCTCTTTCAAATAGCTCTTATAGGGGAATGATACCGCTTTTAAGAGTCAGGTTTTCATCCATTGTCACATCTTACTACTTGGATCCTCTAAACAAGTATTTGAGGTTTATTTTAGAATTTTTCTAAAACACTTCAATTTCCATTGAACTTGTCATCTCCCGGTGGGGATAAGAAAGCAGAGAGGGCAGGGCGGGCCACCAGCAAAACGGGATGTATGGAATGTGTATTGTTGCTGTCGCCAGTCTCTACTCTCACTGACTTTATCACCTGAATGAAAAGTGTTCACCAGTCTCCCTCGGTTGCCTTATCGCCCAAAGATTCCTCTGGTTATCCCACCTTTAAAACCACCATCGGCAGAGGATCTGAAGAAAGTCGTTCATTTGTATCATACATGACTTCTTTGTGTCTATAGGCTGTCCTCCTCAGAATTTAATTTGCTGATCAGGAATGTAGATTTCAGGGGCAGGAATAACAGTATTAGCGAATTTACAAGTTTCTGGCACAGTCGTGTGTGGCTGTCTAAATTGCTTCATTACTAAAAGAGTGTCTTCTCATGGAGATGTGGCTACCAAGAAAAGACTCAAACTGGATAATTGTCATACCATGTATCTATTCTGGGACAGATGACCTAGCGAGTCCCTGCATTCTCCCTAGCTCCATTTCATTTGCCTAAGTCAGTTGAGATCCCAAACTGACTTTAACCGTAAAAGGGCAGAGTTTCACAGATTAAGAAATTTAGGTTCATGGGAGCTAAATGACTGGGGGGGGGGGTGCTGTGTGTCTTCAGTTCCACATATTCGTGTATTCTTCAGTTGTCCTTCTGTAAGTTAATAGTTTCACTCCATTATGAGTAGAAAAAATATTTGGTATGATTCCAGGCTTTTTAAATTTGTTAAGACTTGTTCCGTGACCTAACGCATGGTCTGTCCTGGAGAACTTTGAGGATGTTATGCTGAGTGAAATAAGTCAGTCAAATAAGATGAATAAACTCTAGAGAGCCGCTATGTATCATTGTATCTCTAGTCAGCAATAACTTATTGTACACTTAAAAAATTGTTAAAGAGGGTAGAATTCATGTTGGGTTCTTGCGACAGTAAAATAAAATATTTAAAAATTTGCATGGCTAGTAAGCAGCTGAGGCATGACTTGCATTTGAAATGTCTAGGCCAGCGTGCTTTCTTAGAAATCACAGTTGCTACCTCCAAAATATCCAGTCCAGCGAGCTGTGAATGAAGCGGGAGGTATTACAAATGAGAGGCTTCCTCATAGCATATCAAGAATTGCAATGTACCAGACATACTAGACTTTTATTTAGGTGTGTGTTTATCTTCCAAATCTGAGGAGATTGCTGTGGTGATGGCTGGCAGAATGTGACTGTCAACCTTCAAAAATATCTCTGAGCCAGTTACCCATCTTCTTGTGCTCGGCACTCAGAAAAATCACATTAAGATTCTAGCTGCAGTCAGAGAAAACTAAGTTAATAAGACATTACTAACCTCAAAATGTATCCAGGAAATTGAGTTAAACTTTGATGTGAAGGTTAAATTGACCTTTAACAGCACTGTTCTCTAATATTTCTTCTTTCTCTTTTTGCTTTGGCCTCATCTCAAACTACCCTTCCATTTCTCATTGTCTAAGGACATTATTTTCATCTTTTTTCTCAAGCCTTTCTCTCTTTCATCCTCTTTCTTTCAATGAAGACTTCACATATCTTATTTTCTTTAGAAACTGTATTCTGTGAACTATCTTCCCATATTATCTTACACTTTGAGTCATATTTCTATTATATTTCACAACTTTTGGAACTTAGTAGATCTTAAGGAACACCTGTGTAAGATTTTATAATTTTAGGGCATGGAGATCGCTTGATTATTTAGTTCATCCCTTTATTCCTGTATTAGGCTACAAAGGTTGAGTAATATTTTTAAGAAAAACAGCTTGTTGGGAGATTAACACCCTGATTCACTTGTATTTCTATAATTCCCTTGACGTATCTTATGTCATCAGTTTCTTCATCATGTTTTCACCAACTTGAGCTGCCTTGTTTTCAGTATCTGCTTCAGTAACTGAGTTTAGGTACTGCTGTCTACCTTCATTTTTTGTATGTATTTTGTAAACTAGGGAGTATCTTGCTGACATACTCCCAAGCTCTTATTTTATTTTATTTTACTTTATTTTATTTTATTTTATTTATTTATCTTATTCTGTTTGTAAGTAGGCTTCACACCTAGTGTGGAGCTCAGCACAGCACTCAAACTCACAATGCTGAGATCAAGAGTCTGATGCTTAACTAGCGGAGCCACCCAGGTGCCCTCCCATGCTACTCTTTTTAAATAAAATATTTTTGTTGTTTCTCTTAAAAAGACATTGTGGTCTTTTTTTCAATTAATAAACTTTAATTTTATATTTAACTTTTTATGTAATAATTTTAGTTAATAAATTTAATTTTTTGGAGAAGTTTTAGGTTCTCAACAAAACCGAATGGAAAGTACTGAAAGTTCACATATACCCCTTACACCAGTACATGCACAACCTCCCTTACTGTTGATACCTGACATTCCACACAGGGTGGTACGTTTATTGTAATTGATGAGCCTCTATTGACACATCATGATCATCCAAAGTCCACGGCTTCCATTGTGGTTCACTCTTGGTGTTGTGTGTTGTATGGGTTTGGACAAATGTCGGGTGACATGTCTCCACCTTTAGAGTGTTATACTGAGTAGTTTAACTGCTCTAAAATTCCTCTGTGCTCCTCCTATTTATTTGTCCCTTCTCATTAATCCCTGAAAACCACTGACCTTTTTACTATAACCGTAGTTTTATCTTTTCAAAATGTCATATAATTGGACTCATACAGTATGTAGCCTTTTCAGATTTATTTCTTCCTAGTAATATGCATTTAAGTTTCCTCCTTGTCTTTTCAAAGTTTGATAGCTCTTTTCTCTTTAGTGCTGAATAACATTATATTATACAGATGTACCGCAGGTTTTTTGCCATTCATTTAATAATGAACATGCCAGTTGCTTCCAAGTTTGGGTAATTAAGAATAAAGCTTAGTGGGAATCTTCAAGTTTCTCACTATTAAGTATGACGCTAGCTGTGGGTTTTTTTTTTTTTTTTTTTAAATAGATATTCTCTATTAGGTTGAAGGAGTTTCCTTTTATTCCTAGTTTACTAAGAGTTTTTATCATTAATGAGTGCTGGATTTTGTCAAATATTTTTTCTGCCTTTACTGATACAATCACATGGTTTTTCTTTTTTAGCCAGTTGATGTGATGGATTATATTAATTGATTTTCAAATGTTGGACCCACTTGTATACCCAGGGTAAATCTGATTTAGTCATCATGTCTAATTCCCTTCATAAAATGTTGGACTTGATTTGTTAACATTCTGTGAAGGGTTTTTTGCACCTATGCTTATGAGAGAGTTTGGTTTGCAATTTTCTTTTCTTGTAATGTCTTTTAGTTTAGTATTTGGATAATGTTGGCCTCATAGAATGAGTTTGATAGCATTCCATCTGCTTTTATCATCTGAAAGAGGTTGTAGGGAATTAGGTAATTCCTCTCTTAAATGTTTGGTAGAACTCACAAGTGAACCCATCCATGCCAGGTGTTTTCTGTTTGGGAAGGTTATTAATGATTGATTTAGTTTCTTTAATAGATATAAGGGCTATTCAGATTATCTATTTTGTCTTGTGTGAGTGATCCTCAAGTTTTTATGCATGCTATTTTTCTTTCCTATTTCTCTTCTCTATTCTCCTTATATTTATTTGGTGATGAGTCTATAAAAATGATACATATAACAGAGACCTAAATAAATATATATGTTGCATGCATTTGTATGTTTGATAAAGGAAGACTACATCATTCATTTTTCTGTTTTACATCAAGACACAGTTTTATGAGAACAAAGCAGGATTTTAGTGGTGATCCTGATGGTGGTTGTTGTGGGGGCATGTGGGTGGGGATATTAAAAAATTAAAGGGGACCTGTGGATAAAAGTATTAATTATACAGGTCATGTGTGGAGGAATATTGGAAGAGAATTTAACAGTTCAAGTGCTGGACATAGATGGTGCATCTAAATATTTTATAAGGCCCGACATTATATAAACATTAAAGACCAGCATGGCTTTTATTCGATTAGTTAGGGGAAATAGTGCTAAAAATAATGTCAAAGACAGAGACATGACAAAGATCATCCAGGCCACCAGATCTATGTTAAGGATTTTGTAGAACATTATAAACTGAATCAGAGGCTATTTTGAAAAGTTTTGATTGGTGGAGTGAACTAATCTGATTTATTCATTAATTGCTCTAGGTGCTTTGTGAAAAATTGATGGAGACAGGGGAGGAGGAAAACCACTGGAGTGATCGAATCTATTTCCATCAATAGGAGCTAAATAATTTCCTGAAGAAAAGCCTTCCTGCAAAATTTTTCATTGTTCTTCAGAGAGATCTCGAAAAGCAGCATTTTGTAACTAGCAGAACTCTTTATTACAGGAAACAGTAAACAACTGCAAATCTATAGAAATAAAATGCTTATTAATAGAATGCATTAGGAATTGGAGAACAAAATTCAATTAGCTCAGAATCACTGAAGATTTCGTATTTATCTGATAATATAAGTAAATAAAGGCTCAATTGGCAGAATGTAAAACCTATTTGAATTTCAAGAGTCATCTTTAGAAAATTAATCATCCATACTACTAGATATTATCCTAGGAATGTGGATATGTTAACCTGACGAGTATATTATGATCTTCTCACTGGAAGGACTGAGTTCTCCTTGAATGCAAAAAACAAATAAATTAATTAATTAAAAGAAGACTAAAATAATTTTAAATGCTTGGGGGTATGAGGATCAAATTAAAGTTTTCAAAATGGAATGGAAGCCGTACTTGACAATGATATAAACTGCCCTGACCAACCATCTTTGAGATACTGTAAGACATAGGCCAAATTAACACTTGTTATATGTAGATATTCATTAACAGAATTGTTCACTTATCTGTTTATTCTGTTAGCAGAATAAAGAATATTTATTTATTTTCAGATCATACAGATTGTGTCTTACGCTAAGTGAAGTGATGAAGCATGTACCTAAATTATTGCAGGGTACGTGTCAGTAAGAAATCTGGTTCCAGTGACTGGTAATTCTGGCAGGTGTTCTCTCAGGTAATTAATCATCATCCCTTATTTTTAGTAGTGACTAGTTTACATTGTCAGAGATAGACTGTGGTTTGGCATGTGATAAAGTGATTTGAAACTATTCTTCCTGATACTCCAGACATTTTGAAGTAATTATGACATGTTTGTGAGTCTAATTTTTAGAGAAGATGAAAGGAATGGCCTGTACAAGCATGAGGGACTGCCTTATTTTCTTGTCATTTGGATATTATATTGTTTTTATTAATGCTACTTCTGAAATTGCTAAATTAAATCATATTCTAAAGGCTATAGCAGTGGCTGTTTTCCTGCATGGTATATTTTAAATTTTTAATGTAGCATGGCTAATTTAAGTTTATTGTAGAATGAAAAAAAAAAAGTTCAAAAGTAACCCAACAATAAAATACTAAGTGAGAGCTAGTGTTTATAATAAAACTTCCTACTGATTTTTTGTTTTAATCCAAACGTCCTCAATTCCACTTTGCATTACATAACCTTCTAATTTAGTAACAGGAGCCTCAGAAATGACTGTTTACATTACAAAAAAAAAAAAGAAAGGAAGGAAGAAAGGAAGAAAGAAAGAAAGAAAGAAAGAAAGAAAGAAAGAAAGAAAGAAAGAAAGAAAGAAAGAAAGAAAGAAAAGAAAGAAAGAAAGAAAGAAAGAAAGAAAGAAAGAAAGAAAGAAAGAAAGAAAGAAAGAAAGAAAACAGCATAATGGCACTGTTTTACAGTTGAATGCAAATCCATTTCCAAGTACATTAATCTTTCGGTTTTAATTCAGTAGGATTTTTCCTCTGAGGCATTTGCAGTTTGTCAGTTCTTCACTAAAGCAGATATATGTTGTGTAATATAATATGATTTCCTGACTGGATTTCAAATTAACCTTTTTCTATCAAGGCTAAAATGCAATACTTGACCACTAAAGGTACTGTTAACACCTCACAAGTTCGGTGTGTTATTAAACTTAAGTAAATCAACGAAGTTCATATTAAGATCAGATTAAAGATTTACACTCGGTAAAAGGTTAAGCAAATCTCCATGCTTTTGGATATTTTTAATTTGCATCTTTAATAAGCTGTAGCATCAACAGAGCTGCTGGTTTCATTTCTACGTATTTCAAAACGGGAAAATTTGTTCTTTTCCCCCCAGTGTCAAATTATTCTAGGTTCGAAGTTAAAAGTCTTCAGCTTACCAACATGTTTAAGCCACCAAATCATAATACTTTCACAACTTCAGCCTTGAAGATGGTGCTGGAAGTAACACCATCACTTCTGTGGGCAACTCTCCTTATCATCTGATGCTTCCTCCCCCGCCATTACGGAGTGCCCTTGTGCATTCTGACCTGGAAGCAAAGACCCTAATATGTTCCTGACCCTAAAGAAAGTGGCTCGACTTTAGCAGAAACTTGGGCATTAACTCCTTCGGGCCACTAGGGATTGCTTTATAAGTTTTTCTACTGAGTTAATGCAGCTTTTAAAATTGTTGTTTGCCCCTTGAGGATGATTTAGACAACAGAAGCGTCTGTGATTTAAATTTTCTTCTGTGGCTAAATAATGCTTCCCACACTAGGTGTTAAAAGATGCACTTGAACATGGACTGTTCTGGGTCACTAGGGCATCCTAGAGCCAGTTTGCAGCAGGAGGGTGTTAGAGCGCACTAACTCCTCAGACCATTAGGGGGCCTTTTCATCTGCACAAGTCAATGTACTCTCCAAACTACCTAATTTTCCACCAGGGAATTTTGCAGTCTAGCTGGGAGGAAGAGTTAAGTGAGTGTTTCACTTTTTAAAGACTCTGCCCCAAGTGACAAAGACATGATTTCAAATGGAAGGTCTTAATAAGAAAGGTTTTGGTGGTGGTGGTGGTGGTGGTTTTTTTTTGTTTTGTTTTTTGTTTTTGTTTTTGTTTTTGTTTTTGTTTGGTGGGCTGAGGGATGCATTAGGGGGCTTCGTTCTTATGCACGATTGCTTCTGTTTGTGTCAGTCATCTTTTCTGCCAATTCAGTATCAGGCTTCTAGCTTCTAGGGCTGTTGTAATGTACATTGGGAAACACGTTCCTTTTAAATGGAATTTGTAATTACAAATTCAAGGCAAAGAAAGAAATAATAATTCAAACGGTTTCTCAGAAGCACTATGTTAACGGATTTGCAGGGAAAAACTAACCTTAGAACTTGAAGGCAAAATCAGATAACCATGTTGAGATATGCGGTCAAAGGAGTTAGTATTGAGGCCAAATATAAAGTGTGCCCGTAGCAAGGAGCAAAAGAACGCTGTCTCCCTCTGAGCGCCCATTTACAGCCCTAGGTACATACAATGTCAGCTCTGGCACGTTTTTTTTTGTTTTTGTTTTTGTTTTTTAGCACCAGATAGTAACTGGACACTAAGAAGTTAAATATTTGAGATTGAATAACAGATTGAAAGATAAATGACCATGGAAGCTCTAAATCCATATTTCAAAGATAGATGAAACAAAGAAAAGTAAACTGCTGAAAATAACTATATCTATATAGAAAGAGCCAGAATAATACATGTATGCATTGGAGGGGAGAAAGCGGTAATGGAGGAGAAAATGCACATGTCAATTTTTCATTGTTTTCAGAATCTTACTGCTTTAGCTGTAAGAATAATAATTTTAATTCAGCTTCAGTTGCTTCCTTAATCTCTGAAGACCTTTACAACAGAGATTCTTAAAAAAAAAATAAAAAACAAAGAAAGAAAAAGAAAAAAAGAAAAAACAAAAAAACAGAAAACCTCTGTGTACCTTTCAGTATTCAAAGCAATCACATCTTCTGATAACAAAGGTGTTCTTAAACTGGAAATCAGCCTGGAGAAAATTCTAAATTCTGGAAGTCTGGGTTTCTGATTTGGTATGTGGACATGGGTATGTGTGCTTTTGGGACAGAGAACACATTGTATCAATGGTTATGGCTTTGGCCTTTGAAACCAAGCTAGCAGGGAAGAAAGCCCATTTCAGCAACTTAGTAGCCAAATGACAATCACCAGACTATCTCCTCTGTGCTTAAAATTTCTCATTTGCAAAGTGATGTTAATAGTAGGGCCTTACTAATTTCATAGCACTGTTGTGAGAATTAAATCATTCAATACAGATAAAGCATTTAGAACAGTGCCTGGCACATAAAAATTGCTCAAGAGTTATTAAAATGTGAAAAATAAATAAGCGTCAGTACAAATTCTAAATATTTTCCTGTCTTGTTTATTCCCTGATGATTTGGATTTCAGTGACATTCTCAGATCCCCTTTTATTACACAATTCAGGTCACATTTTATGGCCCATAAAAAGTCTTCTTTGCTTGTTTCAATCCGAAGTAATTTTTCTTTCAGGAAACTTCTTTACCACATGTAGTCTGTGCCATACTTAGTTATACAATGTCCCTCGCAACATATATCAAGTTTAATACCTGCTATCAATTCATTCTGTCTTAGATGAAAACTTAGTCCCTCTTGGCTCCAATGAAAGTCCATTTCTTCTTATACTGAATCTTGTGAAAATGATGAACAGCAGGACACAAGCACCCATATAATCATATACTTGAAACCTGAAGTCTGATACCTTGTGGTTTCCTTTTCTGTAACAGAACCACACCACCATAAAACGTGTATAGGCAGCTTTTCCTCTTCAAATCTTTTTACTATATTCTTCAAATAACCATTCACCTCACCCCGCCTTTGAAATGCCCTAGCTCCTGTCTTCTGGTTCTTAGATACAACTTTGTCCCCTCCTTTTCCCGGGCTAGAGTAAGCCACCACGGACTGATACGCTCCGTGCGCACCTACCCGGGCTTTACGGCCCTGTCCAGAAGTCGTGCCGTATCTGAACTGCCTGTGCACGATGTGTCCCTACAGGGGAGTAATACCACATCTTCCATTAATTACTGGTTCTTATAATAACCCATGACTTTTTATTTTTTCCCAAGGAAAGCTATTTAATATTTTTATCCTGGTAAGGGTCATTCAATATTTTTATCCTGTTCTGTTAGCCAGAAAAAATATTCTGAAATACGTTTTCAATACTTTCCTTTATGAGTATTCTGTGGTCGGCTGCCTAGGTGTCTCAGTCAGATGAGGGGCTGGGATGAGCCCTGCATCAGGCTCCCTGCTCAGTGGGGAGTCTGCTTCTCCCTCTCCCTCTGCGGCCCCCAACAACTACTCCCCCACTTGTGTGCTCTCGCTCTCTCAAATAAATAAAAAAAAAATTTTTTTAAAGAATATTCTGTGGTCATTACCAAAGACAATTTAACATTTTAGCAATTGATGGTCCCAAATATTAGTACTTTTCATCTCTTTATATGTCTGACATCCATAGACAGACATATTCCTCTATAACCAGGCAGAAGACAATGTGAACCCATTTTTTTTTTTTTTTTTTTTTTTTTACTTAAGTAAACGCTTTTACTAGTATGGGGGAAAAGCAAGCAAACAAACAAACAAACAAAAACTTCCTTTACCCTCCTACATTCTCCAGCTGGGGCCCTGGCAATTAAACTGACAAAAAATAAGTTAGTAAGAAAAAAAAACAGTTTAACACCTTCACCATGAATATATGTGGAAGAAACTCAATGAGCATGTCAAAGGGGTGGTTAGAACTTGGGGCTTATATAGCATCTTTAGAAACATGGAGTTTGTAGAAAAGTAACAAGACAAAGAAAAAGGAGTTTAGGTTTTTAGTGGGGAGGTAAACATAGGAGAAGAAATTAGTGGAAGAAAGTAAGATGTGTTATATAGATCCTTCTCAGTGCTGTATCTTGACCGATGAGAGTATAGAGCTGTTCCAAGTCTCCTTTTCAGGCAAATAAGAGGGGAGGGCAGAGAGCTTTTTCAATATCTGCCATTTCCCAATTATCTTCAGCTCAAAATAATCCTTATACCAAAATGGCATTTTTGGGGAGACATATTCTGATCCCTTACAATACTCTCTACCTACAGGTATTTAACTGATGCTAATTGATATAATATGTTTAATTGATACACAAACAAACCTATGCTAAGCGAAATTATAAAACCTATCTTTGGCACCCTCAATTTCATTGATGTTTACACCATTAATCATCTAAAGAATTATCCAAGCACTAAACCTCACATTTCTCACATCGGGCAGGAGTGGTAATAAGATTTAGTTTTAGTGGATGGACTACTAGGACCCTCGGACCCAAAATATGAATGGACATCCCCAGTTCCGTTTTTATGGTGAGATCGCACAACAGACTGTGGATACTCTGGACAGCTGCTAACTCCTCTGAACGTACGGGCATAATTAAATGCAGGGTTCTTCAGAATAGTTGCATGAATATCAGCTTTAGAAAATGAGGAGTGGGCTTTGAGTTCAGGAGAAAGAGAAACAGTAAAGCAGGTCAAAATTAAGAGCAACAGGACTAATACTGGACCATTCTGCCAGAGACACTGGACGAATTACTGAAATGAGTGCAGCTAGTGACAACAGATTACACAGGAAGCCCAAGAGGTTTTTAAAAGCTAAGTAAAAATCCATTTCTCCTTAGCCATATAATTTGAAAGTAAATTGAAGTATGATTTTCGAAACCACAGACTTTGCAGTTAAAAAAAAAAAAAACCAACGGAAAACGAAACCTGGATTCTTATACTGTCTCAGTCAATTAGTGTATAATCTTCAGTAAATTATTTGATATATCTACATGACCTTTGAAAATGGTGATAACAATAAGTTCATTATTGTCTTAAGTGTTTTTTGAAGATTAAATGAAATAAGGGATGGAAAGCACTTAATAGAATGCTTACAAAGAAATAAATATTCAATACATGGTAGCTAGGAATATTTTTGCAATTATTGCTAGTATTATTGAATTTCTACTTGTGTCAAAGGTTAAGCACATATTTTTATCTAAATTATGAATTTCTGTGATTAGAAAGAATTCAAAGTTTTAAAATAATCTTTTTTGTTATTTATTTATTTATTTGACAGAGAGAGAAAGAGCACGACGAGCTCATGGAGCAGCAGAGGCAGAGGGAGAAGGAGAAGGAGGCTCCCTGCTGAGCAAAGAGCCTGATGCAGGACTCGATCCCCCGACCCTGGGATCCTGACCTGAGCCAAAGGCAGATGCTTAACCGACTGAGTCACCCAGGCATCCCCAAAGTTTTAAAGTAATCTTATCTCTAATCTGTGGGTAATCTTTTTTTCCATTGAGTTTGATAATATATATGAATGAAAGAAATATCTAGAACATAGAGCCTAGAGTACAGGAACAGTTCATTATATTTTAATTTCTGTTCTTTCATTTATTTTGAGGTGGTCCTCCCTCAATACTCACAATATAAGTATGTTTGTGATAATGCTTTAGAAACCGGGATAAACATATCTCTTAAGATTAAGGTCTTAATTTTAAAATTAAGGTTGAAAAACAGATTAGTGCTTCTTGTTTTTGCACCTTTCAACAAGTTCAGAAGACAGAACCCACCCCAGTTATACAAACTGAAAATTTAAACTAAAGAATCATTAACTAGGTATCAGCTGAAAAGGCAAAAGGGGTTCGCTATGGTATTACAGGGGTAGTGATTGCAGGAAACTGGACTGAGGGAAAGAAAGGGGAGAGGTTTGGATTATTAAAGCTTGGAAGAGGAACCCTGCAAAACGGAGATTCAGACCTTTCCAAAGAGAAGGGGTCTTGCTCAGCTGGTGTTCAGCCGGCAGTGTTCAATGAGGAGCCTATGGAGCTCCTAATACAGCCAGACCTCTGAGGAAGAGGAGCGGGCTGGCTGGTCGCTTCACGAAGGACTGTGATAGGGCGGGTTCTACAAGTATGGGAGAACCCACAAACTGCAATTAACTGCTATTATTGTAGCAAATACCCTGCTGAGTTGAGAAAGCACGGCTGGAAGGATGCTATGGGAAAATGAAGTGGACAGAAAGAATCAAGTCCCTTCTGGGCTTCTCGTTCTCACCTCTGCCCCTGCTGCGGGGAACCTAAGGGCTGGCAAAGAAAACATGTGGTTTGCAGAGCCCCTGTTGTGCATGATAAAATAGAACATAGAGAGGTGAGTGTGCAAATAAGAGACGATAGAACAAACGGTTCTGAAGTATTTAGTGGCAGGTGAGGATGTCGTCATTTCTTTTTTAAGTCCACAATATAGATGTTTTCCCATAACAGCATTTCTGAATTTTCTTACCTTCTAGACAAAAGCAACAATAGAATGGAAAATACTTTGATCTGATGATTTCAGTGTTCTTAGTAAATGAAGCAGGATTATTCCAAAGGCTGATTGCAAATTGGTTCAGAAGCTTGTTCAAGAAGGATGAAAATAAATATTCAACCAGCATAAGACCAATTCCAGTTAAAAAAAATACAGGGGCACCTGGGCGGCTCAGTCATTAACCATCTGCCTTCAGCTCAGGGCGCGATCCCAGAGCGCTGGGATCCAGCCTGCATCAGACTCCTCCCTACTTAGCCTGCCTCTCCCTCTGCCTCTCCCCCCACCCTCCCTCATGCTCTCTCTGTCTCTCTCTTTCTCTCTCTCTCTCAAATAAATAAAATAAAATCTTAAAAAATACACATAGACATAGAAGTAAAATTACCTGTTAACTCTTTGGCAGATACATTTTACTTTTAAAAAGAGAAATAACATACACCAATGTTTTCAAGAACTCGTGTGTTTCTATAGATTTTATTTTTTATAAATGCTACTGCTTTTAGGTACCAAAAAATTGGAATATTTAAATTAAAAAATTTATGAGGACACAGCATTTTAGGAAGATATCTTTATGTCACATTTAAAAAAATCTATTAAAGAATATATCATATTTTCAAAATATGCAAGAAATTTACATATAATTCTATATTTATCTTATAGTATTATAATGGTATATTTATCTTTGCATACTGAAAAGTTCTTGGAGTGGAGAAATTCATATATACAGCTCATAACTGACAATAACCAAAAATGAATTGAAAATTTGAGACTATTTTTACAATAGTACCAGAATCTAAACCGCATTGATTCTAGCATATTTATAAAGAAATATTATTAAAATTTAATCTCACTTGAAAACTATGAGTATGTTATGTTTTAGGCTCTGCACCTAAAATAATTTAGAATTTATAGCTCCCCATCTGCTGTATAGTAAAATTGACTTAATATGTACTACTCTACTTTGTTACATTTGATCCTAATCCTTGTCCCCATCTCAGATGAACGCTAGTTCCTAAACATTTTAAATAGAAAGGCTTTTTTTTCCCCAAGAGTGAACATTTCTCATTACCCATTGCAATGTTTCAGATCACTGAGAAAAGGAATCGACTTACTAAAATTCCAGAGCAGATCTTCAAAGCTTATTTTAAAAAGGTGCGAGAAAGGGTTTTAAGTAGAGGCAAGACAGAATGAATATGCTATCATCTAAATTCAGCTAGACCCCACACAAGTGCCAGAAGAGCACGAGATTAATAACTTGTACACCAGTATATTTTATTCATGGTTATAGTCACGACACTTCCAAATTCTGAAATTCAGAGACTATAAATCTCTAAAGAAAATGATAAATGCAAAAGGTGGAGAAAATAGGCCAGAATTCTAGAGTGATGTCTTGACATTTGCATGTGCTGCTAGGACACCCATTAGCCATATGTCATCTTCCTTTTAGAGAGTGAAGACTTCTTTTCACCTTATAATTATTTATATACATTAGATAGATGCCCTTTTCTGCTTTTCAGGCTGGGGTTCTTCTTCTTTGAAGTGGGGAGTTCAGGAATGGTGTACTAGGATTCACACACAGCTTATTATGAACAAAGGAGAATTAGTCCCTCCTCCACGAAAAGCTCATGGCCAGCTTTAAATCTGCAGCTCTTACTCACCATGTCGGCCTGATGTGACATATCTGGGTAGAGCTATGAAACAGACTCAATGGCAGGTGTCCCAAACAAGTATCTTACACCAATAATAACAAGGATCTGGAAACAGAAAGCCGAGTAAGAGTAGAATTGCACTATTCTCTCTTTGCTGAAGGACCTGCTTATGCATGTATCTCTTTTGAGAAAGCCAGCTCTCCCAGCTAATCCTGCCCATCCTTTAGAGTTTCAAAGTAACATTTGAATTTGGGTTTTGTCTTCCGGAGTATAAAACAGACTCAGAGGAACAGATGGAAATAGTGATCAAGAAAAAGGAATCATCCTTTATTACAACTCATGTAGAGGTTCTGCCTAAAAGCCTGATGAGTCTCAAAAGAAAAGGAATAGATTTCCTTGTGCATATTTACCTCCATGTAGGTTATTCATTCGAGACCATTTTAGAGCATGGATAGGAGAGGTTAGCATGCCAACTCAAGTTCCATGAAATACACTGTCCGCTGTTTCTCCATGTTCTTTCAGTGTACTTTTATGAGTTTGGCAGTAAACTGGCTGTCAGGTTATCTAGGATGGCCTTGGCTGGGAAAACTGGGGAAACTCAGTTCAGTTGCATGTCTCTCACTCTGCAACATGCTGGGCCAGCCATGTCCTACTAGTAGCCGTGGTGAGAAGCAAGAGTGAGCAGGCCTAATTTTACAAAAGGGAAGGCAGAAACAAACGTGTATTTTTAAGCTGCTACCATGTAGGCCAATACCCCATTAAACAAAGAAAAACACATGGCCAGGCCCAGTGTCAGACTGAGAGGGGACTAGACATTTTCAGGACAAAGAGAATAACTACAGGGAGATAATTAATTAGGGTCATTCATGCAACCAATCTGCCACTATCAGTGATTCTGATTTTCATACACACATAAAACACACATCAGTTCAGAATCTTTCTCCTAAAATAGGCCTCTTCTCTTCCCATTTCTTCTGTCTTTTCCATATCAAAATAGTACCTGCTGATACCACAGTAAAAAATATTCTGTTAAACTGAGAGTGAGAAAGCATCCACTAGCTTTTCTACAGATTGAGATGAAGCTTCTCAGGCTTCTAGGCATGAAGAAGACATGCACCCTACAACAGACGTCAACTCTCTTGACCTTCTTCTTGTCCATGGCAATTGTGATCCCCTTCCTGAAAGAGACGAGACCTGCAGCTACCTTATGTACTGAAAGAGGTGCTATGTTCAGCATTTATAATAGCCACTGGAACTCACTGAGTGTCCTGGCTACCCACTATCTGGGATATACAGTAAATACTTCATACATTATTTTGAGTGAATAAATACAGTTTTCAAGTTATAAAGAAGTACAATTATAATTAGACATACCTAATATATTGGAAATAATTGGGATATCCAAAAATCAGTATAAATTGAGAAGAGTGGAATGCTGTGAACTTGTTAATGGTTCTCTGATAAAACTAGGAAATATAGAGGGGATGTAAATGTTGGGAGAGGGTGTTTGAAGAAAGGACTTCTTGCTGTATGTTCCTGATTTTAAAAGAAGTAAAAGTGGATAAGGGAAAAGAAGTAAAGGATTTATTTGTTTGTTTTTGTTGTTTTTGTTATTGTTGTTGTTGCTTTGTCTAAGTGATTAGGTGGCCGTTCTTTTACCTCCTTAGCCTCTGCTATAGACTGTTGTGTCCTCCAAAATTCATGTGTTGAAACTTAACACCCAAGGGAGGTATATGGAGGTAGGGTCTTTGGGAAGTGGTTATGTCAATGAGGACGGATTCTCAGGAATAGGATTAGTGCCTGTAGAGACCCTAAACAGCCTCTTGACCCTTTCTCCGCGTGAAGACACAGTAAGACGACTGCTATCTATAAGCCAGGAGGCAGGCACTCTCCAGATACCAAGTCTGTTGATTTCTTGATCTTGGAAGTCTCAGCCTCTAGAACTATGAGAAATAAATTTTCATTGTTTATAAGCCCCCCAGTCTATAGTATTCTGTTATAGCAGCCCAAATGGGTAAAGACAGCCTCTTAAATTTTGCTCATCAGAGCATTTCACAGAACACATCAAAATTGCCTCTCTAGTACTCTATAGGTTAAACAAAGCCTGAAGCTTTGTACACTAGACCTGCGCATTTCTTGTTCACAACTACTTCCCTAGTGTCGGGCATAGCATCTGGTAGAGAGAAGATACAAAATTAATGTTTTTGCCAGGCTATCAGAAAGAGAACAATCAGAATTGATCAGGTTATAAAGAAAGAGAAAGAGAAAAGTAAAAACCAATGTTTACACTAGGATATCAGTGCCTAAGTTGGAGTTGGTACTTTGTGCACAGAAAAAGGATTGCAGCTGAATCAAATATTACTTTTGGCACATTGGGTGGGAGAGTTTGAGAAAGGACACATTCAATGCCTATTGTGGTGGAGAAGATAGCTCTGGTTGCCTACAACTGGAGAGATTTGAAATGTTCATTTCTTAACAAAACAAAACAGTTTAGGGGCGCCTGGGTGGCACAGCGGTTAAGCGCCTGCCTTCAGCTCAGGGCGTGATCCCGGCGTTCTGGGATCGAGCCCCACATCAGGCTCCTCCGCTGTGAGCCTGCTTCTTCCTCTCCCACTCCCCCTGTTTGTGTTCCCTCTCTCGCTGGCTGTCTCTCTGTCTCTGTCAAATAAATAAATAAATAAATAAAATCTTTAAAAAACAAAACAAAACAAAACAAAACAAAAAACGGTTTAAGTATACTCACCAGTAAAATGCCCAGATCGATTTGATGTTGCTCAACAATGAAAACAGGTTAACACGTACCAGCAGTGCCAGACCACTAATTATTTTTATAACAATGCTATGAAGTCTTAATACTATTATTCTTCCCATTTACAAAAATATAGTAACACACTTAGAAATAATAACTTGCATAAGGTCACACAACTAGTAAGAAGTAGAACAGACTCCTGAACTCAGGGGGTCTGGTTCTACATCCAAGCTCTTAACTCCCAAATTACCTTTCTCTAGATTATTTGAAAGAACTACCTTGCTCCGTATATTTGAAAACTATAAAGACAGAAGGAGATAACAAATCCATTACTTTTGTTGGACAATACTGTAACCATGCTGTCTGATGTGGTAACCAATAGCCATTTGTGACTATAGAGTACAAGCCAAATACGACTTGTCTGAATTTAGATATGCTATAATTATAAAATACACATTGGATTTTGAAGATTTACATTGGACAAAGAGCATAAGATACCTCATTAAGGTTGATCACATAATGAAATCACAGTATTTTGCATGTATGTGTTAAATAAAATATATTATTCAACCTAATGTATCTGTTTCTGTTGCTATAAAATGTAAACATACATATATGATGTCTTAACCAGTTCCGGCTACTATAACAAAGTTTCATAGACTGGGTGGCTTATAAACAACAGAATTTATTTTTCATGGTTCTGAAGGCTGGAAGGCTAAGATCAGGCTGCCTATACTATCAGGTTCTGGTGAGAACCCTCTTCCAGATTGCAGACTGCTGACTTCTTGTCATATCCTCATGTGGTGGAAAAGAGAGCAAGTTATCTGTCTGGCCCTTTTTGATAAGGGTGCTAATTGCATTCATGAGGGCTCTGCCTTCGTAACTTAATTCCCTCTCAAAGGCCCCGCCCCCAAATGTCATCACAGTGGAGATTAGATTTTAACACATGACCTTCGATCGAACACTGGCTTACATAATATTTTAATGAACAGAATTGGCCTATATGTTATAGAGGTAATTTTTTCTTAGTTCTTACGAAATCTATTTTCAAGGCAGATAAGTTTACTATGGCGAGTATTATGATACCAGTCAGAGACTCTTTCCATGGCCACACTTTAGTTAGGCTACTCTAAGCTCTCTTCTCTACTACGCCTTGAACTTTGTCTTCTGTCTCTGTCCTTGTTGAGCCCAGTGTTGGCAAAAATCCTGAGTCATCCCACCACCCTTGATATCTGATCACTCTTGATATCTATATAAGTTTCCCATCTCCCACCTCAAGGTTGAATAAAGACAGCCTTTAACAATGACCCTGTTAGGTCAGTTTAGTAAGAATCCCCAACGCTTGATGTCTCTTCTTTGTAATTTTTTATTCACTGACCCCCTCACGCTGCTTCTTGATTATAAATTCCCAGGTGTCTCTGCTATATTTGGAATTGAGCTCAGCTCTTTCACCTGTTGCAACAGTACTAAATAAAATCTTTCCTATTCTCCTTTAATTAGTGTCTGATTGTTTCTCTTTTTCTATCATAGAATAGCATAGTTTCAGGAGAAAGAATCTTTAGCAATATTTCTTTTAAGAGAGGAAGAGAGTAGGGGGGAGGGGCAGAAGGATAGGGAAGGAATTTTAAGCAGACCCCACGCCCAGTGTGGAGCCCAACATGGGGCTTGATCTCACAACCCTGATATCATGACCTGAACTGAAGTCAAGACTCAGACACTTAACTGAATGAGCCACCCAGGCGCTCCTCTTTAGTAATGTTCTTAAACAAGTTGACCATAGTTGTTAAATCATCTATTCATCATTCAACATTAGGCTGGTTTAATGTGAATTCAATAGATCAACTATTTGACAGAATTTGGCAATATTGAGGGCATTTCGAATCTATATAAAATGCATCAAGCTACATACCAAAAAGTGCCAGCTTAAAAAATGAATTTGTAGTTTATAGAAGAGAATGCAAATATTTTAATGTGGGGTGGAAGCCATGTGCACTACTAGTTTTCTATTGCTATTATAAAAAGAATTACCACAAATTTGGCAGCTTGAAACCACACACATTTATTATCTTACGACTCCGTAGTTCAGAAGTCTGAAATGGATGGTGGTTAAAGTCACAATATTGAAATAGCTATGTCCATTTTTAGAGGCTCTGGGAGACAACAGTTTCACTGTCCCTTTCAGCATCTAGGGGCCATCCACATTCCTTACCTCATGGCCTGCTTCCTCCATCTTGAAAGCTAGTGATGTCTGGCCACATGCTTCTCACACTACCATCTCTCTGGTTCTGTTTTCTGATTCATTTTTCCACTTTTAAGGACCCAAGTAAATAAGGTAACTTTCCTGCCTTAAGTTCAGCCAATTAGCAAACTTAATTCCATCTGCAATCTTAATTCTCCTTTGCCATGTAATCTGACATATTTACAGGTTCCAGTAATTAGGACATAGACATCTTTGGATGGTCATTATTCTGCCTATCACACCATGATATTACTTTTATAAATCTCTATCAAGAGGAATCCATAGGCAAGATGAGTAAAACATACTTATTTTCTGTCATTCCAAAGTCATTCTATTCAAAGAAAGTTCATTGAAATAAACGCATGACAAATGTCTTACCATAGGTCCGAAGAATATTATTGGGTGTAGTGGCATGAGAGAGCAAGATGTCTGTTGATGTGGATCCAAACTGGCTGTACCAAGAAAGATATTTTTGGCGGCCTCGACGTGTAAGAATAAATTTGCTCATAAAGTGATACCATTATGCTTGTGTATATGTGACACCTCTTTATAAATTATTTTTCTTTTTTACATACAAAACTATTTTCAGAAATATATTTTTCATCTGAATCTTTAGTATGATGCTCTCCTACATTCCCCCTGTAAACTTTCTTCACGTTGGTTAATTCATGATTTTTAAGACCTGCCATTTGTTTTGACCAAATAGAATAATGGACACTGGGAACACAGTAGTCAATCAGATGGCCTCTGCCATCCTTTTTCTTTTTTTAAATTTAATCTATGCCATAGAGATTTCTATAAGCTTTACATTTTACAACAGATTTAAAGAGTGACTTGCCCTTGCTCTCCTTCCTGTTCACTTTTCAGTGACAGAAACTTTGTTGTTAGATCAATTCACATTGGAAATGCTTGTTACTTCACAAGAAGCAAAATTTGAAAATAGAACTATAAAAACATAACTCCTGACATTTTTAGAAAGCTATATGCTTTCAGTCCATTTTGAGGCATGTAATCCTTCTGGTTTTTCATAAAAAACATTTTTGCTAAATAACAGTAATAGTCTAATAATAATGGTAGCTAAAATTTGGTTAGCTCTCACAAGGGTTAGGAACTTTCCATGGATTATTTCAGTTATTGTGTCATTTGTAATGTAAATGCTTAAGACTTACATAGTAAGTATCTGTTCTATAATTACATAATATGTAAATGACAGAACCAAGATTTGAATAAAGACAATATGACTTAAGAGTATACATTCTGAGCAAATACACCATACTGGATAGTGCTATAGCGTATTCCTTTTCTAGAGCTGCCATTACAAAGTGCCATAGACTACATGGCTTAAATAACAGAAATTAATTTTCTCATGATTCCGGAGACTAGAAATTCAAGATCAAAATGTCACAGGGTTAATTTCCTTCTCAGGTTTCTCCTCTTAGCTTATAGATGACCTTCTCCCTTTGTCTTCACATGGTCTTCCCTTTGTATGTGTGTGTGTCCTTATCTCCCCTTTTTATAAAGACACTACTCATACAGTATTAGGGTCTACTCATGTGATCTCGTTTTACATTAATTCCCTCTTTAAAGGTCCCATTTCCAAATCTAGCCACCTTCTATAGTACTGGAGGTTAGGACTTCCAACGTAAGAATTTTGAAAGGACACAACTCAGCCCATAAGATATTGTTTCTCAGACCAGAGGGGAAAACTTGGACTTCTTACTGAGCAGTGAATAAAGAGGATGAAATTGTTCACATTGAGACCAGAACACATGTTTTTTACTTCTAATATAGCACACCCTGTTAAATTAAATTTGGAAAGAAGTAGTGAATAGCAAGGATTAGATGAAGAAAGATAATCAAAATCCTCAGAGATGAAAACACTGAATATAAAAATCTCTGCAAGACTAAAGTATGAAATGCACGCAGTGAGCTGGAAGTTTAGTAACTTGCCGATGATGAGGTATTCTATTGGACTACTGGTAATACCATAATTTTGAAAGAATTTCCACTGTACTAAGAAGTAAGGAAGCAATTTACTCTAAGGAGTCCAGTTTAAAGTTTGTTTGTTTGTTTGTTTGTTTGTTTTTTCAGAAACACTCAACAGAGCATGAACAGGAGCAGAGGAGGTGGACAATGGGGGGTGAGTGCTGTCAAGTGAGCTTAGAATGTTAAAACAAAGAAGGATGTGGAGGCAGAGGCTGAGGGCATCCCCTGCTGATAATACAGAGCTTTTCTTTCATCTCTTCTAGGGTCAGCAAAGTGCTGGTTTCTGTGTGGTCCACTTGCATGAAATCCTCAGAGTGAGGCTTTGTTGTGCCGATTTTTTCTCCCACCTTTCTTTCCGAGGACACTTTTAAGCATTTGACTCCTTGATAAGCGTCCCATGTGTCTGATCTACACTTTCCCTGTTTATTACTTTTTTAATGACTTTGTAGCACTACTTGTCTTAGCTCTGGTTCAGGCTAAAGAGCCCCTTTTCTTGCAGATTCCCTCTTTCTCAATCCTCTGCCTTTCAAGTCAAACTCTAGCAGGAGAGACTGAGCTGTCTCATCCCTTCAAAGACTACTTGATAAAACAAGGAGCTGGTGCAACATTAATGCATTTAAATATGTAAAATAAAACCATTAATTATGATCAAGTGTCAGACATTTTAATGTAAAAATGAACTAGATAAGAAAATTTAAAACACTCTATCCCAAATATGAATTAAAACATGAGGCCAAACCAAAAAGTTATAATCTCCTCACTTCTTGCTGTGAGCATCCTGTGAACAAGGTATCTTACCAGCCATTGGATAAAGACAGCATAAATGAGAATATAGACCAAATGCAGACTCCCGTGTTCTAAAACCATTGTATTATCCCTCTGAACGCTGCATCTACTGAGGAAAATGTTGCTGACCATAGTAAAGATGTGTCATCTATTTAAGAATCCTTGGTTGAAAGAAATACCACAGGTATTCTGCTCTATTCTACCTTTTCCTTAATCTAAGCATTCTTCCTAAATGACTCCATGTCATATCCTGGTTACAAATATTATCTCTGTGCTGATAATTCAAGAATTTTATTACCATCTCTGGATCCTCCCCATAAATCAAGATTTATATGGTCAATTGTTCATCTGATATAAACAGTTAGAAGGCTAATAAATATCTCAAAATTAAAATAAACAATGTAGAACTGCTGATTATCTTGTCTAAATTTACTCCCTAAGTTTTATTCATTAAGGTAAATAGACAACCATTTACCCAGTTGTGCCATTCAGCATCTAGGTTATAGCTTTTATTTCTCTCCGTGATTCATTCTCACATCCAATTTATTAGCAACTCTAACCCCAGATAATATCCCAAGTTTAATTACATCTTTTTATCTATAAAGCAGAAGACAATTGCACGGGAACAGTTAAACAGGAGAGGCTTTATTTAAAGACTATTGCAAACAAAGGTCAAAAGTATTGAAGTAGGAGAGAGATGGCATTCAACT